>NC_090898.1:10439116-10752475 GCF_040956055.1 Brachionichthys hirsutus
CTCTTCATTGCCTCGGCTTACATTGTCCTGGCAGTATTTCTGCTCCGCTGACATAGGAAAATTAGAAGTGACACATTTTAATATTTGATAAAGCTCGCTTTATACTCTGCAGATAGACGTAGACTTTATTACAGTAGCTGGAAGCTAGTAGCTTAATGAAAAACTTAACGCTGTTCTGCACCAAACCTCTCAAGGTGTAAATCAACCTAAGGACTGTCATTTCATTTTATCAACCAAGACCATTTTCCCTCTATTTCATTCATTTTAAATAAGATTTTATTCACTTTGGAGACTGCTTTGGGAAATGTGTTTTATGTTATTTCCAGCATTTTCATATTCAGACATGCAAGTTTCAGCAGGCATTATTCTCTTTTAAAGCCAATCGGTGGCACATTCAATGCTCTATTTCCTAATCTAGATGTACAATTTGCTCAGGGTGAGATTCATTGTACCTGTTTGAGATATTGGGGATACATTTTGTGTCTGCAAACATTTCGGAAACATGCTGATCACTGCATTCGAGTGTCACCGTAATTGGCCACGCTTAGAACGATCCTAGGGCAAGAGTGATTAAAACCATTTCCTCCATACTCATGTCAGCTGAATGCTCCCATCAGATGCACAACACAGCTTTAAGGTATGTTCCTCATATATTCAGTACTGATCACTGATGTGACAAGCTGTTAGATTTTCCAGCTCATAATAGCCTCACCAGCGCCTCTAAGGGGCAGCACTGAATGTGGTTTGTGGTAATCGTGGTAATCAGAGAAAACACGTCAATAGAGGAAGAAATTGTACATATACAATCATACAGATGACAGCAGTTGGACCAGCGGATATTTTCTCTGCTAAACTTGTTAGGAAATCACCCAGTATCACACACACATGAGCACACACACACTATCCATTCAATAAGCCAAACTCCATTTGTGTGTGTGTGTGAGTTTTATTTAGTCATGCACACACACACACACTGGAGGCACACACATAATTATATCATGAGAGGGATTTTGCATTTAATCAATACCATAGTTTATTTAAATGTAAAAAAAAAGACCTGTTAACAAAACAGTGACATCTTCAGAGGGGGGTGCCTGCAGTGATGTGACGTGGATAATGATTTCCCCATGGTCTAAATCCTCCTAGAGTCCTTGGAAACTACTTAGATGGACAACCACACAGTGAGTTGTTTATGCACGGATTTCATTTAGCAGATTTTATGACTGTAAAATGCTGCTATTGGTTCCAGTGGGTGGAGCCCACTCTGTCCACTGTGCTCCACTCTGTCCTGCTTTGAATGCTGCTGTATCTTCTATACCCCTCTGAAAGCCCTGCTTTGCATTCAGTGGTCCGATGGCAGTGGTTCACAGCATCTCGCTCTATCTTCGTTGCCAGTGGGAGCTGGTAGTCAGAGATGAAGTGGAGTATGGGTACAGAGTGTTTAGAACAGAAAAACAAATTACATTCTGTCAGTTGCCAGTGCTTTGAAATGTTGTACAAATACACAGAAATCTTTTTGGGGAAAAAATATTTTTGATATGTTGCATAAAGGGGAGTATTCAGTTGTGTGCAGCATGCATGATGCATAAAGTATGTTTTAAAGAGTATGGCTCAGAAAGGCTGTCTGTGGCTCTGGTGCTCGTGGGTATGGCAGTGGATCAGTATTCAACGTAACACGACAAAAACCAAAGCACTTTCATTATGTGACAGCAGAGTTGCACCATTTGCTACTTGTTATTACAAGCACTCCAAACAAATACTTGAAATATAACTTATCCAGCTTGGATGGTACCTGTCGCAGATTTGACCCAAACATCTTAACTGAGTGTTTATTTTCATCTGAAATGCACAACTTAAAATAAATCCTGGGCAGCAGCGTCATCATCGATACAGTATTTGATGATCTTCATTTTACTCAACAGAACAGTTCATTCTGCTTTGTAAATACCTTTTTAGAATAGAGAGAAGAGAAAAGTCACCGATATCGATTCATTCATTATAAAATCAAGACAGGGTGGAATTAAATTAACCAAATTCACCGCAGATATGCACCACATAACTGTCATTTAGGATAATGTCATGCGCAGTGATCATAATATTTCTGTAAATGCAAAAGCAGAGCGTAAAATATCACTCTGCCCTGGGGGATTTCAGTGAAGGCAAAGCGCAGACGTGGATGTCATATTTTAAGTGACACTTTAAATCGCTGCAGGCTGAAGGCAACAAAAGTTAACCTGTCTCATTACCTGATGCAAAGAGTTTCATTCCAAGAGATCCAGCTTCAGGACACAGGGTGTTGACATTTGGGGCCTTCTATCTATGATCAGCAATGAAATAAATGCAATGGAATCCAAAGGCATCGCCTGAATGAGTTCATTATTGTATGGAATCTGTTATGGTGCAGTTTGTTTGCATCCAGACACATTCACATGTTGCAGAGTGCGCCGCTTTCCTCCATCCAGTTGCTGTATTTCTCACAACAGAAACTATAATCAGAAATGTTTGCAAAAAGTAATCTGAATGGTCAGGAGGAAGAGTTGAGTACCCAGTGTCTGCGTAGAGCGACTGCATTATTCGATGTTTGATACAGTAAATCTACACCGATGCTGAGGCTCAAGAAGCTTTTCCATTCATGCAATCTTTGATTGAGCTTCTGTGAAGCTGAAATTTGGCAACAGAAGGCCGTATAATGACCACATCCTCAAACATCAGACAATAAATGTCCTAACAAATCCCGGTAACTGTGGCAGAACTAACGCATAATTCATGTCAAGTGGTGTGATTCATCCCCATAGTATTTTATCTGTCATTACTGAAGCCCCTCCTGATAATTGTAAAGTGCTTCTGATGGTGAGAATATTTCTCCCTGTACTCAGATCTGTATTTCCAGCCACTCGTTTCTTATTAATATTCACCAAACATTTTGAATATACCATGAGGTTTATGCCGCAGCTCGACTTCTCTAATTGCGGAGATATAATGTTCCTCATAAGATTTATGAGCTATTAATCTGTTCACGCAGAAAGATTCATGAGTCTGAGAGTTGGGAGACATATGATTAGAGTTGTTCATTTGTCAAGGCTGCCATAAGGCTTTAAGCTACAAATAATTCATCCAAATTATACTGATGTTGGATCCTATCCAAAATATACTAATTTGTGCATCTCAGCATGTCATATCACGAAAGGGTGGCAACTGGGGGGAAAAAGTATCCTCACTGTGCTTGTTTCGAGATAAGACATGATAAAATAAACTGTATTATCACTGATGGGAATTTTGCCTCGGTAAATAGTGCGAGCATCCAGATCTGTGCTCATTTTATGCTTGTAGGCTGAGTGTAGGACACACAGAGAATAAAACACTATAAGATACATCATGCATTCATGCAAACCGGCAGTGTATGTAAATTAAATGACTGGATGGAAGTGGACAAAGGTGCAACTTCAATATTTTCACTTGTTTAATTTTGCAACATTGATTTTGACCATTTTTAAACTGCTTGACAGGTTGCATAAAACTGAGTGAAAGATTAAAATGGGAAACCTTGATGTTAGATTCCTATTTCTTTCAAAGTTAGAGGGATTTTTCCACTTGTTTTTTTGATATTTGCTCACATACCCTGTGCCAATCTTCTCACTTGGGAACTGTGCTTTCGCATGCAGCTACACTTCACATAGCGTTTTAAAAGTCCCACCTCCACCCTTGCAACTACCCGTACAGTACATTCAGTTCCAAGGAGCCTAGAATCTAATCACTCTCCAGTCCCTGCTGTACTGTATTTGATGTTAAGGGATGTGATGAGGTCACAGTATCAAAACCAAATGTTCCACAGGAGCTGACTCACTAGTACATTATGTACTTTGCTCTCTGCAACATATACTATATCCAGTAAATATAATAAGGGTAATCTATTGAAGATGATGGTGCCCTGCCCACTGTTCTGCTCTCGTTTTACTTCACTGATCATTTACGAACATAGCACTATTTAGCACAGTGATTCACTTATCTTTTTATAAACACCTCCTCCTCTTCAGCATCCAATTGTAGCTTCTCTGTCTTATACTCTGAAGGTTTATTGTTGAAATTTGTCCGTTTTTATATTCAGTTTCCATAAACTCACAAGACCATAGAGATGCCAAGTATAAGTTCTACTGTTATTACTCAACTCTTATTGTAAATATAATGGCTGACCACTGTTGGTTGGTAAGGCATCAACAGTGAAGCAATGGATTTGTGGCATTCTACAGGTGGAAGCTCCACATTAACTCCGACACCACCTCATGTCATTTGTGCTTGGGAGTCCAGTCTCATCAAATTTCTCGTCAACTAGCCTCAAGCAATCCACATCATCATCCTCTACATTAACTTGCAATCCAGCCTGCTTGTTTTAAATTACTCTCCTTGATTTCTAACAATTGGCTCACTACTCTACGTACCAGCCATCTCCAATCTCCAGAGTTTGCTGGTAGACAATTGTTTTTCTGACCTAAAACTGGCTTGTCTGCCTGCTTGAGGCTTGAGATTGTGTAACTGCAGTTTTCCAGCATTGTCTATTAGCCAATGACTTCTTTGCCTACTGTCAACTTCAGAGACAAATGACCACTGGCCTGACAATTACCTGGATGGTTCATCTCCTACATTAGTTAGCTTCCTGCGTGGCACCAACGTTTGATGATTCCTGGAATTCTCCTTTCTGGGGCAACCTGGCAGCATTTTCTTGAAAAGGAAGCTTCTGACATCATCAAGGCTATAATGACATTCAGGTCACATCTTCTAATGTCACATCCACTTGCACAACTCCTCAACCTCACTGCTGCCAAACTGCTTATTATAAATTTGCAACACCTTTGACTAACTTCCTCACCACTGTGGGAATTTAGCTGCTCAGTTGCTCAGAGGTTCATTTGGCCAGTGCCACAGAGCTTCCAGCTGCCATTGCCACAATGATGCTCAGTGTACTCAACTGCCCAGCGTCACACAGTTGTCCTCAGTTGTTTCATTAGCCTCTCGCTTCCTTGGCACCACTGACACACCCAGTCATCTTCCAGTCCTGCTGCCTTGTTGATAGTCTCCAGCTCTGCTTCCCCATCTCTGACTCTTTGCTCGGATATTCTGCCATTAATAATAATGCATTGGCTTTATATAGCGCTTTTCAAGGCACCCAATGACGCTTTACATTGGATTAGAATGTGGATTAGTGGATTAGAATGCTCTCCAATTATGCAGCCACGTCACCGATCTTTAGAGTGATCACACCTGCAATAGCCCATTCTCCAGACAGGTTCCACCTTCCTTGACTTCATCCAATCACAAGTAGGATATGATCAGAGCCATTCTATCATTGCTGACTACCACTTGAGTGACATTACTTATCTTGAGATCATCCAATGTACTTCCATCCCTCTTTCTGCCCACCTGTCAGACCTTCAAAAGGAAGCCATCCTCATTGGCAACGCCCTCACCTACGTTCTGTTGCTCCAACCTTTGGTACTGCTTCCTGATTGGTCTTCAGATCTACTTTGTTCTGTTGTCTCAACCTCACATTGTCAATATAAGGTCTGGAGCTCGGCCAACTGTTTCCTCTTGCCCGACTCTGTTTTGCACTCATTCACTCATCATAAGGAACTATGTGAAATGTTTTCTGTCCGGTCTGGACCTGTTTGAAGACGGTACCCTACCTTGATAGATGTTGATGATGACAGGAGACACAACTTTCTGTGAGATTTAACTGTAAACGCTTGCAAACAGACTTTGCTGCATTACATTAGTACAACTGCAAGACATGAATAAGAACTTATCTGTCCAGTGGTAGGAGTTATTGCAGAGTAGCATAGACGATTATCAGTCTTTGTCCTTTGCAGGCATTCCTCTTCCTTATATGGGTTTCAGCCAGGTCTGTCATTAAATTGCTTTTGCACTCCCCCCCAATGTCTGAAGCAGTGAGAAGAAGAAGAATGTTAAGATATACAATGAAATATGAACAGTTCTTTCACTTATCTTAAACAGTTTGTAAAGTAATCTACTAACTATCTGTCTTTCATGATTTATAAATGATTGTGAAGAGGACTGCTCCTCCTGCGGAAAAATTGCCTGCTTTACTTAATTTTGGTCCAAAAAGTGAAAAAAAAATCAAATTTGACACTGCAGTTAAAAGCTGCTCTGTCATCACCTCTACGAGGCTACTGCAGAATATCCTGCTCCCTAACACTGAGATAATACCTCGCGGCACCATTTCAATAAACCTACACCTTTGCATCATCAGTGTCATCAGTGTCCATATTCCTGCAACTTAGATGCAGGCAGTTTGCTGCTTACTACACCTGGTTGGGGTGACTGTTGGTTCTCCAGTCGTAACGTTGGGTTACCTGTCTGTATGCTGAGTAGAACATCTGTTATCTAATTATACCCTTTCTACCATGCATATTTAATGTGTTTTTGCAGCTATTTCTCAAGTCTGCTTTGGTGAGTCATTTAGTCATACATTTGCTTGTCACTTCATACCATGGAAAATCAGGTTCTATTTCCTGCACAAATTACTGCTCATGTTTAATTCACATCCTTTACATACATTCTAATTTGACCACACTAAATTATTAACTTGAAAGCTGACGGATGATGGGCGACATTAGTCGACATCCGTCGGCCATCATCATCACCATTACTTAATCATACTGAAGAATTTAATGCAGAATGTAAACTGAACATTTGGCCACAATAATACCAGAGATATATTACTCCTACTTTAATATATTTGACCAAGACTTTGAGATGTAAATGATTAGACAAGTACACCATTTAACCAGTGAAGCCATGCTTTGCATCATTTAACATCATGTGCATGCAGTGACTCTTTAATGTTGGCTGCACAGAATATACTGACACATACTTATATGCAAATATTTGGAAAAGTACATTTCATTCTCTATCTGTGACAAGTCATTTTGTTATCTTGCCTCATTTAGATGGCTCAACAACATGTCCTGGAGCATCAACATAGTCACACTCCTCCTAAACTCCACAAACAATTTTAGAACCCATTTTTAACTCGGTAGCAAACTCTTCATAAAACCTGCCACATGCAAGAGTTGTATTTATATTCTAAGAAGACTTGATCCTCTTTGAGTCTGGAAGCTCGATCGCTCCATACATCGGTTGCAGTAAGATCACGATGATAACCTGCCACATATGGAAATGGTCACCTCAGGCATTGTGAATCAACTGAATGGGCCGGGGGCCCACCTGCTCACATAAATGACTGGAAGAAAAATAATTTTCTCATCCGTTGTTTTTAATACTGGTTGTCTCACATAATATGTGGTCTGCTTCACTTTATGCAGTGATGACAATTCTTGTAATGCTCTTGAATCTAAAACCAAAAATAACTTTGACCCACCCAAAACAGGCACAAAGCCTCGGTTACACGCTACCAAGCACACAAATGAGTCGGTTAGGATGAGGGATCCGTCCTTCACCCGGTGATGTCACTTCACTTCATGATGTGTCTGGCAGTACTTATGAAGTTTGAAGGCAGAAGTAATCCAGTGAACGCTGTGGCATCTCAGTGCCCAAAGTTAACAAACTGAGTGGCAGCACCGTCTGCATTGCAGGTTCTGAGTCCCGAACATATCTAACAGACTGCACTCTGACATGCAGGTGTTTTCACTCACAGATTAGTATAACTGCTCATAGTTATCCCATAATTCTCATAGCAGCAGTGAATGTTCCTTTGTCTTCTGGTGGCTTCTGAATTAAACAGCAAAATATATCGTTTTGAAGCGGCACCTTTAAAAAGCAGACTGAATAAAGTCGCTGATAGATAGGACACAAAATTTGTCGGATTCCTAAAAGCATTACTGATCAGAAAAAATAAAAGTCACAAGTTTAAGGAAAACGACACAAATGTTGCCTCATTGGAGACAAAGGACCGTTTCCCATTTTAGATGTGCAACTGACCCTTTACAGACCTTGTTATTGTTTCTGGAATATGTAAAATGGCTTTCTCCTTTGCTCCTGTTGTAATTTCTGCTGCCATTAGAGGGCTTTGAACATTAACATATGTCATTTTGTGGCTCTTGCTCAAATGCGCCCTTCAGCATCCGTGTGGGACATTCACATCACATCCTTTATGTACGTACAATATGTCAGTGAATATGTTAACTGGATCACCCAGACGTCCTCCCTAATTCTGAAGACTCACCTCTGTCAGAGACACAGAGGTCTCCACCATATTTACAGTCCTGAATGTTGGCAGGAGCTGGCAGCAAAACAGCCATGTCACTTCCTTGACACAGCTTTGGGGGGGGGCAGCCAAAATTATTTAAATACAGCTGACACCAAGATCCCGACAGAACTTGGATTTCCAGCTGCTCTGTTACATTGTGAGGCCCACGGCCAGCATTGAGGCACATCAAAGAAGGTCATGTGAATTGACAACAGTTATCTGTTTGCGTCACCTCAAACAAAGCGACCAATGAGTAAGTTGTTCTTCCAGACATTGAACTTGGAGGCAGTGAAATAGAAGGGAGAACAGCCGTATCCTGTTGGACTCGATCAATATATGAATTAATCTGTAAACCGTGGCACGAGATGAAAAATTATCCCTTTGTTGTCTCCTCACTGGCAGTGTGAATTCATTTGACATGAAATAATAACCAGTAGTGACAGGGCATACCCTCCTGGAAGCTGGACTGCTTCATAGATATTTCAAGTATGCACAGGAAAAGCTAAACATTACTGAGACATAATTTCTAAGAAGAGAGAAGCTGTGGAGCTGACAAAGACACGATCAGATGAGGAACCGGAGCACGGGTGCCGTTTAAACGATCAGTCAGCGGGTCGGCTTCAATCCACGAATCAGAACAGGGAAGAAAAACACAACAGGGTGACAGTACCATCCCATGCAGGATGAAAATGAGCGCTTTTATGTAAACCCATGCAATGAACATGTGGCAAGTCACAGTGGTGAGGCCAGCCATTAATGTACGGCTTAGAGACAGTGTCTCTGAGGAAAAGACATGCAGGAGGCAGAGCTACAAACGTTGGGGATGAAGATGCTGAGGTTCTCCTTGGGAGTGACCAGGTTGGATAGGATTAGAAATGACACAATAAGAGGGACAGTGAATGCTGGCCATTTTGGAGATAAGGTCAGAGAGGACAGACTTCGATGGTTTAGACATGTCCAGAGGAGAGACAGGGACTATATCGGTAGAAGGATGCTGAGGATGGAACTGCTAGAGAACAGGGCTAGAGGACTACCCAGGAGAAGATACATGGACGTAGTGAGGGAGGACATGAGAGTGGCTGGTGTTGGGGAGGACGATGCAAAGGACAGGGTGAAGTGGAGAAAGTTCATTTGCTGTGGAGACCCCTCAAGGGAGAAGCTGAAAGTACAGTAGTAGAAGTAAAAGCCCATCAGACTGTTCCCTGTGTCTCTCTCTGCATCCTGGGGTCCACACCATAGTCCCGGGGTTACCAGTCGGAATTTAAATTGGTACATTTTGTTCCATGTTCCGTGTTTGCTTCACTAAGACAGACTTTTATATAGTTGCATCATAAACCCCTGATAAAAAAAAATGTTACCAGCCAATACTGCACCGCTCATCTCATCAATACTTTGGGGTTTTGGCATTCCCCTAGTGAGCAAAGGAATTAAACTCCACACACACACACACACATGCGTGACCTTTCAAAATGCAGCACATCGCTTGAGGTCCCAGATAGCACTGAGCATTTACATCATACAGCACCATGGACCTGAACCCTGGTGCCGTTGTGTTGGCCTCACAGGAGCGGAAACAAACACAAACACACACAAATCATGACCTACAGAGAGGTGCCGTGTGAATGTGGACGCAACACAAATCAACACGTCGAGAATGACATACAATGAAATTAAATCTGCAGGCAAAAGGAGATCAAAACAATCAGAAATCACTCAGTCAGGTGTCGCAAGTCCTTTACAATATAGACCAAGGTGAAATATATGGTATGTGTGAATTTGTAGTAAATCTGTTAATGTTAAGAGTGGCACAACTATTAGAAATTATTTTTCAATGCGAGCTACGGATGCTAGAGTTAGATTCGATAGAGGGCTTCTATGTTCTCCGTTGTGATGATAGAAAAAGTGCCACTCAACCGTCCTTCTTACTAAACCACGACATAAACAAGTCGATGATTGTCATTATACAATGTAATTATACATTAGGTGTTATTGAATGATTATGAATAATCCACTCATAATAATTCAATAACCCAAAGGAATTTACAACACAATGCTCAATAGGCTTACAGAGGGAAAAGTAAATAAAGTTCATAACAGACCCAACGCCTGCAGTCAATAACACAGCTCTTAATAATAAAGGCTGCGTGAAATATAAATTGACTCTGACTAAACTAATTCATATTCGTTAATTAAACTTAAATCTCTTCAGTATTCTTGTTGAAACTAATTAAATGTTGTCATAAATGACATTTTCTAAGTCTGTCAAGACATCTCTTGGCAATTAGACTGACAAGCAAAATGACTTTTAACAATAAAAGAAACAATGCTAAAAACAATTCTGCACATTCTCACAGGCTATCTGCCTAGCATTTCAAAATCCTCAGCATTGCTTTTTAAAATTGCTGCAAATTACATACATTGTTCCACTATGTCAAGTCATCAGTGTTTTACAACATCATGCAGCGCTGCTCCTTTCAGGGAATAATCTGTGGATCTCTACTGTGTGGGATCTTTTGTGTTCTGTTTTGAATGGCAGGCCATTGTTTGTGTCTCTGAGCCAGATAAGAGTTGGAAAAATTGCCGTGACGAGATTTAAGATGTTGAGACATTTTTTTCCGACCACAATGTTTCTCTAAAAAGGAAAATCAATACTAAATATATTGAATTTGCTCTGCCGCGAGTATGTAGCTGAGATAATTCAGATTTGATCTATGGGATTTCAAGCAGTGAGTGGGTTTCCAAGGATAACAAATTAGGTGGTATTACATACGCAGTAACATGGTGTGATGCCGATCTGAGTAAAGGGACATCATCATTGCAAAGACAAGATAATCTCCTCATGGTGATACATAATATTTTGCACTATTGTGTACGTGAAGTGGTGGACCTATTTCTTCTAATCAGAGGGACACCGCTAGACAATTGTTAGAGAATTTCACTTTACCTGAGAGGATTCTTTTCTTTTACGATTGCTCAGGTTGTTTATGTTCAGATGACGGTGATGTTGGAGGAGGCATGTCCTCTCTGAGTCCTTTTTTAGCTTGTTACATTCCAAGCAATAGGCCATAACTGCACAAATTAATGACCTAATGAAATCATTAAACTATATTAAATGTTGAAAAACTATTTTAAGCCACCTCTGTGTGTCCCCCCCCCCCCCCCCCCCCCGGTGTGTACACCAACAAAGAACTATTGCAACATATTGCTGTTCTATTTTTAGGATCCAAGGATAAGGTCATTCCAGGTAGTTCTAGGCACCCATTCAAGCGCACAGAGTGACCAGAGAATCAAATCAGCCTCTCAGTGTCACTGCTGAAGCTAAAACACGTTACTGATTCTTTGGAAATAGGTTTAAGCTGTCACTCCAGAAGGACATCAGGACCTTCATATGTTCATATGTGGGGTAATGGGGGGGGGGTCACAGTTTGCAGTACAAAAGGCCAACCATAAATCATTCTAGAGGTTGAAGTAATGAAGAATCCCTTAGTTTGAATGGCTTATCAATGCTTGTCGGACACTAACGAGCAGTCGTTCATATTAGATCGTCATTGAGTTGTGCAGATCCAGGGTCGCCAAGTCCCAGAGAGAAAAAAAAAAGGACATCTGGTGGACCGTGCTGGTCAACCAGATGAGTGAAGGAATCTGGGTGTAACAAAAAAAAAATGAATTAAATGAAAGGCTGTAATATGTCCTAGCCATTCCATAATATTACAACCTGCACACATAACCATGGGCATGAACAGCATTTTAAGTCGTATGTTTGACTCATGAGATTTTACAGAAAATAAAGTAAATCCATATATTTGACTCTCAAGTGAGTTAGTGCTTCTTTCAAGTGTGTATTTAGATGTAAAAAGAATTCAGGACCCCCTCCCCCCGACATTGAAATCTGCCTCTCTTCAACGGCCAATAGCTCTGGAATAGAAAATGGTAGGAACACACTTGTTTTTTCTGATGAAAGAAGATACTTTAATCTTTCATATGGTAGGGTCGCCGTTTGCATAGTCATAGTAGAGAATATTCTGTGGGGCATATAACTGAGTTGGAAATGGCTGGTACTCAATGAGTTAATATCTTATACTGATTAGTCATTGAGATTGAATATATAATTCAATATTTCCATCACTTGAGGTAATATGCACAGTAATACTGACATTAATTTGATATGAAAGGCAAAGAGCTGATAAGAAAACACCCACTAAAATACTCATTCTTGCTATTTTCTTGAGATATCAGTGAGTACTGTAGTTTCCAAATGAAATATACGTCTAGACGCCTCAATTAAACATTCATGTAACAGCCAAGTTGAATAAAACATATAGTAGTGATCTAGTGGCAAAGATAATTGCGAATGTAGGCGTAGCTTTGTGTGCCATGGGATGTAAATATTTTTATGAGGGTGTTTTGCTGTCTGGCTCAGACTGACAGAGATTTTTGGGATGCCTGACAGACCAAAGAATCTCAGCAGGCCTTAGTTTTCTTTCTCTGTAGGGGACATCTGTGCTGTGATTCTTTATGATGAGAATCATCCATTATGCATGTGTTCAACTTTGAATATGGCAGGCTTAAATAAATGAGACCATCACTTTGTGGCTCGGATAGGCAATACTAGAGCAATAGAAGCTTGAAGGAAAAGACAGACAGACAGACAGGAGGCGGAAACTGTTCACTGCTAATGAATTCTGTAACGTGATACCGTTTTGGTGCCAGGAGCAGCTGAGCACCTTCTGAATTAGTGATATTTTTCCCTGGAAGAAAAACTGTTGATTTCTGGATGTGCTTAAAAGCTTTCGGAATTTAATTCAAAAGTACATTTATGAGCAATAAATATTGCAATGATATCAAAGCAAATCTGTTTCACAAAACACAGCAGCCAGACTCTGCCTGGAGAGAATGCACGTTGTTTCAGCTTTATACTATCATGAGGATAACATGCTGCCAAATGCAATTGTCATTATTACAGTGAGTGAGTGAAAGAGCAAAATTGTTTTTAAAAACTTGTCATTTAAGCTGCCACATTGGTTCTTGCTTTTAAAACGGCACCCTCGGCCTCTTTGCCCATGAACCATGACTAATGCTCAATATTCATGTGAGAATGAGGGTGCAATGATCAATGTGGCGCAAGGCTTTTGAAGAAAGCAAAGCAACAACCTCCTTATTCTCTCTCTCTCTCTCCCTCCATTTCCTCTTTCAGTCCTCCTTTCTGCTGCTGAACCCAAGCAGCCACATTTATCATGCCTTTATTAGAAAAGACAACAAAGCGCATGGACATTTACTCCCTCTCACACAAGCGCATTATGCAGCAGAGTTGTGTTAGGATGGATTAGGGTGTGAGAATAAGCGCCGACAGTGATCAGTGGCTGTGTGCGATGCGCCGCTGTCTGAGTCTGGAGTCACGGTGGAAAGACTTGGGATTTGACCTGCATGCAATTACAATAAGCACAACGTGGAGACTACTGCATAGTTATGTGTCCGTACATACTGTAGTAACTGGAAAACTAGAAGAATATTAGCTCCAAAACATTGTGTTCTTGTTCTCTCACACACACACACATTTGCGCTTTTCATCTTCGTGCTGCTGATTCAACTTGTTGACTTACTTATAGTTGCTCCCGGCAGTATGTACGGTGAATCCTCACATTTTCAACCTCTGACACTTTGCTCATATTACCGGTACCTCACCTCCTCGACTGAAAACAGCTGTTGGAAATAACTGCTGTGATTGTTGCGTGCTTTTACAGAGAATGGGTGCTGGAGAGGAGGCGGCATTTGCTACCGGCATAGTTAGAATAATGTCCTCTGAACCTCTCTTTGTGAAAGAGAACGAAAAAGATGAAAAGTAGCCATTTCCTGTGTAAAATGTAAGTCGGTATATTGAAGAAAGTGGCTTATAATTCTGCAATTTAATAAGCCCACAGGGGGGTTTTAGAATCTGCATATCAACCAGTCTTTTCTGTGTTGTGGAAATGCTAATACTCGTACATTTCTGAATCATCAGCTGCACATTCAGTGGGAATAAGGCTTCGGCACGAGCCCATTACGATAGCATGAGGAATGTGGCGCTCTCCGAGGGAATGATGGAGAAATTCTGTTTTGAGAATGAATGCGGTATATGCAGAATTTGCTGTGAGGGAAAAGAAGCTTAACTTCTAATGTTACGTTTCATGAGAGTGATGGGTCTCTAGACAAACAGAGCACTTGCAGCCGGACTGGTGGGGATGCAGTCCATGAATACCGAATTACGCTGGAACTTCCTTTGGGAAGCTGACCGCTATCCCAGAGAGGTACCCCGGTCTCAGCCCAAAGGCAGTTCCTCTCATTCATCATTAACTGTGGCTTAAGGTGAGTGAAGCCCGAGAGACCACCGAGATGAAGCTATGTAGGAGAGGGAAGGCGACAGATGAAGGCAGTATTGAGGGAAGATTGTTAAGGGGTTTGGGAAACAGATCAAGCTGAGAGAGCACAGTGATGGGGAGGATTAACAGGAACCAAGAGCTGGAAGGGAATCAGGAATTTGAAAAGGTAAAATGTACTCGAGAATAAATTGTCAGGTGTGGGATGAAGAAGAAAAAGAAAAGACAGCAGGAGATCACATTATTTGATATTCAGTATTTATGGCTTGCTATGAAAAGTCATAGATAGATAGATATATAGATATTTTATTGATCCTTTACAGGAAATGGTGCTGTTGCAGCAGCTCACACAAACAGCACAGTCATTCATCTATCTTTAATTCACATATATTAAACAGTCTAATAGCCGCTGTAATAAAGGTCCATCAGGGGGGGCGAGGGGGACAGACGTTCCTCCTGATGGCCTTTAGTTTAGCGAGTATTCTTCCTCAGCCACCTGTTGGACTG
This sequence comes from Brachionichthys hirsutus, assembly GCF_040956055.1. NCBI lineage: Eukaryota > Metazoa > Chordata > Actinopteri > Lophiiformes > Brachionichthyidae > Brachionichthys > Brachionichthys hirsutus. Next base: position 10,454,198 of record NC_090898.1, read on the forward strand.
TGGGGAGTTCTGAACCAACAACAGAGCCTGCTTTTTTAATAAGCTTGTTCAATCTGTTCCTGCATGTCTGCCGCACAAATGAATTTGTCTTCATGCATTCATGTTCTTGAAGGTTAAACCTAGTCCCTGTACTCCTCAAGTTATTTGCTGACCTCATATCAGTTGGAAAACTCCAGGGCTGTTTTATAATCTGGGCATACACAAACATCTGGAGACAAGGATGACACCAGCGCCTGGTGGGATCGCTTTATCTTCTATCTGGTGAGATTCAACCTCCGTGTTTGAAGTACTGTACCTCTATGTGAAGAAGGAGCAACAGCCAACTGAGGAATACTTCATAAAGTATTCTGAATCTGAATGTATCATGCAAGACACTGTATTGCTTGAGTGATACGGCAAGAATCCGAAAAGCTTAGATTTATGCATTTGCCCTCGTGATATGTCTAAAAGTGATATTTTAAAATTTATATTAGCTTTACATGGTAAATTCTATGTTCTATTAATGTTAGTGGTTAACCAAGGTTAAAAAAAAGGGGGGGGGGGGAGGTAAATACTAATAATATATTAAAGAAAGAATGATTCCCATATTTTAATATAAATTACAGAGCAATCCTTTGTACATGAGTACACTCTTAAGTATTTGGAGTATGTACAATGATATTGTGGAGTATTTTCTGTATGTAGATGTGGAGACTAAAAATGCACTGATGGGAAAAGAAAGCCATCAGCACAATGCTGCTGACAGCATTTTTATGAAAATAGCTTTATTTTAGTGTTATTTGAGGATAACATTACCTCGTAATTTTTTATCCTGTTTTCAGGAAAGGTCAAAATAAAAGTAAGCATGACAAAGTATTTGTGTTTAAATGATCCATCTGATTTGCCGTTTCAGGTGTTTTGAAACGTTTTATAGAATGAAGATGTATTCACGTGGATAGAGGTCAAAAAGATGTATTCATCAGTCATTTAATAAAGAGCTGCGTTTTCAGAACACGAGCCCAAAAAGGTTTCCAAAATTAGACTTTAATATAATCGCAAAATGTTTCCCACTACAAAGTGTGTACGGTTTATTTTTGAGTCAGTTTTTCAGACTGTAGTAATTTGATGTGTTCATGTAAAATGGAATAGCAACCTGTCAACAGCTTCCAGCTGTGGCATAAATTACTTGTTCAGAGGCAGACCAAACATTTCCTCCTCTCATCGTTTTCCCTGTCTTTCTTGTTCTATTTCTCCGTCTCCGTTTCTGACACAGAGCAGTAAATCAACATACTGCGACGGCTCTGATGAAATCGGCTGCTACATGAACAGCAGTTTCTGCTCAGTGTGTTATTGATTTCCAGTAAAATGTCAATCCAGAGTATATTATATTGTTTTGATGAGCATCCCAGAATGTCTTATCAAGACCACTGTGCTGCTTTCTGATTGGCTCTGTGGGTTAGCATTTATTCTAACAAAATCAGTACGAATGCCAGAGGCTAAGATTGGAAAATGATTTAAACGGTATGTACAGCAGGGCAAGTTTGATAAAGCTGACCCCGTTGTGCTCAGTGAGAACGTTCGTCCAATACTTTCAGCTCCTCAATGGACATCTACACCTTGGATGTGTATATAAATGCTTTTATATTTCACTGTCTGTTTTGCAGTAAAAATAAAATAAACTGATTATCAATCCACTTGGAATGTGCTAATCACATGGACTGATTTTCCCACTGTTTTTGATCATCTTTCCAGTGCGGTTAGAGAACCGTATAGGCTCAGTGAAGCAGACTGACGCAGTAAAAGGGTCTAATGAAAACCACATCAAAGGCTTCCTCTGCTCTCGACCCACTCTAAACTAACAGAGGGGGAAGTGTCGGCGTGGATACCTTTCTTCTTTAATCAGGAAGGTGAATTTTGTAATTACTCTGACACTACGCAAAGAAACACACGGAAACAAAGACACAGGCTCGTAGACACAGAGGCCCCCGTCTCATGCATGTGCACACATTCACACGCATGAAAAACAAAACGTCTGCAGCAGGTCAAGACTCTGCTGTTTCATGGTCTGCTGCCAATTTTATGTCTGAAAATACAGCTACAAAAAGATATCTGTCTGTGTTACTGATCCCGAGTGTTTCTATGCTGAATGTCTCAATCGTTTTTTTAGGGCAAGAGAGACACATCGGGCTTCAGAGCGCCTGTCATTGTCGTCATCAGTTTCAAACCGTGTAATAAGGACCTAGGCTGATTGACTCATTTTAATCATTGGCTTAATGAATGAAGGACACACCCCTTGAGTCACAGCCTTGGTCTGGCAGAGACAATCAATAGCTCTACATCACGCCATCTCATTAAGCTCCACCTGGCACACGGAGGACAAAGCGTCTTCTCAGTCTGAGTCTGATGCAGGTGTCACTGTCTTGTCCAACAGTGACTTTTATGAGAGGATACTCTGATCTGAAATCTGAAGGTACAGGAATGAATCAAAAAGGCTAAATGGAGAATGTCAGTGTTGTTAATTACAAATAAAAAGTCACATTATCATTATGACTGTGTAACATTAACATACATTTAATTCTATATTCAATCTTTGCCCCTGAATTTGTATTTAACCTATCTTACTTTTGCCTATCTTTTGCAGCCATTTTTCTGTATTACTGGCAATTATTATACTGAGACTGATGCTTGCTGTTCACGTTGCACCTCTTTGTTGTTGCTGATAAGAATGCGCCGGATGAGAGCAGGAGGGGTGAGATCCTACACTGGCTGGACCGGGGATAGTTTACTCTGTTCTCTTAATTAAGCCCCGGTAAATCTCCAGCACCACTGCTGGTAAAGTTTGAGACACCCTGTTGTAATTGCTAACATGCACAGATACGATAAAGCATTGCTGTAGGATGAGAGGGATTAGGATGCACTGCATGCATAGACCTGGACCTTAGGATATGCAGGAGGAACGATAGGAAATGTGTGAGGAAGTTACTACATGGTGGGTTAAGTGATGCAGCATCAACAGGATATTGAACCAGGTGTTTGTGATGAGATTGCCGAAGTACCTTGAAACCTGAATTCATAAACAGAACTCCTGAATACCAGATTAGTGGAGGCTCATTTAAATTAGATTGTAGCTTGCCAATATCCCATCTCCCTCATGCCCTTGAATGATGACTCCTACCTCTCATTAATTACAGCCTGGAGGTTGAAGTATTTAAATTGTTTATTCGCACCAAGTCACTACAACTTCAAGTCCAACAGTACCTACCATATGCTTTTACCTCCTATATTATTTATTATACATTAAGTCAATACCGATCCTCTTTCTTTCTGTCTGTTTATCACTATCGCTCTATCTATCTATCTATCTATCTATCTGGGAACAATGAGTTCACATTTTCAGAGAGGGCACACATGCTGGAATTTGATTGACAGATTTTAACATTGGCATTGTCCTCCCCATCAAAGTGTAAAATTTGTGCAGAATTCCAATACTGAAATATAATAATCTCTCCCAACCAATATTCCCACTTGAATTCCTCATATGGATTAGAACGCATTCATTAGGCCGCACATCACTCGTGGCAGGGTTACGTTCCGCTATATTAGCTATGTATCGAAATTAATGAGCAATGCATATGCATAGGGACATAGAGGGTCTCAAAGCAAAATGAAAAAGAAATAAAACCACAAAGGCACGTGCGTGCGCTCACACACACACACACACACACACACGTTTTAATCTATTAATCCATGCTGTACAGATTTCTACAAATATTCATGTACTCATATTTAATCTTTGTCTGACCACTAATAGCCACATTATCAAACTTCTTTGTAGCAGGAACACAGGAAATATAGAATCAAGCACTTACTCTGTCCTTCAGGTTGTGTTGCCGTGGTTACTGCCGTAGCATTGCCCTCCCATGTTGTCCCCATTTCTTAACGTAAAGGTGATGGTGTCATTGGCACTAAGCTTTTCAGCCATCATTACCGGACCATCATTCTGTCTGCTCCTTTCCCGAACGCCACCAGTGTCTCTCCTTTAATACAAAGGACAAGCAGATTTCTCCGTGCCTCTGACAAGCTCACATTTGATCTTATCACAAGCACTGCTCTCAGTGCCAAACCTGGCGAGTGACCACAACTGCTGACAGCAAGCAGACAGTAGCAGATTTGAATGTGTTCTTGCACTCATATGTGTCAGAGGTCGAAGCAGCAGCTCTATTTTTTGTTTCTTTCATCATTGCATTGTGTCGTGCAGCCCTTCTGATCAATCCCCCGTACACTGGAGTTCCAAATGAGATGTGGAAACACGGTTAAGAAGAGAAAGGAAGAGCTTCCACGCTTTCACTGCCTGTCTCAGCAGATGGGTCGTAAATGATAATAATCTGAGGAAAAATAAAATTCTATTGGTCTGTCATCACCCATTCTTCCATGAAAGGGTGTTCAAAGAAATACCCTGAGTAAGAATGACTTACTCAAAATTGTAATGTCATCCTAGTAGGGGAAGTTAAGCCATATAGTCACCATAGCAATAACTGCATCGACTGTCAGCTCTGGCTTACATACTATTGATATTGTTTGTATTTTTGCTCGAGACATTTGCTGGAGTTTTCTATCCATGCTGACTCTGTTAATAAAGGAGGCAGCTACTGTTCTCCCTGACCGTCCTGCCCTGATTAGTAGCGGTGCACCCTGATTAACCTTCAATGATTACGTCTGATCATCTCCTTTAAAGTGCAGTGGAGTTCTTGGCATTTAAGTAGTCATCCAAGAAGATTCCTGACTCCTAATACAACTAAGAAAGAAGCCCTGAAAAGAGGTTTAATTAAGCAAAAAAGGGAATTGCTATTTCCTTGTGCACAGGATTTAATCACTCTCTGGATTAGTGAAACTGTCCGAAACAGAATCAAAGAGCTTTTATATTGCCCTTCTGTCAGTGAGTCCATGATATTTTTATATGTAGTTTAATAGTGTGTAATTGGATACACTGTAGGAATTGGAATGAAAACTGAACGCTCTATAAATCTGAGAAACATCAGTCACAGTGATGAAGAAATGGGATGAGAGAAACTCAATGTTCCTTTCACCTTGGTCTTCTAGGTCAGCTTCACACAATAATGGAATAAATCTGTGAGACTGCATTTTTGTGTTGAAGAATTTGAGGGCAAGCAAAAACAACCTTACTGATTATTGGTTGTTGGAGATACATATACATATATATACACCGGTGTATAATTTATTTTTAGCAACATTAGTAATCAGTTGTAAAATATTTTATTCAAAATAAATCTTAACTAAGATTTGTAAAAGAAAAAAGTTATATACATGTTGGTCAGCATCATAAAAAAATGTGTTTTTATGCAAATGATGTGACTATTCTGTTGCGTCCTGTTGTTTGTGTCGTCTTTCAGTTTGGTGTTCTTCTGTATTCCCTCCCTCATGCCTGTCTCTGTGATTACAGCACGGGCACAGCTGCAACATGAGCTGACTGGGTGGTGAACGAGACACACCTGAGCTTGATTCCCCGTGATCACCCTTGGCCCCCTGTTTCGTTCTTCTGCCTGTTTCTTGCCATGCAGGTTATGCTTCATTTTTGCAGTCCAGCCTATTTCACTCATGCGTCACCCCCTGTTGTCTCCCGTGTACCTCATTTTCCACACACTGACATCCGTTCACTAGCAACTGTCTGCAGGTATTTTCAGCTGTTGTATGTTTTGTGTAGGCTGTGTATTTTTGTACATGTAGTCTCGGATGCCAGCCAGTCCATCTTTAGTTGCATTAGTTGAAGTAACATATATTTTGTTTTGACAGTGGATTTTGGTTCCGGTTTACTCGACGCCCGTCCATCTTGGTTTTTCGTGGTATTTGGTTTACTGACTAAAATGATTATTTTTGATATTAAGCAGTTTGAACTTTCGCTATGCCTCTGTGGTCACCAATTCATCAATATATATTTTTTTCAAATATTAAATATTTATTGGACAGCTGTCTTTAATTGCAGAAAAAGAAAAAGATACTGAATTGAATCCCCGTGCTCGCTAATAAAGTAGAAGAGGATAGTTCAGGCTCTCGTTCACTTAATGTTCCTCATTCGATAACAGAGGATCGATGGGAACCTTTGCTCATCTTAGATCATCACCACCAGTGGGGCTAGAATGTACCGTCTGACATGAAGTGGGATGGCAGTTATTCTGGCCGCCGTATGAATGGTCACACTCAACTTATCGATCTTGATTACATGTTGCTTTCACAGATATGTGCTTCAACGCCTACACAAATGTATACTGAGAGAACAACACTTCATTGGTGAGGCGAATGCAAATAGATATTGTTGTGATTCACAGCGCTGAATTTAATGCTAATCTATGCAATGGTTTTAAAGATAAAGTCATTCATTCAGTGTGTTGGGACAATTTTACAATCTCTGGAACTGCACTGGATCCCTAGCTCTCTCCACAGCACCTGTTGATTCTGGTGTTAATGCAAGCGCAGTGCTTTTGTACTGCACCGCCTCTAGTTAAGGGTGTTAACCTTTATAAACCCTGCTTGATGTTATACATCTCGTCTGTGGGCGCCATCAGAGCATTAGTTTGAATGAGTTGTGTTTAGATTAAAGCTAGAAAAAAACCAAGTTAGTGTTGCATTCGTGTCCTTGTAAAGTAATGCATGCAGCTGCCAGGGTCTGTGTGTGTGTGTGTCCCTCCAGCCCAATATTCCACTCTGACTGTGACTGATTCAGGGAAAAGTGTCCCTGTTTAATGTAAATGTGCTGCAAGGGTTCTGACAAGTCGATTGCAGCCACCATAAGTAACGCTGTCGGAGAGCGATAGTAGTCATTTTACTGAGTGAGCTTCTTAAAACACACATGTGTTACTGTAGTCAGAGAATTTAGTTTGATTGGAGGATTTAAGTGTGCAATTTTGATGCAGACATTGTATGGTTTACATCAACAATCCTTCACTTTCAAGGTTTGTCCATCACATCTAAGTTGGACTAAATGAAATGAAAGATCAGTGGGGGGGGGGGTCTCCTAGCTGTAGCTGTACCCAATAAAAGCCTGATGAGGCTTCTGAAAACAGCATTTAAATCCTCTTACTTGGCTTGTTCCAACTGCGGTCCCGATCTCCAAATGTGATTATGCAAATGAAAATGTAAAACAATTTTCCCTTTTTTTTCTTTCATAATTTTCTTAGTATGTAATGTGAGACTCTGCTTCTTCATTAACAGTCTCAGTAATGAAAATGGTCAGAAAGAATGTATCCCAAGTCAGGCATGTTAGCAGAATAAACTTGGCATCATAATGCATTATAATTACTGTCTTGGTTTCATTATTATGTTCATCCATTCATTCAATTTCATAATATGGCACTTCAATATCAATTAAAGATTGTCTTTTCCCCCCCCGCAGCAGCATCTCCAAAATTTCAGGCATGATAAAAATATTAAATTCACATTCCTTTTATGAAACAGTACCAGAAATAAAATATGCAACCACCCAGTCTTCCACTCAGCAGCATTAGAACGCTGAGAATGGGCTGGGATTCATGTCCTGACACAAACCTTGTGTGTGCTAGTGGTGCTTTCAGTGGTATTCCCAACATACAACCGTCAATATAATAACAAATAAAGGTAGCTAAAATGTGTGATGCTAGAATGGCTATGCATGATGATATATGGTGAAATAAATAGTATTTTTTGCAGTTTATCTCTTTGCTTTCATGAGATAGCACGATAATATCTCCCTTGTGGACCAACAAATTCTCTCTCAGTCCTTAAACCATTGCATGTGCATGTTTTTCCAAGGCTTGTGTTGCCACTGGATTTACTGTGAGCATTACTATCTATCTATCAGTGACCTCCTTGCACCTGTGTTTTCTCTACCCTGTGCTGCATACTGACGAAAGAGAGAGCTGGGAGCAGACAGTCAAAGCTCAGCTGCAGGGATATTTTAAAGCATTCCCGTCTGATGGTGTAAATTATCCTCCGGCTTGTTTGCCCATTCACTGTTGGCTTTTACAAACCCCCTTACTAAGTAAAATTCAAGAGAACTAGCCGCTTTTTTATGAGTACAGTGATAAACGAGACAATTAATCAAATTATCAGGTGATTTGAGGCAGTTGATAAAATCTGCCATGGCAATGCTGCTTTACTGATTCCTTTGTGAGAGCAGCTCAGTGCGAGCAGCAGTAGATACTGCACGTTGCAGGGTTGAAATGGGTGCAGGATCAGCTGTTGATGTGTCTTTGTTTGCTGGAAGGGGGCCAACACCACATCTCTAAGCCCTCCCGTGACACTGATTGCCTCCCTGAGCAGGAGACAGAAGGGCTGCCAAACCAACGTTTGGCACACCAGGAGAATTAATCCCCAAAGTAAGATTTCAGACACCTAATGGGGATTAGACAAACTAAGAAGGCAGATTGTGGCAGAATTTCTGAATAATTGAATGATGGAAGCCAGCAAACGAAATATCAAAATAAAAGCCTCTGAATTTACTCATGAAGAAAAAAGGAAAAAACAACTGAAAAGCAGCCCATTCATTTGTATTTATTACAGTGAATGAGGTCTGTGTATAAAGGTGTGTGCATGTTTGTGTGTGTGCGCATGTGTGTGTATGGTAGACTTGCGAATACAATCGTCTGTCAGCCGACTTTTAAAGGTACCATCAGTGTGAGTGAAGGAGTGAGGATATTAATTGTCAGCTTGACCTTGACGTTTTATTGGCAAGCTATAGAGGCTAACAGACACCTTTTTTAGGTTCCATCCTTCACAAAGGAGATGAAGAAGTATGCTGCTTTTTGCCAACGGCGCCAATGTTTGGTTTCACTGATTAATATACATGCATGCACTGTAAGACAGCCTTGTATAATACTGGAGCTTATATCTAACTAGACAATCTTCAGAGTGAAAAGTCTCTGCCTCTGTGTTGTACAGTTGAATAAATAAATTGTGTTTCCCGACGTTATTCTCTGGGTAAAACTTCCGGCCGACTCTACTTGTTTTTTTTTACTGCTAGATTGACGAAGCATCATTTTAGGCTCCGTTCAGAAATAATAAGAGGTGAAACTTGCAATTACTTGAATTGTGCTCCTCTAATATTCTCAAAATCTCCCAGTTCACACCGTGTTCTTTCATAGCGGAATTTGAGTGAACTCAGAGCCAATCCGTGCCTAGTTAATGAGCATAGCTAGAAGTGCATTTCTTGTGTTTATGAAATGGCAAAAAGAAAATGGTGTGTACCTCGTGAGTGAGAACAAAGCAAGACAGGGCAAAAGTTTGGCGATAAAGAAACTTTTTCAATTTTAACAAGACTTTTCATGAACCAGAATGAAGAAATGATCCACTTTTCCCTTAATCCAAAACTCTCCCATTTCTACGACAAAACACTGATAATTGAACAGATGGTGCACCTTACAATCCAAAACCAGCCACTCGAGATGAGTGGCGATGGGTCAGCTCATACCTTTTCCATGTAGAATCCTCTGTCTGACCTCAGATTTACTGCCATGGCTGCAACTCTGTGCTCTATTAGAATCATCACTTTTGGCATAGCATGTAAACACATTCTCTTTTCATAACATTACACACTAATGAACGTAAGGGGAGCGCAACACAGACGACCTCACCTGGTCTGTGAACATGGCGTCACTGGTCAAGAGGGCGCAGCAGCGCATGTACTTCCTGCGTAGGATGAGAGCCCACCTGCCCCCCGCCCATCCTCACTACATTCTACAGAAGCACCATGGGGCGTATCTTGACGAACTGCATCTCTGTGTGTTGTGGAGGCTGCAGTGCTTCTGACTGGAAGCATGTGAGGAGAGTGGTGAGGAGAGAGGAGAAAATCATTGGGACTTCTCGCACCCCGCTCCAGCCAGGATATTGGACAAGAAGGCTGCATATCCCGGGCTAAGAACATCAGTAGTGACCCCTTCACACACCCCTCGTGGCCTGTATTCATTGCTGGCTTCTGGTAAGAAGTTCCGCAGCATTCGGTGCAGGACCACCAGGTTCTCTAGCAGCTTTGTCCCCCAGAGCCATCAGACTGTTGAACTTACTATATATAGCTTTAAGTGTATTTTAATTATTATATTTTTGACGTATTATAAAAACTGCTGGGCCTAAATGCAACAAAATTCCATTCTGTATACACTTGTATATACTTGAATGACAATAAAGTCGGTCTGTGTCTAAGTCCATGCAAAGTAGTTGTCAAACACATCCTCATGGGTTCTTCTGATACTAAGCTTCAGGGGACTGAGGGCCTTCCAGAATCAGTGTAATTATAACTGCCATTCCAAATACACAGTCTATGTAATACATGAGTATGGACAGACATGAAAATAAACTTCACACTCTCCGATGGAGACCATGAGATGGTAAATCTAGTTTAACATGACATGTATACTAAGCTAAGCTAAGAAGCTGCTCCCTGCAGCTTCATATTTAGACACGAGACATGCATCAGCCTTCTCTTCTAAATCCAGTAAGCGTACTTCTTAAAGTGTCCTACTGTTTCTTAAAGCTACTCAGGGAGTAGGCTGAATGTGCCGTACGGCTAAATGATGTGTGTTAATTTCTCAGTTCAAATAGAGAAGACTAGCAGGATGATAAAACAGAGGTGGACTTGTGGTGGTGTCTTTTCCAAAGCAGAGTTGTTTTATTTATTCATTGTCATTTATTTTTTATTTATTTTCACGAAAATAAAATAAATAATAATAAAATGTTTACTCAATCATTCTTACAGACTTTTAGGACAGAATGAGAGGTTTGTTTTCACAAAAGGAATGTTACATTTCCATGTCAGCGTAATGTTTTAAGACAGTTACAGAAGGCAGTTGACCATCAAATTCAGCCCACCTTGTTATGCAGTCCCATTTCAATTACTGGATTTGCTTGCAGTCTGTTGAAAAGGCCGGCCTTTGTGCGATGTGAGCCTTTGTGTTTATGCCTGTGTTTGAGGCATTATGCATGTGTGTGCGTGTGCGTGTGTGTGTGTGTTTAAACTTCTACTATTGTGATAGTCTGAATGTAAAAAGTGTGTGTGTGTGGGGGGGGGGGGGATATTGCTGACAAGCTGAAGCCATTCCATGCATTCATATTTTATCAAGGGACCAGTTTACGGTAAGGGACTTAATTGATTCAGCAGCGAGGGCACAGAGGCATAAACAAGAACGCCTGTGTGCATTTTTGTGCGCCTGTATTCAAATGTGTTGCGCTGTGTCATAATAACAATTTGGTAGCAATTTGTCATTTTCAAACAAGAGTCTAAAAAGCTCATGAATACCAATATGCTGTGCACATGCATAGCCATAACTAGATGATGATGGCCCTATTGATATTCTGGTAGACCATATGTATTGAAGGGATATGATCCCTGTTGACTCAATTAGAGCTGCATCTTGTTCTGCAAAGCATCGAATAATACGGGGACAGAGACACTGACTCTGTCTGAGTCTGGATATAAATGACCATGTGCATGCATGAATTGTTTTCTCCCAACTATGAGTTTGACCATCAATCCATCTGAATAACAGGAAATATCTATGAAAAATAAACCACATATCCAAAACGGATTACACAGACTTTAAACCAATGTCGTGTGAAAGGAATGGGACTGGAAGATTCTGATTCTCCTCAGTGATTGTGCCGAGAACCTTTCCGCCAGAGCTGAGATACAGTTTCGCTCCACCATCAGAGAAATACAGCAATACAGAACTTTTATGCTTCTAAGTTATTGTTGTACGCTGATGAATTTCACGTTCTCCAATTTATGTTTAATTCTTTCCTAACTTACTGTCTCCAGCATCTCAACCGACCGAGACCACAGAGGTCCAAACTGACCACGCCACAGCCAATTAAATTACACTTTGGTGGAATATTGATTTGCCACAGCTGTCATGTCTGCGTGTCACAAAGTCCAACTCTCACACTCTAAACCCAATGCAGGACGAAAATATGTTTTTTCTAAATCAATAGAACTGAAACTATTTTTGCTGTGGCAACCACATTTTGGAAGTTGCTGCCCAAATATTCAATTTAAAAATAAAAATTATAGTCATGTCTGTCTAGGTTGGGAACAAAATGTTTGAACTGGTGTTTAATTATTTCTATTAGTCTTTTCGAAGCTTATAAATAAATTATAATGACTTCACATTACTTCTCTCTCTCTTTTTTTTTTTTTTTTACTGCAGCTGCTGCAGGTTTCTCTGCCTGTTATAATTTCATTTTGAACACATTCTGGATCATATCAAATTATCATGAGGTCTGTTCTATATTTTCTATTTCCAGCTAATGTACAAACATTGGGTTTGAAACTTTGAATACCTTTTCAAGTGGTCCAATATTTTCCTTAGAAAGTCAATATTGGCATTACATTTGTCATATTAATCATGTTAACTGTTGTGTAAGTGTAAGCAACATGTTGCTAATAAGTTGTCCATATCAAGCCTGCTATCCATGGTTTGTTTGATGTTGGTAAATGTACCAATAATGTAAAGGCAAAGCAACTTTTCCATGTGACAAAATCACCTACAAAGTAAAAGCAATCCAATACAAATCTCGTGAATGGAAGTTAGTCTGAACGTCTGTAGAGATGGATGGATGGATGGATGGATGGATGGATGATGGGTGCATTGCATTGGCCTGAAAACATATGAATGTAATCACATGTTTTTTTTTCCATCAACAGCGTTATATGTAACAGGAATTGGTGAAATACTGCACACAGGCTACAATGATCTTTAACCCATTATTCCCCCCCATTATTAATTTGTTTTAATTGTAGTCTCATCAGCCACTAACCCAGTTTTTGTGCGTCCTGCTGGTTCCTGATCGAGGTTTCCCATAACTGCAGTTTGAGTCCACAATCCGTCCTGCGCAGAGAGAGAGAGAGAGAGAGAGAGAGAGAGAGAGAGAGCGAGAGCGCCTCCTCCTACTCCTCAGCCTCCTCTCACCACTCATCCTGACAGCCAACAGAAGACGGTCGGCACGACGGAGTCCTGTCATCATCTATTTCCCTTCATAATGGAAACTGAATTAAAACAGCTGTGCCGCGTCCGTCTCCGGTACTTTCCCGTTTTCACCTCAGCAGTGGGGTCTTTCTGACGCGGCTCTCCTCTCCGCTAAATAACTTCTTATTTCCTGGTGTGTGCGTTTTTTTTCTTCACACACACACACACGCGCGCGCGCGCACTCAGAAATAACCAAAGCGACTGCCCTGGAAGAAGGTCGTGTTTTTTGGATGGAGAATTTAGAACCGGTGAGTTGGAATCTAAGATAAAGCTGATGTTGTGAACTGTTTGGTGATCAACCCTTTCGACAAAAATCACTTTTTGTTATTCTGTTTGTAGACATTTTTGATGGTAATAACCGGGTACATAAAATAAAAATAAAATATGAATCTAATTATAAACCCTTGTGGAACCCTGACCCTCATTTTGCGCAAAATACGCTTTATATGCTTTTCTTGTTGGAACTCAACAGGTTTTCTCATACTTACATCTCTCACTTTAAACTGTAGCTTTGTAAAGAGTTTTAAAAACAGGTTAAATGTAATATATTCTACTGCATGATGCAGCTGGTATGCCTGCTCACTCAATTTTAAACTGTGGCCCAGAGGACAGATCTTAACTCTAACTCAATAGAGCGGATGTGAGAAATATAGCCTTAAAGTAATTATAGGGAAAATGATGCATGTCCTTGTAATCACAGTAAAGCTTACCACATCAAATAAATATTTTATTATTGTGCACTGCAAAGATTTCCGGTCTTCAGAGTTATGTTGAATTGCATTTCCGTTAGATATATTTTGCTGTCTCAGCTATATGAATTGTTCGTTTTAATTATTGCAGCCCTTCCTTTTTATTCTGGCTTACACATTTCACTATTTCTCTGACCTGTGCAAAATGTAACTCTAGTAGATTATTTTTTATTTCTCATCGATTGCCATTGCTCTCCACCGAAATCTAAACAACGCTGTCACTTTCTTATCCTCACTTTGTTTGCTTTTCAGATGTTGAGTAAGTTGAAGTCAACCTGGTTGTGAAGGTGCTGGACTTGTTCTTCCCTACAACCCCAAGCCGGACACAGCATGGCGGCGGGAGTAGCGGCATGGCTCCCCTTTGCCCGTGCGGCAGCGATCGGCTGGATGCCCGTGGCCAATTTGCCCATGCCGGTGGCGCCCATTGAGAAGAACAAGCGTCAAGATGAGCTGATAATTCTAAATGTCAGCGGACGGCGCTTCCAGACCTGGAGGAACACTCTCGACCGTTACCCAGACACCCTGCTGGGGAGCTCAGAGAAGGAGTTCTTCTACAATGAGGAGACCAAAGAGTACTTCTTCGACCGGGATCCTGACGTGTTCCGCAGTGTGCTCAACTTCTACCGCACAGGCAAACTCCACTACCCACGCTACGAGTGCATCACCTCCTATGATGAGGAGCTGGCTTTCTTTGGAATCGTCCCAGAGATCATCGGTGACTGCTGCTATGAAGAGTACAAAGACAGGAAGAGAGATAATGCGGAGCGACTGATGGACGATCAGGATGACAACAAGGACTCTAAGCTGCCCAACATGACCTTCAGAGAGACAATGTGGCGGGCTTTCGAGAACCCTCACACGTCCACCATGGCTCTCGTCTTCTACTACGTCACCGGCTTCTTCATTGCTGTCTCTGTCATGACCAACGTGGTGGAGACGGTACCCTGCGGCACAGTGCCCAACCAGAAGGAGGTGCCATGTGGCGAGCGCTACACCGTGGCCTTCTTCTGCATGGACACAGCCTGTGTCATGATCTTCACCGTGGAGTACATGATGCGGTTGTTCGCTGCGCCCAGTCGCTACCGTTTCATGAGGTCTGTCATGAGCATCATTGATGTGGTGGCCATCTTGCCCTATTACATCGGCCTGGTGATGACTGACAACGAGGACGTGAGCGGCGCTTTCGTGACCCTGCGTGTGTTCCGCGTGTTCCGAATCTTTAAGTTCTCCCGCCACTCGCAGGGCCTGCGCATCCTGGGATACACACTGAAGAGCTGCGCCTCTGAGCTGGGCTTCCTGCTCTTCTCCCTCACAATGGCCATAATTATATTTGCCACCGTCATGTTCTACGCAGAAAAGGGTTCAAGTTCCAGCAAATTTACCAGCATCCCAGCTTCCTTCTGGTACACCATCGTTACTATGACAACGCTTGGGTAAGAGCAACGGGGACCCTTCTTTTATCCTGTTGCCAATGCTGTCTGTGTGCTGTGTTCTGTGACATGCGCGTAAAAAGTGAAATCATGATTTAAACTGAAATGCGTTTGACTCTGTCGCTTAAAAATCTACAAACACTCCGGAAGTCGCAGGATGAAAGGAGACTGAAAAGAAATTGCACTTTTGACCTGACTGCCAGTTGTTGTTTTCTAACTTGTGGAATTCTTGTTGGGAACAAGCAGCCTTTAAAGTGTTCTCCTACAGTAATGACTGTGTTATTGCATGCCCTTTATATTTGCCTGATAGTAGAGAGAAGGAGGGCCAGGCTATTGTAGAGGAACGGGGAAGGTTGAAAGCATCTGAATGAAATGGCGAATCATAGATTATAACATTACTTACACTCTTTAACTTGCCCTGTGATGAGGAAATAGTGACCCCATATTTTGAGAGCCACTTCTTATCCTCCCATACTCCCTTTGTGAATTGCACTTAGTAATAGATGCTGGCATTGACAAATAAGTATCTCTTGGTGCGAAGGCTTTGATGTAGAATATCACCATCTCCTCCATTTATTGGAGGCATGTTATGCCATTTTTTAAAGGGCTGTTGTCGTTGGTTTCCTTTAAGTGGCTTTGATTGACCTTTCCGAGATGAACATGTGAAGCCAGTTGATGCATTCATCTCTTCTCTCGCCTGACCTATTTTACTTACATCATATATTTCAACCAGTTGTTTTATGGCAGGTAGATGAGTCACTCAAGTATGAGTCATTTTATACCACACACACACACACACAAACGGCCAGAGTTCTGTGTTTCTGCACTATTGGGTCTTTTGAAAATGAGTTTCGGGAGCGTTCCCTGTTGCACATGTGTGAGTCAGACTGAGAAGCTGACAAATTGCAGCATCCTACTAAATGTCAGCGTCACGGTGGCAGTAAATGGCTGTGAGCTCATTGCTTTGACACACTTGGCAGCTTATTATCAAGCGCTGCGATTCACAACCTGCCCAGAAGATCTGGTGTTGAGCAGATGTTTGATTTGGGATCAGTTGTTTGGTCTTCACGCAGGTGAAAATCCACTGAATCGTGGAAAAATCTGCATTAGGATGTCCCACTCTTTAATGTGATGATCAAACAGTGGCTTCGTTTCTGTCCGTGCTATCTGTTACGGTGCCTGTCACTCTACTGGAGTGAGACCTGAGATGAGAAATCGGTCTCCCGTTGCCTTTATAGTTGGATTATTAGAGGAGGAGGGGGTGTTTGCATGAGTGTGTTAAGAGGGGGGTAGTTGTGGAGCTTGGCCTCATAAATAAACCAGGGGACAGAAGTGGATGTCAGAGTGACTAATGATGTCCGCTGTATCTGCTGACTAATGTAAACCTGCCTGGCTTTCTGATCTCTGCTCTTTATGTTTACGTAATAAACATACACAAACTAGCCGTGTGCTCTCTGCATACAGATACGATCTGTCATGTACAAACACATCAAATAAATGATGTCTCTGCATTTACATTTGGGTTCACTTTATGTGCAGGCTTTCCTCGTGTGGCTGCAAGCCCCTTTCATCCAGTAAATGTGATGCCAAGCGTTGCAAGTGGCAACTTTGTAATTTTATTTGAAGTTCTAGCACTCCTTCTTAGCATACATTTAAATTTGTGGGGAAAAATAAATTGACTCTCTGCGGTTCAGAAAATAAAACTTGTCTGACTAAATGAGATGAAAGCGAGTCCACATAGGTGATGTTTTCCTCAACTTTGTGTGATCCTGTCTAGATGCTGCAGGGCTTATTGTTGTGCTGTCAAGAGCGCGTTTTGCTCTGTTCTACTCGTGGAGATGCTCGTGTCATCTGCACTGTCATGTTTAATTTTCTGCTAACTTGTGAGCTTCAGCCCTGATATCTGTGCTACGCTCTGGCAAATACAGCTGATGTGTATATCGTGTTTTTTGTTGTACCTCAGATTTAGTTTTAGTTTTAGTTTGTGTTTGCATTTCCACACATGCATTTATTAACGCAGCAAACTTGACAATAATCCACCTTCTATCAGAATCCACCATATGCAATGAAATATCTGATTAGTGATTCATTTTTGAAATTGGACCCTCGAGGCTTTACTGCTCGTCACGAACAACCGGACAAAGAGAGTTTTAACCACCGATGCAACTAAGAAAGCCACCGACCGATACTGAAATCCTTTGAGCCTCTTCTCACTGTATAGCAGAACAGCTTAGCTCAGATGCTACAAATGAGGGACAGGCAGGTACGGTGGTGAGGCTTTAGCTAAATAACACACATTTAGGCATTAGGACTTGTGGGGGATTTTGTTCCCTGGGTTGTTAAACAAATTGGTTTTGACCTTTGTGGTATAATGAATTTGAGCATTTATCATATTTGTTTGAACCTTAACCTGTTGTGGACCGGGGAAGGAGGAAACAAGGATGTTTGTGTGTTTTTATTGCCCATTTCAGCTTTTCATCAGGGATGCACAATATATACTGGGATCAATAAATCATGGGCTTGATGATACATACATGTATGTTATTATGTAATCTAATGTTTTGATAATTGTAGCTGGGTGAATAGAACTGTTAATGCAAGACAAAATTACTTTCACACACAGCCTATACGCATTCCAATACATTTGGCAGCAGTGAGAAGCGTATAATTTTGTACTTTGTCAGACAATATGTAGATCTTGAGAATATGTCTTGCATATTGTGCATAAGCATAGTTGTGCATAAGCTATGTGTTATGAAAATATTTTTAAAATGCCAAATGGTGAAATAATTAGCTATTCAGCTATTTATCAGCTATTTGGAGATAATTATCAGTGTGTGGTATCAGCTGAAAGAAATCAATATGCTGCTGCCCTGCCTTGCATTAGTGGTCCATGTTGAACTTGAGTGTTTCATGTCTTTAATCACTTTGCGAGAGACACTGTAATCTAATGAATGGAAACTGAACCTGAGTGTTCAAGTTCAGTCGTCAGGCTGGAATGATAGATCAGAAAATGTTTGTCTTTATCTTTATTCACTCAGACTTATTTGGATTTTTTTTTTCGTGTGATCATATTGCACTGTGAACTAGTGTTTTTTCTCTTTCGTTTTTTATCAAAGTCTAGTCTCAGTCGAGCCTCTAGTCTAGACACAGTCACAAATGTTTTCACTTCTTACAAAGCCATTGTGGTGATGTGCCAAACAAATGGCCATTGAATCTGTGCTCCTGCTTGCCCCAAATAGCTGTTTCTGTTAATAGAGAACAGGGTTCCCTGCAATAAAATGATGTTATATACAATGTGGCAGTAGAAATGTGTCCATTGGCCCATATTGCAGCACCCTTTCCACCAACCCATAAGCTGTTCTCACATACTGTCATTCACACTGAATCTATAGCTACCCTGACCTTTTTCTAACTTTTAGAGCTTTACAAATCAAATGTCTCAATATGTTGAGCCAGACGCCCCCCACTCTGCTCAACAAAACCTGATTGAGCCCATGTCTGTACAGATGTTATTGTCTGAGAAGTCACGGCGAGCAAGTGGGAGTTTTGCTTGCCTGTATATGTCTTTCCACTCCTTTGTTGAAATTGCAGACTTGTCCAAATACACAGTATTGATATAAATGCAGAAACAGTTATCATTACTTACGTCGCCAGAGGGAGAACCCGACAGCATGGGCATTGAATTGAGTTACCATCCGGCACTTCAACCATCATCAGTTCAAACAGCAGTTAATCCTCAAGAAAATGATCCATGAATACAAAGTTTCACTTGTAAAACATAATAAAAAACAATAGAATATTTTTTCTCTTAGTAAAAGCTTGATTCCTTCTTTGATTCGGATTTCTTTCTTTCCCCAGTATGCACACTGGATGATGAGCATGCAACACTGTAGCTCTAAGCATAACCCTAACCCAAATTCCTTTTTAGTGCCGTTTTCTCCAAAGAGCCATGATTATGCAAGTAACAAATAAGGAAGAATTCAGTTTTGTGTTACCATAAGAACATTAATATCCAGCATGACTCTCTTTTAGTGGTGTCGGGGTGGCTGATGGAGCATATTCATACTTTCTGAACCAATTCTCAAAATGACCTGTAAAATGAAATATAATTTTTTTTTTTTTGGAAATTTCATCTAATTCTGTTTTTCAATACAGATGTTCGAAGGTCTTTTTTGTAAATGGGACTGTGCCAAGTGTGACTGAGGTTTCCCTCACAATGTGCCCAAGCTGTGAATGGGAGGCAGTGAATCTATTCCGATGGGAATCACTCATAATTATGTTTTCCCAAACCTGTTGTTGAGAAGACAGATTTGGAGATATATCATCACAATATGTCTTCTAAGGAGAGATTTTTGATTTTAACGGATTAATGTCTTGATTTTATTACATCTGAGGAAAATTCTAAGCACATTTATAAATGATGTTTTTGGCACCTACTTTCTATAAAGCACTGACCTCCAGCTGAACTCACCGACCACAAAGAGTCAATCTTTCCTTCGACCTCCCAGCTGCTATTCTTCCTCTGACTAATGACACTTTTATTCTCCTGACTCTCATCCAGCTCTCTGATCCCCTTTCTCCTCCCTGTAGACATTTTTTCTTTACATGAAGAATGCAAAGAGAATCCTAATGGATAATAAGTAGACCAAAAATCCAGTAGCCTGCTTTACAATTCAAATTAATTAATGTCTGCTTGCGGTAAATATTTATAAATTTGGATTCTTTTTTTTATTCCATCATGTTTTAGATCATCATATATGATCTAAAATATATATAAAATATATGTATGATTATGGTAGCATTATATTCTAATGTAATACAACTTTCTGGAAATGTTGAAACAAATTGAATCATGTATGTGTTTAACCAAAGCACAAATATGAGAGTAGCATACATTTGGTTAAAAATCAAAGCAATAAACATGCAGCACAGTTCAATCTTACTTATTTTATATTTTATGTCACAATAGTCATATTTATCCAACATATAAAAAACTGTTCTGTTAAATCTCAAGTCTGAGTCTGGTAATACCATTGCTTTCTTCTTCCATATATATTAATTAGTTTTGTTTTGTGTTATGTTGCACATCTCTGTAGGTCTGCAGACATTTCTATTTGTTTCTTTCCTTTTTTTTTACTACACTAACCTTCTTTGTTTTCCTTCATGGCTGTATGTGTGTCTCAGAAAGTGTAGGCGAACAGTAATGTTAGCAGTACTGTATATTTGTTGCATTTCTTTCACCCCACCACAGCGCATGTTCACATGTTTATGTGTGCATGTCTCATATACTCTGTTCTGTAACCCAGCACCCTTTCAGTATCACGTCTGACTGCTGATTAAGTGAAATTGAGGTTGTTATAAAGACAGACACATCATTCAAGTAATTTTACAGCTCTGTGGTTTTGTGGTACACAGCAATAATTCCTGGTGCTTTTATGTTCTGCTCATTCCAGTGTAACTTACAACGTCCTTGATTACCGATGGGGACACTGTGTCCATCGCCTGGTCAGACGCACCGTTGCACAGGAGCAGGTGTTCATAAATCTAAAGTGTGTGTTTAAATGCTGTGCTTGAATGTGATTCCGTAGGTAACATTTGTTATGGTTACCTAAATTAGAATCAGAATACTTTATTAATCCCGGAGGGAAATTCCATTTAATTAATTTAAATTAATTGGGAAATTTGTGAGATTTCATTCAATTAATATTTTGTTTTATCAGCATCGGCTCTTTACTACTCAATTACTCATCTTATAAAAACTATTCTTTTTTTAATTTCAAACATTTGAATGGGAACATTTGTATGGCTTAGGCTGGAAATAGACTGATCCAGACCTACTGATGTGCTTTTGACGGCGGTTTCATACCGCAACTTGTATGTGTTACAGCAGAGAGATGACACAGAACCCGATGTAGCAAGACAGATGTATCAAATGAAGATAAGCTCTACAGATGCCAGTGCTTCTGTGTGTATGCCTAGCAGTACTTGGCCCGAATGCTAAGTTTATCATGCAATTGTTTGTTGATGGCTTTTAAAGTTACGAGTTAATAGATTAGCATAACGATAACTGCTGTGTTTTTGTTTTTGAAGTCGCACATCTCCATCCGTATCTCTGTGTGATTCTCAAAATCAGCTGCTAAAATGAGTCTTTTTAGCTGTACAAATATTGAGTCATGTTTGTTATTTATTAGGACTGTATGCATTTTATATGGTGGCCCTGTGGTTCAAAAGACCACAGAATATGACCAAAGAAAAACAACAACAACTCACGAAAAAAGAGCAAATCATATTAACAAAAACTGATCAGGTATCACAACAGCAAAACAGAAAACACTGCTGAATTAATTGCATGAAAAGGTTGGTACAGTGCTACTGTCATCATCACTGACTGCACGAAGACACTGGCCATCTTTGGAAAACGGCAAACCAACCGGGATTCGGAAGATTATAAATGTAAAGATGGGTTGCTGTCATTTTAACAAAAAGATCACTGAAAATGTGTTAAAACTACCTTTTCCATTTTTGCTATATCCTCCTGGGACCCAGCCCGCCAGTTAGCATGTCCTCTGTAATGAAAAAGTGTCCACGACAGAGGACATGCTAACTGGCTGGGTCTCAGGAGGATTTGGTTGTGGTGTCTACTTTGAGTGATTTCTGACATCAAAAACATGCACTTTGGACCCTACACAGGATAAAATAAGATAAGATTGTTTACTTCATTCATCTCGAACTGGGAAAAAATTGGAGCGGTTACAGAAAATAAATGACAACATTTCCTATTTCGATTTGTCGTTGTGTTTCGAACCATTTGCTATTTTTTTGTTTTTTTTTCAAACTTTCATTGCGACAGTAATTTCAACCTCTTTTCTCACAGGCATCTGGAGGGTTGCCCATTTTTTTGAAAAGCAGTATTGCGTGCCAAGTCTTCCAGCTTTTGCAAAATGCATTTACCTGGCCACCTGTCAGCCAAGTGGGCAGTTTGTTGCAGCCAATGTGACTGGGAAGGACAATTAACAGGGAGGGCCTTGCAGTGTGCTATTCCACCCATGTAATGTGTTTTGCCTTCCCTTTTCCCCTTCATTGAGATGCCAGCCATGCAGAGGATGTCCTATCATCGGACAATGTGAACTTCATGTCTGCTAACTCGGAATAAGTGATACGAGTAATGCTTTAGGTGTGGAAGCAAACCAAAACAGAAAGTTAAATACCATTAAATACTCACTATATATGTCTCCCTCTCTTCCTCCCTGCCTTCCCCATGTCTCTCTCTCAGTCTGTCACAGCTGATTATATACAGCGATACTCTTTCCAAGCCCGCTACACTTGTGTCCACTCCTCCAATTCAATTTCCAGCAGGCTCTCGGTGAGGAGTCTGAAAATGAGGCAGTGATTATCAGTTTCCTGGGTGTTTAGCAGAATCCTAGACAACTGATGGCTGCTGCTCATTAAGTGGATTTAAAGATGCGTGTTGAACCCCTCAGTGTTTCCAGCAGGACTAGACTTCTGGTCTGTGAATGTTCCGGCCTACACCTGTCAATGGCTTCTTATAGATGCTTTTGGAATTTACCCATGCTGAGGGATTAACCATGACATTTATTTTTGTATTTTTTTTTTTAATCTCTCGCTTCAGTGGTTCGTTGGTGACGATATTAATTCAATTTCCTAACCCTCTTGTCAGTAGCCCATCTTCTGCTTTTCTCCTTTGTGAGGAGTGCGGCCACTTCCGCTAAACAAGAGGTGCCCTCATTTCAAAGAGACAATCGGCATTATGTTTTAATCTGATTAGCATTGAATTAAACCTGCATCAACGTCCACTTCAAAACAGGATTTGAAGGTTTGTCCACTTTTCAGGTGACATGCGAAAAAGATTTAACAGCACTTCTCAAGGCAAGTCAATAATTGGTGATTTATGTTGGTAACAAATCATGTTGAATGCATCATAAAGAAACACTATCGCTGCTAAGGAGAGCTGGCATATAGCCTTAGTAGCATATGCTTAAGTGACATTGTTTCATCTTATATGTGAGAGGCAACCAAACACACGCACATCGTGATTGATTGATTTTGTTACACTGCAGTGGAGCTACCCTGAAAATAGGATGTCTTCAAATGTACATATTGTTGGAGCGGTTTGACTGTGGGAAATTGGATTTGTAACTTTCAGTCTCCTTTCAAAAGTGATATATGTTTTCTGGCTTCGGGCGTGAATTCATAGCCTGAAATAAATCAGATGACATTTAATTAAGGAGCTAACGTGCAAAAAATGTCTATCCAGAAACTCCAAAAACTGATTTCACTTTTCTTTCGTCTGGTAATTTTATAAAACTGCATTGCCCATTTAGTACCAGACATTGTTTCTAAGTTGTCGTTTTTATAGATATAATAGATACTGAATTATTTTATAATTTTGCAAGTGCAATTTTAAATGGAATCTCACTTTATCACCTCTGTTATCACAGCTCTTTCTCTGTCTCTTTTCATAACTCTTTTATTCCGCTGCCTCTGCTTCCCGTTTCTCCTTTTCTTCTCTATCTGGAGCATTACCTTATTAATTGGTATGTAGCAGTGTCCTTGAAGATGTCTTCATTCTTTCATTCTTCGTATTTCTTTCTTAATGCCACCCCTCCTTTCTCTCTCTCTCTCTCTCTCTCTGTCACACACACACACACACACACACACACACACACACACACACAATGACTTTTATCCTGCATTGCTGCAGTGCACAGGAACAGCATCTACACAAACCAGGCTACATCACAATTAATTTAACAGTTTGCGCTCTACGCTCAATAGCCTTGGGGATGTGTAGACACACAGCAGGGGGATCTCATCTCACTTGGATGCTTGTGAGGTGAAGAGAAAATTACCTGCTGTTTATTATTAATTCTACAAAGCCCAGGGATGAGGAAGAGAGACACAGAGGAGAAGGACATTAAAAGTCACTTTGTCCAATCGCCTTCTGTGAAATACTCAAAGACACAATTGGGACTCACATTTCAAAGTTTGTTTTTTGTTTTTTGTCATGAGTTCAAAAACACTTAAACTAGCCCATTCCTCTGGAAACTTTACATAGAACATTTCCTCTGTTGCTCTTAGAATAAACTATTTTGAAAGGAACTGACAGGTCAGGTTTTGCCCTAAAAGGCAGCATCCAGTGTTTAGTAAATAACTAAGGGGTAAATCTCCCTTATGCTACATTTGACATGAGTTTGACTTGTTGCATTTTGTCCTCTGGGATGTTCTATGATACCATTCTGAAAATCCTGAAGAGTACTGTATATACTCTTATGTGTGTCTTTACTTAGCAGGTAGATTTAGTTCAAAGCTCACTGTCACAGCAGTTGCATTGCTTTCTACCGTGAACGTGGTTGCTAGTGACATTTATGTAATGTTCATTACCTCCAATTTTACTGAAGGACAAACAATCCACATCCTCCTCTATGCGACACACCAGGAGTATGTCAACAATCATCCACTTACAGAACACACTGTGCTCTAGTATCAGCAATCCACTGATGCATTTTGTCTGATTGCTCCTTTAATTAATATTCCACTCTATTAAATCATTGTACTTTATAATCAGAGTGTCCTCCTCTTCTACAGCCAACACTTTGCAAGCTGAATGCATTCTCTGCATGACTAAAACACCATTATCATCCCAGGGATTTATCTATGCAATCCAGGCTCCTATCCACTCGCATTACAAATGTGGCTAATCAGTGCAGGGCAGTGTTGACAGCAGCACCCTAATCAGCAACTATAGATCAGACTGTGGTGACGGATGTTGTGGTCAAAGGCTTCGGACTTTAATTAATGGAGTCCAAAGCCAGGTGGACCATGCTAGCAGCAGGTGGCACGATGTGGAGCAAAGCTTTTCATTAGTTCCCCTTGGCTTGTGCACATTGTGGCCTTGCACACCTCTGGAGACTCTCACCATGAACTCTGGTCTGTTCACATATGGTGTGATGAGTCACACGCGTGCATGAGCCAGGTTTTCAAGAGGGAAAAGCATTCTAGAGGTTGAGTGATAGAGCGCAGGCATCACACAGCCCCTTAAGTGTGAAGATTGTTTCTGTGTTGGTTGTGTCCGAATGGTACTGTCGTGGAGTTGTGTCTTCTAAATGAATAGCGAGGAGGTCGAGAATGCTATAATTATCAGAGGACGGACTGCGAATCACACTTGGCAACTTTCACTTCTTCTGTGCCTGTGTCTTTCCCACAGTATTTTCAAATACTCCAAATTGCAATTTCCTTGAGGACTTGTAAATGTAGGATGCCTCACTGATAGTGGTTTTTGAATCCAACCAGGATCAATACCTAAAATATATAATAAACCTAAGCCATGTAAAAAAATTATAATAATAGCAATCACTATATCTCGCTACACCTGCAGCTGCAAGATTTGTGTCTTTCCTGACTAGAATATCTCAATAATTGATTGATTAAATGCCGTAAAAATTCAGACATTCATGTTTGCCGATGCATTTATGAAACAAATGTTGGATGTTTCACACATTGTCCTTTCAGGATGAAAGGTGCCCTGATAAACAGACTTTTCTTGCCAGGTCGTCATCAAGTCAAAGTTTCGTTTCGTCCAATACTTTGGTTTATGACCAAAAATCGACAAAACAACCTGCACTTCGTCCTGTCATATAAGTGTCAATGAGAAAACATTAGCATGCCCCCATGTGTATTTAACATTGGATTTACAATGATATATTACTGACAATGAATACTGATGAATTTGTGTGTCCCTGCCAGTCAAGCTGAGTTCCGTTGTTTGTCCGTGACCCCCTTTAGCAAATGATTCAGAGAGTGATCAGAACAGAAAAGGACGAGAGACAGTCTGCATGGGAGACAGATGCAATTATGATTAGACCAAAGTTAGAGGACGGTGCAATTCATCAGGCATCCTATGAGAGGATGATCAGATAAATGCCTTGGTAAGTGGAGGCTAGTCATAGCGCAGCGTGATTGATAAGATGCACTGTAGTATTACAAGCAGAATGTGCATTGCAGAAAGGGAAGCCATCATTTTGTTTAAAAAAAAGATCTTCCATTGTCCTTTCCTTGATAAGGGTTCCCCACCTCTGTGCAGATGTATTTTTTTTACATTGGTGTTTCTAAGGATCGATTACTGTCAGGATATTTTGATATTCTTCTATTTGAATTTATAGATTGGAGTTACTTAATCCTACTCGTGTGTGCGCACGCATGTGTTAGTTTGAGCGCTGCGTCTACGCACCGAACGGAGCAGTGCTCCTAATCTCTTTGTATATCCACTATGCAAAGACAATAAAGGCTTTCTATTCTATTCTATTGTATTGTATTCTATTTTCTTCTAAAGCCGTTCTCATTTTGGGATTAACGAGTGATTGAATGGCTTTATGGATATAATCCTGATTTGATGTCATTGTGATATGATTTTTATTTATTTTTTATACATTTTTTACTTTCACATCTTCCACAGTGCACTCAATTTAATTTCAACACATTCAGTTTACTTGATTTAATGGAGGCTTTCAACACCTGCACCTCTTGGCTCGGGGAGGAAATATTGGGGGCAACAGCTCTTCAGCCGTCGATATGAATATGCAGACTGTAATCACATTAGTCGTGGCAGTTTTAGCTCCAAACTGTCGAAGTCGGTGCTTCAGTGTTGACTTTTAAATGTGAAAATGCAAAGAATACCTTGCCAAATGTTTTCTTTCTTCCCTGGGTTTAACACCTATTGGCATATATCACACATGCAGTCTAAAAATAGAAGCAATCCACACTCCCATCATCAGCTCCTCCTCCTCTCCCTCCTCCCTCCCTTCCTATTATCTCCCCTTTCTCAACACATCCCTCTCTTTCTGTCTCTTACCCGCCTACTTCACGTTCATATAACACAACTCGTACACACTGCCAGGCAGAATATGCACTTCTTACTTCTTTCAGCAAGTCCTCATATGCACATGTGAGTCAAAAAGCACACACACTGATAAGGTGCTACAGGTATTTTATTGGTGCCACATTATTGTCGTGTGCTGCTTGGCAATTTGTGTTTCCGTGGTAACCCTGGGCTGTAAATGAGAATTATGCACTGTGTACATAGTTAACACACTCGCAGACACATTGTCAACAGAGATTCCCACCTAAGGGGATTAGTGTTGGTGTGTTAAGATCCCTCTCCTCCTGTTTAAATGTATCGTAATCCCAAAGTTTCCCTGTTTCCCTTATCTCCGTGTGTCTCTGCCTCTTCTCTTTCTTTCGCTGTCTCTCTTGTAACCACAGCTCAATGTGTTTAATTACTGAGGTGACCTGATAACAGCCTTGCAATACTGTTTCTCTTTATTCACCTCCATTCCCCTTAAGAGCAAAGAGAAGTCAATCACACTATCTGTGTCGCTAAGCACAGCCGATTTATTCACGGCGACTCCCTTTGTGCGTCACCGGCCTACATCTACCTGTTGTGGCTCTGATTGAACAGTGTGGCTGTTGTGATTCTAAATGGCATCCATCGTGATAAGTATAACGTAAAGAGGATGCTGCCTTTGTGAAACGTGGACAGGAGGCAGCTGAAGCTCCTAAAGCTCTCAGCAGTCATGTGTTTTCGACAAGCGATGTCTCCTCTTTGGTTTATTAGTTACACACGGCCTTTTTGTTTTCTTTGTCGCTATGTCTTGTGGCTCCTCTGCGCTGTGTCTTTATAAAGAAGTGTATGCGCATGTTTGTGTGTGTGTGAATGTGTCCCCACAGACCTCTCTGCTGATGATTGCACTGGCCATTTCCCTTTGAGTCTCTCCTCGGATGACAAATTCACGCATCCGTTCTAAACCTCCTCTTTCCCACAAGATCAATAGTCTCACCTCAGTTTTCCCTGCATATGGTGTTGTTGCTGCAGTTTCTTCTCAGTGTGTACACAGTGTTGTGGAAAATCTACTTGCATAGGGAGAGAAAATCATGTATAACATAAAGCCAGATTGTGCGGCGGCTGCTGAACACAAGCCATTCTGGAAGTGTAAAGGTAAATGATGAGCTGCAGCATATCTGAATGTATTAATTATTTTAACAGCACAAAGTCTAGCTTTAATGCTATGGTTATTCAAGGATCCAGTGCTGTTGAATGCAAAAAGTCAGTTTCTGTGGATTGCTTTATTTTGAAGATTTGAAGCAATGTGGGTGGGTTGGAATGGAAAACAGGTGCAAAACTATAATGATGTTGGGGAAAGGCGTATGCACATGATGCTGAAGACTGTCATTGCATCTTGGAGCAGCAGACGGGCATAGAGATGGTTCTGCTGTTCGGATATTAAGAAGTAATGGCAGCATAAAACATTAATCTATTGTTGCTCTGTTTTTGATTCTTACTGAACTGGCGCCATCTAATATTCATCAGTACCAAGGACTGGGAGTGACAGCCATGAATGGTGTACTGTTGGTAAACAAAGCGGAAGACTTGTGTACAATATACATCCAATATCGAACCAACTATATGTGAGCATAATGTAATCAGAGAGATGTACGTAAACATTATGTAAATGTTTATGGATGGATGGATGGATGGATGGATGGATGGATGGTGATTATGTGAGCTCAACCCTTTCATGACTTGCCGATGAAGAACGAGTGTGTGCTGTTTTAGCATTTGTGATTCCTGGTGGTTTTGTTGCTATTAAAAATCAGTCCCTTCATCATTTTTGCATCATCACCCACCTCTCGCGGCAGCCGTAATGAATTTCACACCAGCGTTATTGAGGAAGACGGTGATAATGTGCCAAAGCTGACTTGCTCAGTGTGAGCGCTGACTTCACAACAAGAAACCAAAGGCTGATTACGAGTAATATATGCTAATATTACAGCAGATATGGTGGCTTGAAGCTGCACTGATCATAACTGTGTGCTGCAATGGAAAGCAATTACCCTTTGCCACAATGTTTGGAAAATAAGCATCAAATGTTAAAATAAAGAATTTTCTCTCACTCAAAGTGCTCATAACACATTATGCACCGTTTATGTGAGAGTTCAAGGTCAGAGGTGGAAAAGATTCCAGAAAAACACTGTGAATAAGCACTCCCAACCTTCATCCACCTTGTGTCGCCCCCAACAGTGTTCCATCTCTGCTTTCAACAATGCACTGGCACCTCATCCTCCATTCCTTCCTCACTCTCCTCTTTGGCTGTTCCAATCATCTCTGTTCACTTCTGTTTTCTGCCGGTCCATTCATTCTGTTTTCGGAGCCCATTCAGTCTGCCACGGTTAACTTATCTCCCTCTTCTTCTTCACACCCTTTCTCTTCCTTCATCATTTATTCTCACTCCGTCATCCCTCTTCTTTTCAAAGGGCGTCTTTGTTATTTACCGAAAATTTAATGGGGGTCGAAGGTCACTCAGATAGGAAGGGGGAGGGGGGTTGTGAGAAAGCACACACTGGAGAAAGATGTGACAGGGTTAGACAAGGCTGCAGACAGGTGATGTAATCAATCCGCCTGTCTTAACTGGTGCTCTGGGTATCCTGGGATGGGGGGGCGGGGGGGTCACAGCAACAGTGCTTTGCTTTTATGACTTAAAACATTCTTTTAAGTCATTTGGAAGGGCAGAGCTGGCAGAGGAGTGACTTCAGGAAACCCTGTGTTAGAATCTTCCACACTGACAAGAGCTGACTGCCACCTCCTTGACCTCTTTCCATGAACCCTCAGCCCGGTGAAGCAGGTGGGAACGAGAAAGAGCTATTTTTGGCATTAGGGTTGAATGTACAAAGAAAAGTGAGATGATGAGGAGAAAAGAGACAAGTGGGAGGCAGTGACGAACTAGACGATGTGAATCTCTGACACAACTCATATAAAGAAATGTATTTATTTCACCTCACTTTGTAAAAAATACATTCAGCCATAGAAATAAATTCAGTGTTAATCAAACTCATGTTTTTAACAGGCATCTGCTCTCTCTCTCTGTGTGTTTGATGGTTCTTGGACATTAAAGATGCTCAGTGTCGTACAGGGGGAGAGTTGTGTACGTGACGAGGCATACAAACAGGTGTTAGGTCAAGTAGGTTCGATTATATAAAGAATCAGAGAGGGGTGGAAACACATGCTGCTTTATCTATGAAGAGACTTGATTATGGGATGCGTGGGCTTCTCATCATGACTGTGTAACTAGATGACGTTCCTTTTATTTCACTTCATAAAAAAAAAAAAATCATTTGAAATTCATTACCTTGCTTGAATTCTCCTATCTTTTTTCCCCTCTATTA
This sequence comes from Brachionichthys hirsutus, assembly GCF_040956055.1. Classification (NCBI taxonomy): domain Eukaryota; kingdom Metazoa; phylum Chordata; class Actinopteri; order Lophiiformes; family Brachionichthyidae; genus Brachionichthys; species Brachionichthys hirsutus. The sequence continues at coordinate 10,484,603 of NC_090898.1, forward strand.
AAATGACTCCCAGCTCATTTGTCCATTTAGTTTCTGTCTTTGATGGGTTCATGTGAATACCATTGGCCTGGCGGAGCGCTGAGGTAGTCTGGATAGCTTTAGCAACAACAGTTCATTGCTCAGGTACCATAAGATGGACAAACAAGATGGTTTGTTAAGCTGAGAGAATTAGTTGGATGTGTTTCCTCCTTTGTGCACACATTTCTTTTTCTTTTTTTTTACAAACTACAACACTAAATCTTGTAGGCTTTTCTGATATGCATAATTGTCCCATGTTACTGATTGTAATTGAGTGTACATCTGTCACACCTGGCTTCTCCCTGCAGTTTCCTTTGTGTCAGTTGCACCCATTGCATTGCCTGAAAGGCAGACGAGGTGATTCTCACACAAACTAGATGATGTACGAAAGGCTCAGGAGGGACCTGTCTTTAACATGCCGCATGGATTTAACTCGCCTTAATCATGATTTTTGAACCTTTAACGCTTGCCATGGCTGCAAAAGAAATAAGAAATCTGTATCCACACCAGTCAGATTAATCTCAAATCCTAATCATCTCAGCCCCATTCCAAGGTCCATCTCTCGACAAAATTTAAAATAAGTCCCTTAAACATCATTTTGAAATATTCAGGTTTCCCTTACCCTTTGGTAACTTAAAAAGCAGCATTAAAAGAAGATCAGGGCTATCTAGAAAGAACTAAGAAAGGAATCAGGTGGCTGGGGCTGATTGGTAAAATTGCTGGATAACAGTTTGATTGATTGTATTCTCAGAATGCCTCAGTAGGGTAAGAAAATGGGGAGGAGAGTTAAAGGCAATAGGGGTGTGATAAAAGAAGGTACCAACTGTGATTTCCCAGAAGGAAATGGATGAATAAAGAGGAGATTCTGGACAGAACATGCACTGGAGGGAAAAAGAGAAGACTTTATTTATGCTTTTGGATACCCTTCATAGCTGGATTTCAGGATTTCCTTGAGCAAGGCATTGAATACCTCCCCTTCAATTGTATCTTAGCGATGAAGCAGGGAATAGCCAGGAGACATTTATCTTAGTTAAAAGACTAGCGTGACTATGTCAAAGGGTTAAAAGCAATTTGCCTCCCAGCACGTAAAACTGGATGACCACCCTGCTCTAGCTTCAGTTAACAGACAGACAAAACATTGTTCTTCATCTTCTAATCTCTTTCACCAAGAAAGAAAAAGATTTATTTCCCAGATTGTGAACTCTTTCTATAATTGCATGAAACTGATGAAAGCATGCAGAGAATGAATGAGTGACTGCATGGTTATTCTCCAGTTAATGAAAACAATTGCTGAACTGATAAATTGAGAAATCTTTCAAAACCATGTTGAATATTCCACCGATTATAGTTATGAAGAAGCAACAAATAAATAAGGATGCAGCTGAAACCAGAGAAAAGCCTGAAGACTGATACTGCTCTTCAAATTAGTTAGTCTTTTACACACTCTGTCCCTTCTATCTGCAGATGTATGAGTGTCATGCCTCAGGTTGACAGTAGTAGCTTGGCTAGCAGCTGGGGCCTGTAATGATAGCGCTGGGAGCATCTTCGCCGAGGTCTCACTAACCTTGGAGCAACTAAAGAAATAGTCTCATTCATCTGCCTGCTGCCTACAGATAATCCAGACCCAGACCGACTGTGGATAATTAACGACAACTAATCTGATGCACGTGCAAGTCAAGGAGTGAGCACGTGGTCTAAACTCATTTTAAAGGCACCGCCAGGATAATGGCAAGAATACCAGATGCACACCCTTATTCTCTACTTATCCATGAATGCTGCTGCATCTGCAGGTCAGCATGTCGAGGGAAGCATCGCAAAAAAACACTTGTTCATTTAAGGAATTTAAGGCAAATGTGTGTTCATATAGAATGTCAACAGAAAGGCAAAGGTAAGATACATTAGGAGTACATTTGGGGGAGATTCTGTATGTGTAATGGGGAGGGAGAGAATAACAAGTGATGTGGATGGATGGATTTTAAGTCCAGCCTTCCATCCTGTTCCCAGTGGAAGCCAGAGAGGAGGCATCCAATGATGCTTGATCTTAGATTAAACTGCTGAGTTCTCACAGTGGCATAGCGCAGCACTCCTCACATGCGTGTAACCCCCCCTCGATAGGACACACACATTTACCTTGCTTTAGATACAATAAACTGTATGTTTCAAATGCACATGGCTCTTACATTTGGTCCTGTGTTTGGTCCGGTGAGCTTTCACACCGCATACAAACCGAACCAGGGTTCACTTGCAAGCGAACCGAGACCCACGTTTTCAAGCGGACCATAGTTTGCTTGTTTTGTCGGCACCAGAGTTCATATGAGCTTTCACACCTGCCCGAGAAAACAAAGTCTCGGGCAGGCCAAACAGTCGAGTGTGAAAGCGACCTTAGTTAACTCCATCACTTGAGATACAGGTCCAGGCCCAGGGATCTGTACGTGTGCTCCTGGCAGGCTCGGCCGTGACAGATGGACAACAGACCTGATATTGTCTTGGGAGGCCTGAACCACTGACTGACCACTGACTTTTAGCTGTGGGGTTCAGGAGAAGGAAAGATTGGATCGCTCCAGGTGGGAGTCAGAGCAAAACAGGAGAGGCTATTCTCACGCTAAGACAGCCAGGTGGCGGTGCCTGTAACTTAAGTCAGCGAGTGCAATAGGGCTGAGGAATCAAGGAGGAAGGAAAAGTGTAGGAGGTTGGGCCGGAGTAATGGAAATAATTAGAAGTAATTTGGTGACACGATGCCAGTAAAATGACTGGCAGAGTAAAAGGATGTAGTAGCACAATTTGGCCACATATGCCTAACTTTACTTTTTTGCTGTTGGCTGTCCATTGCTGTTATATTTTATAAACATTTATCAATGTGGCATTTTGTTTTTGTGTCATTTAGATGTCTATGTGCTAAAAATGTCAAAGCAAAAACATAGCAACTCTGCTCTGCAGTGGGTGATATGTTCATCTCCATAGTCTCTTTTTTTAAAAAGAGAAGGCTGAGCAGAGAGGATATATTCAAAGATTCCTTTAGAGCCCTGTTGTTTGTGTACCTATTTACTCTTCAGCCTAATGCAGAGATAGAAAGATTGTGTAAGTCAAGACCTTTGCCTTCATCTCGCAGTGATCCACAATGCCCCCTTTCATCTTGTGGAATTGTTTACTTATGTTCCCTGTCAAACATGATGTTAAATCATCCAGATCTCTGTCAGATGGAAATATGAAATTGTTTGGATTCCTGCGGATACATAAAATATGGAGGGAGGGAGGAGGGGAGTGAGAGCGGAGCAATGTGAGGCATGCACTGTCAAAGTCTAATGCTGATCAGGAGCAATCTGTCAGTGCTAGGTTACGCGATAGGGTAAATACCCCTTGTTGTGGCTGGCAGGCGGACTGCAGCTTTCCCTCTGTTCTCCCTCTTTGGTATTCATAGCCTGTGGAATAATGAGTGTGATGAATTATCCAAAATCTGTGGCCTGTGGTTGTCAGTCGGAGTGCAGCAGCTGGACAGAGCAATTTGTTCCATTTTGCTCTCTCTTGCGAAGATGTCCAAATCTGAAAAAATGTTCACACAATTTTTATTTATTTATTTTGAGACACTTTTAAATTGTATTATTGTTTTAGCGTGTGTGTGTGTGTGTGTGTGTGGGGGGGGGGGGGGGGGGGTCTTTTACTAATTGAATCAGAAAATAAAAACCCCTTCCACGTGTTTGGAACCTCATCATGTTGGATGTTTTTCTGTGGAAAATGATTTTCCATTCAAGCCTCTTTCTTTGGCTCTGCCTGTTCTCACACCAAAAGTGGCAGAAAGGAACAATATACTGTATATCATGCACGGCTATCATGTCGAACACAGTACTTTACATTTCAATAGGATGATAACCTTTTGCATATACTGCAGTTTGCACTTTGTATTTGCATTTTGTAATGTCATTCTTTTTGTTGTGTTGTTCACAGTGTTATTCTTATCGAGTGAAGCTGTTATTATGCTTCAACATAATTTCTATATTCTAAGATTCTGAATAATCATCCCCTGGAATATTCAGCTGCGCAGGCATATGTTTCTAGCTCAACCTTGACTGCTCAACTTGCACATGATAAAACGTGTTTTTATTCAGCCACAGAAACCATTACATAAATTTAGGATTGTACATCCAGTATGCGGCGGAGGTCGCTCAGTCCATAAGAACTTGACTTGGGAACCAGAGTGTGGCCAGTTCAAGACCAGCATGGACAAAGAAGTGTGGAGTGTGAACTGGTGATTGTAGAGGTGCCGGCTTGCCTCGTGAGCGCTGCCGAGGCGCCCTTGAGCAAGGCACTGAGCCCCAGAAGTTGCTCATTGGGTGCTGCTACATGGCACTTGATCATCTCTCCATTATTTTTTTGTAAAACCAATTGTGTGTCAAGTGGAAAAACAATTTCCCCATGCAGGATGAATAAAGGGAACTTTATTTGATTAAATGGTAGCTTCTCAAATGGTATGACATTATGGCAATACAGCTAGCAAAGCCAGGTGGGTTTTTAAAACATCTTCAAAAAGTGTTACAACCATCCTATTACAAACAATGAAGAATATGCTGTCTTGAATAGTTTTCCAGAAAACGAAGGCAGTAGAGGTGGCTGCCAATGTTTTAAAAATAGCATCTGATGAGGTCACAACGAAGGGCAAGTCAGTCAAATCAAGTGTGAAGGAACATAGGATTTGCCTTGCATACTGAAAATCTGAAGCAGTGGGAGAGGTACAGGTTAGGTTAATGGAGCAGCAAGGTTTTTATCAAGGTGCCAGAGGAAGTGATGGCTAACTGTTTCGCTCATACAGCAGATCTGTAATAAGGAACGTTTCCACATCACACATATATGCATGTTGAATATCGGCCCAGCATTGGTAGCAGTTGTGATGTCACCACTCATGTTCTTTGGTCCTTCAGATTTTAAATGACCACAGGAAACAAGTTGCATAAATCTAAAACCATATTGTTAATGTTGCAACCATTCTGCCCTTCCTGTGGTAGAATTTAGCTCAAAGTCAACATCAAAATCTGAAATCTTTGCTGCTGATGCAAAAAGTCGATTGATCCATAGATTGATTCATAGATCATAGAATATATATCTTGGATGTGCACAGAGTGATACATAGCTGTTAGTGCATCAGTCTGAGTCAGTGGCCGTAGATTTCACAAGATGATTTCACACTTTCTGAGCAGATTGCCTGTTTAATTATGATTTAGCAGAAGACTCAACTCAGCACTTTTAGCCAGGGAACGGTCTGACATGGAAAGGCTCAGCTTTGTGAAGGGCCATCCACAGTCATCCTACGCTGCTTTATCGCCGTGTGTATTGTGAGCAGAGTGAAATAGGACTTTTAATATTCGAGTCAATCAATAATATAAAAAACAGGAAAAAGGCTGTTTTAATAGCTTTGGCTCCAGGCTGTTCCAGCTTGGTTCGGTTTCTTGCAGCTTTCCTGTGTAAACATAAATTAACTGTTACTGAACTGTCCAAGACTGCGCTGCTGGATGTGTGTGCGTTGCATGGCTTCAACCAGAGTGTCCTCTCTCACTCCAAACCGTCACTCCTTCCCTGTCAAACATTTTGTATATCTGTCGCACTCATCGGCATTACCTTTCGAGTTAATGAACGATTTTAATTAATTACTCGCTTACTTTAGCAAAATGGAAGCGCCTCAATATGGTTGGGCCATTGAAGCGAGATAGCTGCCGTTCTCCTCACTGTATTCTGTCTCTCTTTTACAAGACCTTCAGTAAGTTGTTATGCACACTCTTGCTGGCTTTAACTTTGGTTTTTAAATGTATAATCTTTCTTATTTTCATTCATGTATTTGATCACTTGAAGATGATCTCATAATGCTGATTTCATTAGGAACAGATGATTACATTTTGGTGACGGTCCAGAAGAGATCCTGGATTATGGATCACTTTGACATTTTCATCAGCATTGCAGTCAATGCCGCTTCAAAATCTGTCCCTCAATATCTCTGTTGTTTATTGACCAATGTTTATGGAATTTGACACAGTCATGTAGGGTGGGGACCTCTACCTCACCACTGAATTTCATCTGGATTGGTTCCAGAATGGAGTTCCAGAGTAAAAAATAAAATCACTTTTACTTTTCATGGTTGGTGTATAAAGATACAAGTTATTCTGTGTTTCTACTGCTCTCTGCCTCCTTTCATTCACCCCCTTAAGAACTCACTTTTGTCAGTATTACTCAGGGTCACTGCATCGAGGTGTGCATACTTAATTATCAGCGCAGAGAGCTTGTTTCCATTCATTTTTAATGAGCAACGATACTGTGTTGTTCCATTAATAGAACATTAAACTGTCCATCAGCTGGCACCCAAAAATCTTGTTTGTGGCATCTGGGACGCAGACTTTAGCGGTTAATTGTGTGCCGTGGCTCCCTGTCCGCATTGACAATAACTCAGGGAGATAGCGATGGACAGATAGAAGTAAGAGGGAGGCGGGAAGGGGGTGCAGGAATGGGGGGGGGGGGGGGGGGTCTCGCAAGGGAGCCCTTCAGCACTCACAACACTGTCAGTGTAAGGCAATGAGGTTTAACTACAAGTGCTGTGGTTTCAGAGGGATTCATTAGCATGAGACTTTAGGGTAGAACTTTATGATGCTATATTAACACGTCACGCGTGTATGCGTGTGTGTGTGTGAGAGAGAGACATAAAACCTTTTTTGTCGTGAATTTTGACTAAATTAGGATTTGTTCCTCACCATGCTAAAACAGTATTTAAACGTTTCCAGTTGAATAAAAATAAATGAGTCAACGGCGATTTTGTTAATCCAACAATGCATTACTATTCTCCACCAAAAAAAAAGATTTAAAATTATCATATTTTTCACAAATCATGAAAGTAATGTGCAAATGTATCAATCAATGAATCAAATCATCTGTTGTAGTTTTAAATCTCACCACATACCCATCAGTCATCAATAATGCTGAAGAGTGAAACACTCAAATCTGATAAAAATTCTGAAACAAATTCTAAAATTAAGGATGATATGGTGCAACCTATCTAGCGTGTGCGTGCGTGTGCGTGTGCGTGTGCGTGTGCGTGCGTGTAAAAGGAAGATGCAATTAAGGCCAAGTCTGCAGGACTTAACGCTGCATCTTCTCTAATCTCTGTCGATCTTCCCTCGAGTGTGATTTTTAGGAGTGGAAGCTGTTTTTTAATAGAAATATTCAATCATGTATCTTCTTAGAATCAGGAAAGAAAGACAGTCATTAATCAGCCCAGCCATTATTCAAGCCGTTCTTCTCAGTGATGTTAATAATTTAACCTGTTAACCTAACCGGTGGGCATTCTCAATGATCAGTGCTGTCAGTGTGATGAGGCCGACGCCCACTGGCTCTGTATGGAATGGATAACTCGACACCAAAGAACCCTCACCTCAGTGTCCGGGGAAATGATGTGAGCAAAGAAGTCATCAAGTAATATTTTCATGTAAAATATTGCACCAGTTATCTGGAACATACCATTACCCTTCATCTGACGGTGCTGAGCGACATTTAGCTGCTGCCACGTGCCTTCGTTATCCGTCTCTGGAGTCATGTAATGTGGTCTGCTTCATTAAAATGTTTACCCGCATTACATTACAGTGTAATGCCTCCCGAGGGACTGCTGTGTCTGTACATATATGTGGTATTGATGTGTGTAGGACTGGAGTGTGTGCAGTGCTTATCTGCGTGATTGTGTCTATTTGCGAATCCAAATGTCCTCCTTGTCCGTAAAACACTGTCACCCACGTCTCGGAGCAATCTGCATTCCTGCTGTTTTTGCTTATACACTAAATGCAAATGAGTAGCTGAGCACTCTCGGGACATCCACAACGTGCTGTTGATGGGTGTTGTTGGCTGATGCACTAAAATCAGCTAATACGCACTAAAACACACTCAGACACACACTTATTGAAGTTGCAGGGTTCTTTGTATTGCACAGTTTGTTTTGGGAACAGAAAAGCTTTTGGTTGAGACATTTCATCTCCAAATGTAACAGTTGGTGACCTCTGCTTTCAAAAAACATGTTTAAAGAATTACTCAAATCCAACTTGGATTGTTGTTATGGGTCACCTTTTGTTCTTCTGTCTTTCCCTCTTGAGGATTTCTGGTCAAAGAGGATTTTCAGCTTAAATAAGCATCAGTGTCCTCAAAAAGCATTTTTAGGCGCAAAGCTTGTTGCCAGTGAGTTGCTGTTTCAGCATGCAGGCACAATGTTTTCTGTTGTGTTGTTCATGCACGTATATTTAGGCAGGCAAGAAGACCCGTACACAATCTCCCATGGCCATAGATGGATGAACAGTTTTTAGAGAAACTCTGTATCGGAACAAGTCATTACCTCAAATGGCTCTTTGCAGCAGGAGAAGCAACAAGCGACATCATACAACCAGAATACTAATGTGTATAACATAATGCGTCGTGTGTGTGTGTGTGTGTGTGTTTTGGAGTGGGAATATTGCTCATGAGCACCAATGTTCTCCCTTACAGCCTTGGTAAATTAACTGCATTACTCTGACCCAGAAAGTCTCTCAGCCCAAAGATGTTACAATAGCCGAGATGTGATGTGTGTGTGTGTGTGTGTGTGTGTGTGTGTGTGTGTCCTCCATGCTCCACTGACTTACTTTGGAGTCCAGTCTTCCTGAGTGCCCCCACATCGGCAAGCTCAGAGAGTGATCTGGCTTGGCGAATACAGTAGAACAGCGGTTACCTGGAGGCGACATTTCAGTGCAACAATGCTGTTCATCTGCCCTGGCACTTTCATTCATTCATGCGGTCATTTTCTTGAGGACGAGACAATCGTAATCGTCTCGTCTTCAGTCACTTATCGGACTCCAGGTCACGCTGAAGCCTATCCCAGCTGACTATGGACGAGAGGTGGTGTACACCCTGGTTGAGACGCCGGCTCATCGCAGGGCCACACAGAAAGACGAAGAAAGAATCTACTCATACCTACGGATAATTTATAGTGATCAATTTACCAAAGTTGCATGTTTCTGGTGGTGGGAGGAAGCCAGAGAACCCAGAGAGAACCCACGCAGCCACAGAGAGAAAATGCAAAGTCCACACAGAAAGGCGGAATCGAACCAAGGATCCTCTTGCTGTGAGGCAGCAGCTCCACCCACTGCACTACCGAGCTGCTCGACATGTAATTCTAAACAATTTCATTTTTCCTTTGCTGCCTAATACCACATGGACCATAACCGGGTGACTGGGGAGCTCTGCCTTACAGTATATATTGGAAGCCATGACTAGAGCAATTAGGTTTTCACCTTCATTCATTTTCCATCCGGCTGTCTGTTGGTTTGGCCGACGCTTTTTTGTAAATGTCAGAAATGCAAAAAGGCAATTTCTTTTAATTAGGCAGAAACATCTCTCGGGAGTCAAGAAACTAATTAGGCCCGAGCGCCTATTCTAGGCGTAAGGGGCTATTGCTTTTGCAACGCAGAAGACAAGTTGACGAGCGTAGCGAGTCAACCCTCGACAAAGTTGACGAGCGCAGCTCGTCAACCCTCGGCAAAGTTGACGAGCGCAGCTCGTCAACCCTCAGCATCCAACACACTCACGCACACACACACCGACACTCAACAGCACACACACACACAACCCGACACTAAACAACACACACGCACACATAGACATCGACAAACACAGTTGACGAGCGCAGCGAGTCAACTGTGTTTGGAACTGTCTTCCGATGGTTGACGAGCGCAGCGAGTCAACCATCGGGCGACCAACACACCCACGCCCACACACACGACACTCAACAGCACACACACACACCCCGACACTAAACAACACACACGCACACACACAGACATCGACAAACACAGTTGACGAGCGCAGCGAGTCAACTGTGTTTGTAACTGTCTTCCGATGGTTGACGAGCGCAGCGAGTCAACCATCGGGCGACCAACACACCCACGCCCACACCCACGACACTCAACAGCACACACACACACACCCCGACACTAAACAACACAGACACACAGACACACACACACACACAAACACGAGTTGACGAGCGAAGCTCGTCAACTCGTGTTTGTGTGCCCCCACAGACGCGTAGCCCTCGTCGAGACCATTCCGAAAATGTATTTTGTGTAGAAATCGCACACTCAGAAAAAAAGTTATATTGTTTTTGCAAAAATTCTTTATTCTTCTTTATTCTTTATTCTTTATTCTTTATTCTTTATTCTTTATTCTTTATTCTGCTGTTTAAACGGCAATTTGACCCCCTGAACATGCTCGAAAACTCACCAAACTTTGAACCAAGCTCAGAACCGGCGAAAAATTAATTATTTTATGTGTTTCAAAATTGGGCATGAAAAAGTGGCGCGCTAGCGCCACCTACAAAAATCACAATGCATTGTGCCTATGGGGGGTCCGACGCCAACTTTGTCGGACAGCCACGAAATTCGGTACACACATGCGTCAAGTCAGGGCAAAAAAAAAAAAGTATTATGGCCACGCCCCCAGACACACAGGAAGGCGGCCATATTGGATATAATTTTAAAAACTGCTGAGTCAGCGTTTGCACACACACACACTCCAATCCAAACCAAATTTTAAACACTTATTGACCCTTCCTACCTGGACACTTTAAAAGGGAAACTTTGACAATCAGCCTTACAGCGCCCCCTAGAGAACGATAACAAAAATTGAATGGGAATTAAAAAAACACTTTGCCAGAAATGATTGAAACTTACCAGAAAAGTCCCTCATGTGGTCCCGATCAAAAAACACAATCGTAACCATGTTGTTGGTTTTACGGTGTTGCCGTGGCGATGGCAACCCCTCCTACGGGGAAGGGTCCGACGTCAACTTTGTCGGACAGCCACGAAATTCGGTACAGACATGCGTCATGTCAGGGCAAAAAAAAATGTATTGTGGCCACGCCCCCAGACACACAGGAAGGCGGCCATATTGGATTGAAACTCCTGATGGCAGATGGCCATATAATCCAAATAACGATTTGACTAAACTGTGAGCTACTAATGCAGCTAAAATCTAAACACTTGCGAAGCACTCAGGACAAAAGCGGCGTGCGTCGGCGGGTCAGCTCAACGGCCTGTCGGCCGGCGAGGGCCTACAACGCCGCTTGCGGCTTTAATTAGACTTGATTTTGGAAGACAAAGTTCAAGGTCAGCATGAGATCATGAAACACATTTTTCACCATGGTCAAGAAGTAATATAGGAATTGTGCCAAACTAAAAATCTGGGGAAGTCATGACATTTTAAATCTAAAAGGCTGTGGGTAACCTCACTTCCCCTCATAATACTCAGCAAAAACATTTTTCTGGCCATTGTTCAATACCATAAGTCATCAGCAGAACTTGAACGTTGTGACCGTATTTCATGCTTTTGTGTCGCGCTTGCTTAACTTAAAAATGTGGTGATTGTACAGAGGTGCTGTAAAAGATGTGTGCGATCAATGCTTTGCACAAAAGTAGGGATGTCCCGATCCGATCTCGTGACGGATTAGCTACTGATCAGGACTTGGATATGGATCGTTATTGCCATTAATTTTTATCAGATCTGGAGTTATTAATATTTGCTGTTGCACTACTTCAAATCCAAAGTGAAATAAGTATTTTCATTTAAGAGTTAAATGTTGAAATAAGATGATTAAAATAAAAAATAAGGGACATCATGGATCCATTTCTTTACTCGACTTTAATGTATTATATATTATATAATATATATATATATATATTATTATTATCGGTATGGGTTAAAAATCAAATGACTCGGACTCGGGGGCAAAAAAACCTGATCGGGACATCCCTACAATTAAGTAATTTCTTAATGGTACGCTTGTCCCAAATATGTAATCTGTTGTCTCACAGCAACTTACACGCCCGACAGTTATTACTTTTTAACAGTGCCTAGGGAAACTATTGGTTTGTCTTATCGGCTCTCTTGGTGGAACACTTCTGTACCTACTGATGGTAGATCTGTACGAACCTGTTCCCCGCACTGAAAGATCATTCATGTCAAAAAGAACAGTGTGCTCTGTCCTTTCCTAAGAAAGGACAGAGCCCCCCCCGTCTTGTTTATAGATTTGAACCCACAAGGTGCATGTCAGCCATCTTCACTGTCCGTCCCTGGATAATAATCAGCAGAGAGGTCACCTGTTTCTCTGCCGGACCAATTTGGTTTTCCTGTTTCTGAGGTTCTCGTGATTATTGTATCTTGAGATTAATCTCTCTGTCTTCTGCACGCCGTAAAAATGCAACGTGAAGACGGCATGTTTCTCATTGGAAATTAATCTGCTAATCTAATTTGTTTTTTTAGCTGTATCTTCAGGCACTCTATAATGAAATTAGTAGGTTTGAACTGTCCATACCACAAGATGGAAAACATCTTCTTTTAAGATGTTGAGGAGAGAGGCTTTCAACTGCACCGTCTTCCTGTTCCCTCAGATGAGCTGTGAAGGAAAAAAGAGAGTAAATATCAAAATGTCAAAGGTTATTTGGCAGTGGCAGCGCCTCCGTTTAGCCCTCACTATAGAAGTTAATAAAATGGAGTAAAATGCTGGATTTTCCAAGCTTGTGTAAACCTGCTTGTATGTTTTGGGCTGTTTTTAGAAACTCCATGCAATGAAGTATTGTTATGGCTTACGTGTACAGGTTCATGAAATTAGTTTAGTCTCTGAGATGATAAGGGTAAAGGAACATTTCAACAAAATCTGCAACACGTATGTGCAAAATGTTACACAGAAAAATAAAATACACAACCATAGAGAAGTGCAGAGCAATGAAAGAGACACACAAGCATGCAAAACGCACACTTCAAGACATAAATGTGCAATGTGTGCACACATTTTCACATGCAAACACACTCAAGGCTTATTTTGGAAGATGTTATTTAGACCCTGTTAAAACCTGAACAATCTGATCTGCTTTGATCCATTTAGTTAACACACAGGAGTCACGCTGATGCACACAACTACATGTTATAAATGCTACAGTTTGTTTAGTCTCTGTGACCATGCATTGGTACAAAGAAGAGAATTTTTCCAGAGAGACAATGAAAGCTTTATTGTTGTTGTTTTATCCGATTTGGTTACAAATCAAATTTTGGATTTGCTTTCCAAATGGTCGAATATGAGTGTAAGCAAATATCCACAATACACACGCAAACGCAAATCCACACACAAAAGAACAAAAAAGAATTCCCTCATTCAGCTGAGCCATTTTTAAAACCTGGGCTAATATTTGTATGGATTATTGGTCTTTGTGCTTATCGCCTTGCACCATATTGGCAGAATGCAACCTTATTAGCAGCCTATTGAATGAGAGAAAAGGTTTTCAACAAGCTCACAGTCACGCTCTCGTGAGCCAGATTCACAAAGGTGCACAAACATTTGTGCAACATAGAACAAAAGCTCACTCTTTCAAACATGTGCAACAAGGCATGATAGGGAACTACCAAGGCCTGAGCAGAGCTAGTCAAAAGTTTGAGGCAGGTTCCACCTCATTAATTCTGAAAACTGCTGCAATTATTTCTTTATTTATTTCCAACATGGGAAAGGGAACAAATGTTGTTTGGAAAATGCAGCTGTTGATGGATGGCAGCAAATCCATTCTTTTTCCTTTTCACGTGTTTGAATGTTTGGTAATGTCTGTGGAAACTAAATCTTATTCCATCTCAAAGACTTATTTCCCTTTTGGAAATTGCGTTCAATCTTGCTATGACCGCACCCGGTCACCATCGCGCCTCTATTGATTAGCTGTCCTCTACCCTGTTGTGTATATATCTATTCATGTGTGTTTGGGGCTGACTTCGTTCCCTCATCGCTGCATGTTTTAGCACTTTTTGCACATATTCAAGGGAGTTAGAGATAGATGGGTGCATGTAGAGGGAGGAAGTATTACCGCAGGGCTTTAGTGAATGATGCCTGATCTTATTACTGGCAAGACAGGTAGGCTCTTCTGGGACGGAGATGAACAACCTCTGCGTACCGTCTTTCACACCAGCATTCTCCTGTGTTCAATCTACACTTTTCTTCCCCCCTGTTGTGTTTTCAATGGAGTAGATGCCTCTTTTTTGCCCCTCCTGCTCTAAAACTATTCCTTAGTCATCCATATAATGTTCTTTCACAGCTCTCCAACTCGGATCTCTTGCCCATCCCTCATGTTGCAGCAGTAAGTGTTCCCCATAGCAACTTTTATAAAGATGGATGAGGGCTTTAAAGGGGACAGGAGGACAGACAAAATTACATAAAAGCATTACAGTCATCATATTCTAAACTGGAATATAAGAGACTGCAGAGGCTGAACGAGATGTTCCTGTTTTGTTTCTCGCATTGCACAAAAGGCTCTGTTGGTGCTGTTCGTAATAGACCTGTCTTCAAACCTTTGGAAGAATTTGCTGTGCTGTATGAACAGAGAGAGACGAATGTTTTCAGCGTAAGAGATTGATTTTGACAGTGAGCTAGAAGTGGCCGAACATTGGCATCATACTGACTGCCCATTTCATTCGTCTTTCTGACAGCTAATGAAAAATGTGTTTTTGATACGTCACATTTGTTCCCTCCTGGTTCACATATAGCAACGATCATATGGAGACATGACTGATGAGCATGTGGGTCTGTTTATATATGAGATAGACAAGATGTATTGACAACTTGTAGAGCAAGAGAAGAAGGGGAGAACAGTTGGGGAGGGGGGGGGGATTCGTTTGTGGCATGTGTTAAAACACCAGGTACGTTGAGCATTGAGAGGTATTCAGTAGGCCTCCACATTCAGATGTCAGGCCCAGGGTTATTTATAGCCCCCCTAATTAAACCTCTCTCCTGGTGTCTCTCTTTCCGTTTGTCTCTCTAATTCTGCCATGACCCTCTTTCTCCCCGTTGTTTCTCCTCTCCTCCCTCTCTCTCTCACACTAACTATCTTCCTTTCCCACCCTCTCCTCTTTCTTTTTCCACTCTCGCATTATAGTCTTCTTCTGCGCCATCCTCAACAGGCCAGTCATTAGTGCGGAAATCCTATAAATCCTGTTTGATTGTGATCCTACGCTGCCTTTTATCGAAGTCTTACGATACACACAGACAGTTAATCTGCTGAAATTAAACTCTGTCTCACCCCCATCAGCCTCGTGACAGGAACGTACACACAAAACATACACTAGCACACAATCACACACATATCATTTTAACAAGACTTTGATTGTCAGCTGGTTTACTCAAGGGAAATGGTTGCTATGGTGACTACAGATGTAGCATGTCAGGGTCTTGTTGCTGTTTGCTTCCAGTTCTGTGCTTCCTTCCTTCAGGACGTTCTACTCCCTTGATCCAGCCCAGTGCCATCACACAAAGAGGGCCTTCAACCAGATTATTACATTTAGTAGATACATAATTGTAATAGTCCACATCCTGTTTGGAAGACAGTCATCTTCATGAACCAGTCTCTCTAGGTCAGGGGTGTCAAACTCATTTTAACCAAGGGCCACATTAGCATTATGTTTGCCCTCCAAATGCCAAATGTAAACTAATACAGTAAAAAAATTAACTAAATGTAATCTCATTTAATGTAAAATAAATGAAACTACTCCTTAACATGCTGTTAAATAACTATTTATTTTTTATTTAACTTTAGCTGCCACAGTAATTATAATAAAATATTCAGTTTTGATATCACTTTTTTAAAAGCTTGTAACTTTAAAATTGTTAGTGATAAAGCCATACTGTAAATGAGAAAAATCCTAAGTATGAACCAAAGTTTGTGATGGGAATAAATCAACACATCTAATAATGTGGAAAAGTTCCATTCAAATGCAATCATCACGCAGGAACAAAGATAATCAATACAAAATCAATCACCACTTTGTCTTGTCATGGACATGCGCTACCAAAAAAAACAAACGCAGTGGGCAAGATAAAGAACATTCCCCGAGCCAATGCCCTGGACAGCTTCATATATTGCCGACTACCTATGGAGCGGTCCAGTGCTGATCCTGAGCGCCGTATGTAGCTGGGATCAACATTTCAGCACACGCTGGAAAAAACAAATAAGTTCAAATAACTTTCAATAGTCACAGCCAGCAGATTATTAATTTCCTGACTGCAGCGTGTTGCGATTGTTATTGCCATGTTGCTTAATTTTTCCATTCGATCAGTTCAATACTTAAGTTCCAAACATTGCATATTCAATTGTATAGTTGTAAACATGACTACAGCTATGATTATGCATTTGCCTTTATCTCCCCTGGAATATTAATACAGAGCACTACCCTGCTGCTGAGGTCAGGTGCCCTCAACCATCCCATTTCAATCCATTTCCCTCCATGTAAATGGCAAAAAATTTTAATTACACTGGTTCCCCTATGTTCAATAGTTTGTCTTTATCCTCCACAAATGTATCACAGTTCATGAATTCAGTACTATATGAATTTCCACAACAAACAATATAAAATAATGCAATATTAGATTTCTGACACCCCTAAGGTATTTACTCACATCATGTTCTAAAATCTAGATGGCACATGCCTGCAGCTACAAAGCTAAATCTCTACAAGCTCCTGCAATCCGATAAAAAGAGAGTCATTCAGAAGCAGTAGCTTCACTGAGGAAGCAAACTTTGACTTCATGCTCCAAAAATATCATTTTTGGATTTGTAATATATTTACAATCTTTGTTATGTGTTCCACACTGCCATTGCACTCAGGCCACTCGGTAGAGTGCTTACCTCCATGAAGGTCAAAAGTCCCTTTTAATTAAATTACAGCCTTATCCAAAAGTATTAAGTCAGTAATTGAGGTAAACAAAACTCTTTGGTTCATCTTGTCCTCCGCTCTGACATCTGTAATCTCTTTTGACTGGTGGATGATTTCTACAATGCTAAATATTCATATTGCCTATGCATGTGTGTGTGTGTATATGCTTCTATTTTTATACATCCTCATGCATGTATGAGTCAATTTCTCCCTGTGAATTGACAAGATTCTGCAATTAGGAAGCATGGTCTAAAAATAGAACAGCTGATGGGAACGTGTCCTACTGGTTGAATACAAGCATTAGCCCTTCTGTGTGCACATGTGTGCATTTGAGAGTGCTGTGATGAGACAGGGAATGATCATTTCCTCTGTCCTGCTTGTGTACTGCCCCATCAGACCAATTAAAACCTTTTTGCAGTGATACTTGCACATCAAGGAAAGCTTTGGCCTTGTTTACCATGAAATCTGTGGACTATCTTTCCACTCCTGGGTTCCTTGCGCTTTGCCTGCACATTACAATAACTTGTGTGGAAATGAAATGTTCTCTAATGGAACCAATGACAAATACTGCAATTAGCACAATCCAGAGGGAGCAGCGGTGCTCCTTGCATCCACAATAACACCCGAGTGGAGGCAGGAAATAGCCTGACTCCATTTCTGTAATCACTTAGCTTTTTTATGGCAGGCTGTTAATGCTTTCTACAACCTGCTTCCTGTCCGAAACTCGCTTCTCATCATACACAGGGCTCATTAGTTGTGTTCAAAGTGAGCCAGAGAAAGAGAATTGCATTGTAGCATCGCATTATCACAGAATTCAGCATTGCCATCTCTAAGCCACTGTTTCGGGTGTTGATGGTTGCTTTTGCTCGAGGTTGTTTCACATTCAGAGTCAGAGCTGATAAAAGGATTGGTGAATCAGTAATTATAAGCGTCTGGATATTTTTCACACCCGCTAGCAGATATTAGGAATCAGTAGGCAGAGTGAATTTGCACCATCAATGGGCACTATTTGCCAATGCCACCTTGGCTTTTTTTTTAAAGGAGGGTAGTTGTGAGACAATATGGAAGAAATGGAAATAGGGATGTGAAAAGTGATTACTTTTTTTTTCTTGCTGAGGGACAAAATGTTCTGAACTAATCCTAAATGGTATTTTATTAAAATTGGTGTTTTATTCATATGTTAGCATATGACAAATATTTTACACTGTTCAAGCTCATTTTAACACCTGCTTAATGTGGAAGAAATGTCACTGCAGTGATGGGTAGCATAATCATGCTATTGCATTCGTATGATCCCTCCTGGGGGGGGGTTGAGTTCATTACCATTATCACTGCATACATTCGAGATCAGACTTCACACATTTCCTGTCAGGAAAACAGCTTTTAATTGGTCGACATTTCAGGAGCACAGACTCAGAATAGGCAATCATGGGATTGTAGTGGATGGTTTAAAGATAACTTTACAGCATGGAACAATAGAATTATGTAGTATTTGTATTAGTATTATGAATTTATTTTACAAACGTCTCCAGAATGCTAGTTATTAGTTTAATGCTAATGAAAGGATATATTCACGCAGGAACAAACATGAATGGCACAACAATATTTTTTAGCCCTTCCCTTTTGGCTTTCATACTTTATGCTTCCAGAAGTTTGAATTAACAGATCAGACTTTCCTTGCTGTTGAGAAACCACAGTAACATCGACACTGTCACAGCCCTAATTAACGCTTCAGTTTATTCAAACAACTGGCAACGATAATTCATGCTGAAAGAAAGTGCTTTATGTTGAATTTTAAATATGCCTTACTGTCTCATCATGTCTCAGTTCAACACCAAGACATATATAATGTTTTTATTTTCTGCTTTCTAGTCCACCTCTATTGAAGAAGATGTGATGCAATAATGTGCACGCTTCAAAGGGGTACGTGATGAAAGATGGAAGACTGATATGGTGTATGTCAATACTGAGGATTCATCAAATGGCACGTTGGAATAATAAAGCTGGTGGGGATGCAGAGGCAGACAAATGGAGACAGACTGCATTGGTATCAATTCTCCCTGATAAAGACAATGAGATTTATGTAAATTCAACAGTAATATTATTTTTTAGAAAGGGAAAGGTCATTCGAGGAGATGTGCTGGTGACGCTAACAAACTCTACACAACTTTGAATGCAGCATAGCGATGCACCAAGTAACAAACAGTTGCAATCTTTTTATGGTGATATATATATATATATAGTCGCTTTGCTGTTTGAAGCATAATGTTTGTGTGAGTTCGATGTAGTGTGTGTAACCGCATTATTGCAATGTGAGCCACGAAATATCTTGGTGCAAACCTTACTGGGGCCACCAGCGGCCTCGAGTACAAGGGTGAACATTGTAAACGTCTTACCTTCCATATCACTCCTTGACATCAGCACTAATATTAACATTAATAATGTTCATATTTTCTTTGTGAGAATGTTAGCATGTTAAAATTCTTGTGCTCGACATGTGGTACAGCCTTGTGAGTGTTGCGGTTGAGTCTAAATTGAAATTAAATACTAGGTAGTTGTGAGTGATTGTAATACCATAGAGATTTGTAAAAACAAGTGTGTATCTTAACTGCATACATTTGGTAGGTCCATATATATGAAGACAGATATACGTATAATATATCTTGCCATAGCAAAAACATTACTGTCTCCTCGAGTGTGTGCAAACAGTAAAAAACAATAATTTATGGAGAAAGTCCAGGCCTCTCTGAGGACACAGTGCCGTTTTATTTTCCGTCTGTGCAAAACAAATGTTTCCCAGAAGATGACATGCCAGGCTTTC
The DNA here is from genome assembly GCF_040956055.1 of Brachionichthys hirsutus. Lineage (NCBI taxonomy): Eukaryota > Metazoa > Chordata > Actinopteri > Lophiiformes > Brachionichthyidae > Brachionichthys > Brachionichthys hirsutus. Next base: position 10,504,170 of record NC_090898.1, read on the forward strand.
AAGCAGCACCCACTTACACTGCAAGCATGCATGCACAGCTTCCGACACTCCTCACACAAGCCAAGGTCAGCGCTGCTTTCTACCAAGGTGCAGTTTGAAAACATAAATAGCGACTGATGCAAGGAGAGAAGGAAGGACTGACACTCGCCCAGAGAAATCCAGACAAAGACAGTTGGGTAGCAATGTGGGACAGCGAGCAGAGAAAGCAGTGTGTGGCCGCAGGCTCTTCCCTCACAAAGGGCGCGATGAATGGAGGATAAAGGCAGGTTTGCAGTAGTCTATGGAGGAAAGCTGAATGCATTATTAAACAAAATGATGACAGCAGTATGGGCTTTGACAGAGAGCTACACGCTGCATGGCGAGCAGCTTATGAAATCATTATCGTGCTTCGTTAGCACAACAGCGGTAACATTCAACACAGTGTTATAGATTTCGACATTAGCAATAAATGTACAGTATATATGTAAATATTTGTTTCATATGCCATATTAAACTCCACGAAATGTGTTAAACGTAACATCTATGCTTTACAGTTAGGGTTAGGTTCCAAAAGTTGGGTTTAATGTTTCTTGTGAAATATCTTCCTGGGTTAAGGTGACTTCCTTTACTTCCGACCTTTGCGATATCTTTATGCTACACTGCAAAATATACTTATGTACTGGTAGGACTGTGCAGGAGAGAGACCTCTAAATTCCACTGTTGTGGCAAAAGCCAGTCTAGTTCATTTGAAATTCTAACGCTCAGAGCACTCAGTGACAGCACCACTAATTGGAGAGCGGTAATTGGTTTTTGCAGTTCACGTGAGGTGAATCTGGCAAGGCTGCACTGCAGGAGACTGATGCTATTGAATATTTTCCCTGATAGAAATTCCCTATAACTTAAACAAAAGCATTGATGTCCTGTGATCAACAGCAGTCCACCGACGGAATGATTTTGCACTTCTTAGATGCCCCCTGCTCATTTGTCTGATAGCGAGCAACACCAACCCTGTATTTGATCCTGCTTATAGGACAGCTTGTTTTGATGGTCATTAGCTTAAATGTCATTTGACAATGTTTAAATCTCTGAATATCTGTCCGTTTTTTCCCATGACATGAATCTCAGAGAGTTTGTCGCGTACCTTACTATCAGAAAGAAAAAAAACTGACAGAAAAATCAAACCGAGCGAGGCTTGAAGTGTTTAATGTGTGAGTTTCAAGCATAGCAAAAAACTGCTGCTCAGCTAATAAACAAGAGGAATGAAGATATGTCTTCTGAATAATGGATGGACAAAGAATATATAAATGTAGCAGGAGGGTTTTCTTCTTTGTCTGATTTCTACTTCCTCCAAACCTCACGGTTCTGTGCATTAAAACAGTTGATTATTCCAAGGAGGGAGGCCCATATCGACAGATCCAATCTCATTTATTTGTTTATACAAAGGAATGCTGTTCCGGATCATTCTTGCCACCATAGCCTCGACTTAATGCAACAATTTGGGGAAAACCCTTTCAGTTGCAATTTAATTCCCTGGTGCACCAAGTAGAAAACATAAAGGCTTTAGTTAATGGAAAAACCTGACTGCCCTGCAGAGAACCTTATCCTCAGATACATCAAACAGGTGAACCAGACCTTATCGTCCCACAGCTGTGCCTTACCTTCCTTCATGTGGCAAAATGGGAGAACGTCCCTCCAGTCCGGGTCTGAAACCAGAGAAGTGGATACCGTTACTGCAGCTCGTTCATGCCCATGGCCCTGGAAGAAGGTGTTTGAAAAATAACATAGCTGTGTAATATTTAGCATTTTTATGCACTTCATGGATATTATGGGCATGTCATGTATTTCTGAAGAGATTCACAGACCCACACACACATATACTCATTCAATCTGTGCTTAAACACAGTATAAAGAATGGCTTTGAAAGGGAACACCCATTTCCGTAAGTCAACCTCAGGACTGCATTTAAAGATTTTACCTTTTGAGCTCAGTGCCTAAATAAGATGTGCAGCCCCCTTAGATTAATGTTTTTCTCACAGTGAAGTAGTCCCACTAAGGGGCATGCATTTTGCGAGACGCAGGGCTCATTGCGGGTTAAATGTTTGAGGACAGGAAGGCTAAAAATAGCGCACAGCACACAGGTGTGATTCTACAGGCTTGAAAAGAGGTCAGTGTGTTTGCACCTCTCCCGTTCTGAGCATCATCATGTAGCTCTGAGGTTGTGTTATGGCCTTTTTCATGCACATGGTTGTCATAATGTCCCTGCACAATATCTTGCCCTTCATTTGTGTGTCTGCTTTGCAGCTCTACTATCATTTGTATCATAGAGAGAATGTGGGACCTTGCTGTCTCCCTGAATCATCTGTCAGGCGCTCAAAACACAGACTATAGGGAAGCGGCACAATAAGATTTACGTTTTTTTTTCCGGTCATGCTGTGAAGAAGACCCCAATTCGGTTAACTTTTTCCTCTTTTTAACTGATGCTTTTTAACATTTTCCAAATAGGTAGCTCCTAATCAATAAAGGCATTTTTAAATGCACCCCTGGCTCGGTGTTACCTGAAGTAAGCTCAGAGGCTTTTTCTTTGCCATAAGATTACCTGAGGTTCACAGTTTTTTTATACCCCCTCTTTACTTTACTCAACAGTTGAGGGACGATCAAGGTTATGAGATATGAATCACCACCAGTGATTTTTTTCTCACAGGCTTGAAAGGAATATGTGATTACAGGTGTTCTATTTATGGAAGGAGAGAAACAGCAAAAGAAAAAGGAGCAGGACAGAAAGAAAGGTGTCGGTAAGTAGAAGAGCTGGAATTCTTTTTGTTCCTACTTCAAAGGCATCCAGCGCCCTTCAGTCAGGGCTCATTTGCAATATCATGCATGACTAAGAAAGCATGACGTTGCTCTATGAACATCGGGTGTTGTGGAGAAGCTGGCTTGTGACAGAAGATGTGAAGGCAGTGGGAACTGAAGATGTAAATGATGGAATGAAGCGGGGGTCTTATTTCTAAGCTGTCTGGAAGACGCAGAAAGTGTCATAGTGGGGGGAGTGTATGTGTCTCTCTGCTTGTGTGCATGAAATTGTCGTAATGAAACACAAAGTAGTTCCAAGCGGCAGACCTTTCGGGAGCGGAGCCATCCCCTTGGGGCTTGTAATTCCGGCATTCTTGACACGAGAGAAGGTACCTGCAGGTAGAATCCATGAGGTTCAGTTATCTCATTCCCACAGAACCTTCTCCTCACTTCTCTGGGCATTGTATTTGTCGTTTGACTGCTTCCACAGTGTTTCTTCTTTTTCTATTTATTTATTTTTGTTTGTTTGAGCTTTCTTTTTTCTTTTTTTGCCACGCATGACCAGGAGACAATGGAGTGTTAGAGCTCTATCCATGAGGCAGGAAATGCCTATAGCCAGCAAACTACGTTTTTTATTCCATTATCAGCAGAGATACTTTTCTAATTATACCATCATACCAAATTACATCAATTTTAACCATTGTTGGTCTTGTGGCTTGCAATTGCCTTTTCTCAGAGTCAGATCCTCAGATTCAACTTGATGTTACATTTGGAGTAACTTCAGAAAAGATTTATTTAGGTCTTAGGCTCTCAGTACAAGCCTAACCTTAACTGCCAGTTTGGAAGATCTGGTTGACTTCCACACGTTTGAATCCTCAAGCCAGAAGTGAAACATGTTAAAACCTCTTAAAATTATTTTCTTGTAGGTCAGGTTCAAAGTATAGTAAGCCCTTACAAACTTTTTGGGGTGCAGGTTTGACCCAAAGTCGGCGTCACATTCGAGACATCAGCAAACAATCTTTGATTTGACTGTACGCCTGAGCTCTTGATCTCAATGAGGTAAAATAAATCAGTCTCCGTTCCACTGCAGCAGTACACAACGTCAAATACATTTGATTTTCTAAGTCTCTATTTGCACATAGACACATGCCATAAATTTAAGACACTCATGTCTTTATGTTGATGCTTGTGTTTCATTCTGTGCATTACAACAAAACACAGAACTCTAGCCGTACCAACGGATAGGAGAAGGCTTTGGGCCATGAAGAGGAACTGCATCACTCTCTCACTAACGGGGAAGAAAAACTACAATGAATTATTCACTGCATTTCATTTTCTGTGGCACTTCAGGTGCAACAAATGGTGCTGAATATTTAAGCCAAGGCAACTTGCATCAATACGCCGTAGTTTAATGGTATAAGGACATGATAGATTAACAAAAAACAGTGTTTGGAGGACAATAAATAACTTTCTTATTTATTGCAGTATCACAGAGACCAACCAGAGAGTTTTCTGGATTTAAGACTTGCATAACTATTTTGATTGTGTTTTCTATGGAAGGATTTTTTGTTTGTTTGTTCGGGGATAGGATGAATATCATCCTATCCCCGAACATTTTATAATACTTTTGTTTAATTAATAGTTCAGGGTGGAGTTCTCCAAAGTTGTTCAATTTTCTTTCTTTAATTCTTGCACATATAATCACACAGACTTTTATGACAAAGGGGTGTATAAATTACAATGGCACAGCTTTATTATAGGAACATGACCTACGGCTGCAAACAAGGTGAATCCAATCACTATTCAACCTGCACATCTGCAATGGTGGGTTGAGATTCTGATCCTCTCGGTTTTACCCGTTATGGACCGATGCGAGGGGACCCCAGGGACGGGGAGCGGCAGAAGGACGTTCTGCACGCAGAGACTTGATCCATCCAAAATAGTCCAACTGGGAACGGTGGGCGGAGCAGGGCATATGAAGGCTGGTGGTAATCTGCCTCAGGTGTGTCCGGGGTGAGAGGCAGAAACAGGTGTGCGTCATAAGGCCAATTAACCAGTGCAGCCACATGACCCTCACATTACCATTTTTAGTCTAAATGGATTTTTCATATTAAAATGTAATCTGTATTATTATTATTATTTTTATTATTATTATTTTCTTGCACCGAATCCGAGAATGTGAAATTAAAATCTCAACCACATGATGATTAAATAGAGCATCTGTTTGTGCAATATGTCCAAATGTCCCCTTGGGCTTCTTTCGTCCAAATGTAGTACTCACAGGTGATGTCATCCTCATTAAGATGCATGCTCCCGCTCCCACACACTCCACTCAACACTGATCTCAAATAAAATAATGCCTTATTTTAGAAGCTTTTCTCATCCAGACACAATGGCACACTTTATACCTACCTTTTATTTAGGACAGTGTCTTCACAATTACTGGTGATCAAGATGTCTCTCTGTAGAAGATGTATTTGTGCGTGAAAGGCAAATATTGTTCTGGTAATCCTGTACAGTATGATAATTGTTCTGTGTCCAATCCTCTTGCATCTCCTTCTTTTGACACGATTATGGATGCTGTCTTTCCCCCCCGCCTTCATTTCCTTCATTGTCTGCCTGCATTCACCCCACACACACCTCCCTGCAGCCTCTTCAGCTCCACATGAAATATCGTGCTGTTGCTTTGCAGCCGATGAGCACCTGCTGCTCTGGAGTCCGAGCAGCAGGCTGACATTCGGCATAGCCTTACAAGGCTATTCTCAGCAGCCACTGCTGTTCCTGCTGATGACCTGCTAGATCTGTTCCGAGGTGTACTGATGCAGTTCGATAGCAGCGTGGGCCGCGTAGGAGTCACAACACTCGTTTAAACACTCACTCGCTCTGGCTCACTGGAGCTCGTCCTGCATGCTAAATTTAGTTCCCCATCTCTTATGTTTTAGTGCCTTCTCACACCTTACCTGCTCTCTTTCTTGCTGTTGGATTTTTTAGTTTTGCTTACATTCATACTACCTATGTCTCTCCAATTTATATTTTTCTCTATTATTTCTGCGATTACTTTCTTCTTATTTTGTCTGCAATCGTTTTTGCACCTCCCTCTGTTGTTTCCATTTTGTGATGATTAGTTTTTGAGGCGACCTAATAGTGCACGGTTATCCAGTGGCCGGTCTCATTCATAAATCTCTTTGATAGCATCTCTCTTTCACAAGTAGCCTTCGTTTCTCTTGTTTCTCAGAAAAATGTGCCTTCTTCAATATTCATTTAAAAGTGAATAATATATCTCTGCTTTCTGTTTCTTCTCAGTCTACAAAAGACTGTACAGAAGAGGATATGGCCACTGCAGCCCCAAGCTAGCCATCGCCTGAAACCATGCTGGAGGCACACACAGGTTGAAGACAGAACAGAATAAATGAGCCAGGAGTCATTGGAGCCCCAAGGGCACCACATTTTGCCCCAATTAATTGTGTTTGTCAGAGTGTGAAAATCCAAGGTCCCCTTACTGGCGGTAAGGAGAAAGGACAGAAAGGTTTGGTATGGCTCACTAGTACCAACACCGCCCAAACATCTGCTGTTTTTTTTTCCTGTCATGTCTCACCAGTTGTCTCTGGGGCTGGTGAGTTTTAGCCAGTCTGAAGTTTGCACCGCATGTTGATTTAACATTTAATTTAAAAGAAACCGTAATGGTCCCAGTAAGTTGATTACATTTCAGCCAATTATGGCAGTTTTGGAAAGAGGCTTGGGTGTTACGTAAGAGAGCACAGCTTTGGGCTGGTCGGGACCTGAGGGGCTTTGGGTTATTGTGAATGTAATTGTGTGGAACTAAGCAGTGGAGTGTTAGCCACACAGACTCACTGGTGTGTGTGTGTGTGTGAATGGCTGTCTATCTCTATGTGATGCGCTGGCGACACATTCGGGGTGTGCACCACGTCTCGCCTATAGCAAGCTGGGATAGGTTCCAGCAACTCCTGTGACCTGCCAAGCGGAACAAAATGGATGGATGGGCATTCTTTTGACCGTCTCTGCTGTGAGCACTGTTCTTTTGGCACCATGTTTCACCATCTGAGTGAAAGTTATTTTGATATGTGGGGTAAATTCAGTTCAGGCAGTTTGCGTGTCAACAGCAGGCAACCCTCCCAGATCAGCCGCCCCGACCAGCAACAAGAGGCTAAATTAGCATGAGCATTTGGTTGTTGGCTGTTTCTGTGCCCTGTGCTCAAACACATATTTGCACATAATACTAATACTATGAATACAGTGCATGCAGGTACGTGCACATATGTGTGCACATTCTCAAAACACATAGATAAGGCAGGAGCTGGAGAATTCTGCTTCAATTTCATAAAATAACAAGGCAGAAAAAATGAAAATGGGATAATAGTCACACAGTATAAGTCACTAACATGTTCTTACTGCTGTCTCGGAGAGTCACAGTCACTGAAATGGAAACGCTTTCAGCTGAACTCCAAATGTTTACAGAGGAAACTGGAATGTTCATCTTTATGCTTTTTGCAAAGCTGTTCGCTGCTTGTCTTAAAGCTGGTGACCAAATTAAGAGTTTGTACTGCGCAACGTCACTGTGGATTTGTTTGGCACAGGCCACTGTTGCAGCTTCCAGTTTCCCCCAATAGAGAGTAATATCTCCATCTAAATATGAAGCGGAGCGCTCCCTGTACAAGGCAGGACTGCTGACTCGACTAAAGTAAATGTGTCTTGAACTATTTTACTCGCTCTATAGAGTGCACTAAAAACGGGATTTTAAATGAATCTTTTGTGCTCCGTTGACACCAATTAGTTAGCAGAATATTAGCCAAGTGGAAAGCCAGGAATAATTTATTTGATAAGGGCCCCGACAGGTTAGCTGAAAATCTTGTCAGAATTTCTCTCTTAAGGTTCATAAGGATGGCCCTTAGTAATGCTTGCTCTGTTGAAAAATTTAAAATAAAAATTGACCAGCATAAACAAACAATAAACATAGAGTAGAATGCAATGGAGTCTACATGCATTGATTCAGTGGTTCACTGTGAGTCTTAGTGCCCTCAGCAGAGAGACACCAATTTGCAGCAGCAGCAGTTTTTGTGTACACCATCTTCTAGGCTTTCTTCTTCAGACAGACACTTTTCCAGAGGAAGACAGTGTTGATGTCTGAGTTTTTTCCATGTGGCTGGAGGTGTTTTTTATGTACTGTGTACGTGCAACATGGGATAGACCATGCACAGTCACACATCTTAGACTTGTATATTCCATTCCCAGCTGTGTTGAAATGTTTTGACAGAACAGTTGGACGCAACATACACAGCTCAGTGGAAAAAATGTCAGAGCCACGAGGCTCAACTCTGTTGCAAGGAGCACCGTGAGCAAAAAAGTTAAAAAGTGTGTGTGTTTCGCTGCCACATTACTCTCAAGAGTGTGTGTTTTTCTATTTGAGCATATTTCCCTTTGCTGCTGTGTATGTGCTAACACAGACGGACTAGCTTCTGCGTGTTAATGAAGGCTTCATTTCTGCAAGAGGTTGAATTTCTTCTTGCCTTTTTTAGTTTTGGGGGAGGTAGCCATTAGAATAAGCAGACAAAAATAATGCCTGTATCTGAGTTTTGGTGCAGGTTGATATTGTCTCTTATGTCCTCTTATTGGCCCACATTTCCATTCAGCCTATTGATTTGAACATATTCACTTGCTCCTCTACGGCCATTTCAGATACTCTTCCTTAAGATAAATCAACTGTCTGTGGCGATGGATAAATTGAAGGTAAGGTGATGGAGGCAACTTCGTCCATGTCATGAAAAACAATTGGACTTCATTTTAAGATTATAAGACAGTCATTTCTCATCCAAGAGGCTTCTTCAGTTCTTACTGACCTCTGAGGGGTTTGGGTTAAAATGTTTGCTGCAAATACAAGGGTCTATGTCCTCATCGCCACAACTTTTATTTTAGTTTTACATTTTGTGATTAAGTTAATAATTATGGGAAAGATTCAAAGATCAAAGATCAAGATCAAACTGCAAAGTTTCATTCTTAATCATTCAAACTGTTTTCCATCTGATGATCAGAGAAATCTTATTCACTCGTTCATCTTCCGAACCGCCTTGTCCGTTACCGGGTCGCGGATCATGCTGGAGCGTATCTCAGCAGTCAACGGGCGAGAGGCGGGGTTCACTCTGGAAAGCCGCCAGTTCATCGCGGGGCCAAACACAGACAGACACACAATCATTCACACCTATGGGTAATTTTGTGTCACCAATTCACCGCATTTTTGGTGGTGGTAGGAAGCCGGAGAACCCGGAGAGAACCCAAGCAGACACGAGGACAACATGCAAACTCCTCACAGAAAGGCCGCAAGCCAGGTTAAACATGGTTTAACTTTACCTCGCTGGCTGACTCTTTCGAGGCTGTCTCTGTGAAGCCCATTCATGAATGTGGATTGTATATTGCTGCACGAATGTGGACGGAAACAAGGCGGGAGGGCCGTTGCGTGCAACCTGATAGATTGACCATCTGCATCAGCTGATATGAATGTCTGATGGATTAGTATGAGTGGCATTAGCACTGATGTGTGATGAAAATGATTTACGATGCCTGGATTACCCAAGCTTTCCTTCCCTCTGAGCTAATCCCATTACAACGCAGAGGCTCTAATCATCCACGGCCTCTGGCTATGTGTTTGTATGTTTGCATGAATACAAATGCCTGCAAACATGCTTCCGTCATATTTATGCGGTACGTGTGCTGATATGATGCAGCGCAAATTCCGTATCAACATGCCATCCATTTCTTGTGGAAAACTGGACTTTTTCTGTGCCACGGGTTAATCCCCAGCAATTCCGAGAGAGATGTTTTGTTTTTCCAGTCACATTTATTTCAAAGGTTATTTTTACTATTGACATTATGAATAATACCTCCCTGGAGCCTGTCCTCTTTCCTGCACCAGCCTACCACTGTCTTTCTCCCAGGTCAGGCAAGACAAAACCTGATGGACCAAATTTATATAATGTAAGAGTACCGCAGGTCAACATGAAGGCTCTCACAAGTCACAAGGGTCATAGAGTACTTCTCTTAATACCGTCCCATAGTTCCTGCTCTGATTCTGCTTAAGTACAGCCGGCAGTGGACTCAAAAATTGCTGCTCCACGGTTTCTGTAACACAAACCAGCTGGTCATTACATGTCAGGATATGTAAACCAACTAATACCCCATTAAAACCTAACCTGGCAACCCGACACTACACCCTTGCCCTCCTGACTGTGTGTTACCAATGGCAACGCTGCAACCGGGATGGTCAAAGATCGCATAGCTGTGTACAATTCACACATTAAGCGGAGCTGAGAGGTAACTTGGCCCAGCACTACAGGGCCAGCATGTCAGTCCAAAGGCTGCCCTTATTTAGCAGGGGGAAATGCCAGGTATGTTTTAGTGATGTGTTGGAAGGCTCCAGAGGAGTAGAGACCAAGGACTGATACATAAATAATATGTCATAGTACAGTAAACAGTGTGTGTGTGTGTGTAGGTGTGTGTGTGTGGGTTTATGCGAGCGTGTGGGAGCACAAAATGTGTATGCTGTGTAGCTTATATTTACAGGAATACCAGACAGCTTATCTCTTCACCCACACAGCCAAACACAACACCTACCTACTTGAGGTCAACCAATAGTGAATTCTCAAAAGTCAATATAATATGACAGCTTGAAGCAGGAAAAAGCAAGAAGCTGAACGTTCCCTGCGTTTGCATTATGCAAGGGAGGTGCGCTAGTAGGTCGCAGACGTGACGACTGGCATGCAAGCGCAAGTGAGAACCCTGAGCTGGAAGCCCCGCCCACCTCATTATGGTCTCCTGTTTGGGAACACTTTGGCTTCCCTGTTAAAGTTACCGATGGACTAATGCAAGCAGAGAAATCCAAATCACGTCAGAATAGAGCTTCAGTGTTTAATGGTGATGTGACAGGAAGAGGACATTTTCCACTAGCATTGCCAAGTTGCACTGGAAGAGAGTGTTTGTAAAACGCTCTATTGGGACCAAATTGATTCATCTATTGAACTCTAATGCATATACATGCTGAACTGACCTGTCTCGTTCGGCTTTCCTTCCCAGTTTTGCATCATCTCGCCAGTTGGATAAGGCCCACAAACACACGCACACACACACACACACACACACACACAGACACATGCCAGTCTCGTCAGGCAGTGAAATAGGACAGGAGGCTGAGCTGAAGACACCTCTCCTGAGCTTAAGTGATGCCCCAGTTTCTCCTGCAGCCTACTTTTCTCTACTACCACACACATCCAGATGGCTACCTTCACCCATAAACACTGACCTGTGCTGACAGGTCAGTGAATGATGGCATCAAAAACTGCCGAACATTGTTGCTATGATTCTCACATTCAATATGTATAGCCGAATTTGAGCTACTATTTTCACTTGTTAGTTCTCATTGTTGTCATCTTAACTTTCTTTTCTCTGATACAGATGTCAAGTTGAAGTGACATGTTATCTCCGACACTGAGCAGACAGCACATTGACTTTAGAGTCAGCCGATGCCGGCTCTAGTTAGCCGCATCGACTGCCTCTCCAGCAGTCTCGGTCATAGATCAGTACAGTCAATGTTTGTCATGTTCGCAGTCAATAAGTCAGCCAGCGTAAAGCAGTGTGTGTGATAAGCACAGTTTGCAGTGAGCCAGTACAGGTGGCCAGAGATAAACAGTCTGACAGAGACATCTTTGATTCACGGAGGAATGAGCAACACATTGTTTGAGTATCAATGGCTGCTCTCAACTGATTTTGCGTTCAGTGATGGAGCGACAAAATGTATTTTTGCTATAATTTTAACTTGGCCATATGTTTCTAATGTTGTGGCTTCCCAAAACCAGTTCGTCATGAATAACACTTAAACTAAATGGGGATGAATGTTCACCCCTTTCATGATAGATTAGCTATAAATGCTAACCATTCTGGCCCTGCTATACACAAATGTGTTTTGCAACCACTAATGGGTAATGCGGCCCTCCTCTAATGTAGCCTGGTGCTCATGTAAATGCAACCCTTTTAACTGCAGTGACATGGCACTCTGTATGCTGTGTGGCGTTGCCGCACTCCAAGTTCCCCATGACAACAGGCAACATCAAGGAATCGAGAGAGCAAGTGCCGGCTTTGGTGGTGAAATTGAACAGTGATGAGAATTTCTTTTGTCAGCAAGGCTCGCCAAAATGTTTGATGAATATGTGACAATGTCACCATTTTTCTCTGAGACATAAATGTGCACAATTAACTGATTTCCCTTCTCCTCACACCACTTGAGTCCATGTTTTTTTCTTCTTCACAGAGCTGTTTTAATTAATTAGATAGGCAACAATTTAATCAGCAAAGTCAATGAGTTACAGGATGTGTAGTGTGGAAAATGCCATCACCTGTGGAGTCACATGGGAGTGGCAGACAGGAATGGCGGAATAAGAGATTAATTAATTTAGATATCCTTCAGGGGAAAAGTTTGGAAGCTCAATACTTTAATAAAGTCAATCATTGAAGGCAGACTGCACCACCTGGGCCTTTGTAAGGGTTTCTTATATTGAACTTGTTGCCACATCTGGCTACTTTTTTCACAAAGTCAGCATACACCTTAGATTTGAGAATCTGGAGGAAACTCACTGGTGGAGAGCTCAACCAGGACTGGAAGAAATCCCTGGAAATTATAACACAAAGGCAAAGTAGCCAAATATGGAGACTGTAGCTTCACAGATGCACAAAAACAATCAATCCATACGAAAGAAAATGGTTAATCATACGCAATCACTGTGCTTTGAAAGGCACATGATATCCTTTTCTATAGCCTTCCAACTTTCCTGTCAGTATATCTCTCCCTAGTATATCTCTCCTCGTTTCTACTGAGGTTACCCTTGAATCCAACAACAATGTCCCTTTCTTTTTATTTTCTCCCCATCCCTAGAGTCCCTTCCTGACATTTGCATTTCTCTCTCTCTCTCCCTTCCCTTAATGTATTCCTTTTTTTCTCTGTCTGTCCCTTTTTCTTTGATCCCTGTGTGAAAGCCGTGCTAGGATGAGGCATACAGTCACCTTGCTGTTAGGACCATGGGCCCGCTGTAAAGATGACCCCTGAACTTCCAGCTCCAGGCTTGTCTTTCCACACAGTCTCACTTCTTTTCTTTTCATCAATGAGCAACAGCTCCAGCAGAGAGGGGGGGGGGGGGGTCTGGATTGAAGAGGGTGCATGTGTTGTAAATAATAAATAATACAGTTGAAAAAATACTATTAAATCAATCATAGAAGCACAAATTAGAATTAGAAGGGTCATTTCATTCTGTCCCTTTTACACAACCGGCTGACGTATCACTGAAACAAATATAATAAAAAATAGAGCTGAAAATGTAATAGCTTGAATTGACTGTGGGTTACATTGTAACCACTGTACTTCTTCTTCCTCCTCCTCTTTCGGCTTTTCCCGTGAGGGGTCGCCACAGCAACTCAACCTTCTAGTCAATTGCATGCTTAATTCTGGCAAAGCTTTGTGCCGGATGCCATTCCTGTCACAACCCTCTGCATTTATCCGGGCTTGGGACCGGCTCGAGGGAGACAATACCCGTGATACCTATGAGGCTGCGAAACCAAAATGCATATTTCATATGTTTGGAGATTCGTTCCCAGTTGAGAAAAGATGTGAATAGTTTTGTACCACCAGAGAGAAAGAGATACATAATCTGCTGATATCTAGACTGCTTCTGTAAACTACATATTCCACATGTACAGGGATTTCGATAAGACACTCGGCCTGCTGGGGGCTCACAGAAACAGCCGCATTTTCTTTGTCTAAACCTGCATGAAAGGAGACCAGTATGGAGAAATGCATGCAGAAAGATGAGGGACCACTGATGGGCAAAGGTGTCTGCATTAAGGGGAGGCACGGCCCTCCTCAGGGACTAGAACAACGAACAGTGTTCGTGGTCAATTCCATGGAGGAAAAGGTTCTGCTGGAAACAGTGCATACTGTCTCTATCCCGCACTGCAGCCAGCAGCACGCCATCTCAGATGAGGGAGGTGGCCTGGAAAGAATTCACAACCTGTCCTCTTAGGGCTCATTTGTATATAACTGTCTGGATAAAAACCTAGTGCCAGTGAATCAATGTTGTTTAGCTACTTAAATCTGGAAAAAAGGTGGTGGTGAAAAAAGTGATGTTACTTTATGTTTTTATATATATAATGAAACTTCCTACTTACCAAAATTAACGTGAGTAGATATATCTCTAACTGTCTAACAGCCAAACTGGTTCTGTAGCTGATGTTGGAATTGATATTTAATCGCTTACATTTTTCCACCCACCAGCTCTCCTGACACTACTGACTGTAATGTTGTAGATTATTAAAACTTTTGCCAGATGTAGTTGCTCTATAGATAGTCAACAAAAGAAGTCATTCTCAGACAGTCAAACATTTCTCCAAAGGTTTATGTTTCAAACTGAACTCACTTGGTTCTCATCAGTGACTTAATTGAACCACACATCAGGATTATTATGCCCCAGCTCCTCACCTGCTCACCTCCTTGCCGCTGACACACCATTCAGTCCATCCAAGCTTACAGCGATGGGTCACCTTATCAGCTTCCAACAGCCATTTGTGGATGTTATCCATACATCCACTCATCATCAGCCTTCTGAAACTTGATTATATTTCATCTTTTGTGCAGATTTACCCATTATCTGGACTGTGTACGTAAACAGACTCACATCCGTTAAAGATTAACATATGCATATTGATATGCATGCCAACAGATGCACAAATGCGTCATTGGAGCTGCTATTTTGTGTGAATAAAGTAATATGCTGTTAGTCAGTTGTGCAAGCTTTGGGGATTGCTCCTTTCTCAGATGTAATTCATATGCTGATATGCTCCCTCTCGTCTGGTAATTGTATTTGCACTTTCCAGTTACTCTTGGAAGTGGTTTCACTGAAGCATTCGCTTGATAGCAGCCTGGTAATCACTAATTACAAAGACCGACACAGACACAAGTAAATACACTCATCCACACTCAAATGCTCTGCCACAAATGAGCAAAGTTTTAAATACGCTGTCTGGATATTATATTAACAAATGTTCTTCACAGTTAAACTGTTTAGTGCCAGGATGGAGCGCCAGTGGAATGAGGCAGTAGTGATGTCTAAATTTTGTGTTTTAACAATGAATTAATCAATGTCCATAATGGCAAATTATACTCATTGTTATGTTTAAAACGTGCATTTTGCTATGAATGCAAACATCAAGTTAAAATGGACTCTGATGTATGTCAGTCTGAGATTCAGTGACCTTTTTGGCTCTGTTTCTGTATCCACTAATGTCTGGGGGAAATGTGGCTCTTTAGCTGCTGCATGGATAAGTTTATTAGTTAATTAGTTTCTTTAAATATGTTTGCAAAGGCAATTGAAGTACTAACAGTAAATGTAACAACCTCAACAACATTTATTATTAGTGTATAAGTATTAATAGCGAGGCTTTCCGTCCATTATGCTGCTGCAATTATGACCACTTGACAAAGATTGAAATATTCTTGAATTTCTATACCCTCATTTAAAGGTAAAAGCAATAACGAAATAATGTCTTTGACAACCTGGTTAAAAAAGTTCTTTAATTTTCAGGAACAGATTGAATCATGGCCAAAGTACATCTGAATTTTACACATTGATGGTGATCTAACACCAAAACTGTACTTTTCACTGTGGTGAAGAGGAATATAAAGTATATAAAGCTGGAGAGTCAAGAGTCTCGTTAGTCCTATTCCAAGTGACAATGTAACAAATTGATTGTCTGCTAGAGAGAAATTGTGGCTATTGCTCAGCATGATTCACTGTAAGATTGTTAGTGAGGTGACTGATGGTAATGACCTTTTCTCCATGTGCAGTACAGTGTGAGAGTAATGCCTTTCCCTTTATCAACTTATCTGTGTGTTTCTTTTTCCAATTCCCCTCTCATCATTTGACAAATATACGCAACAAGCTTATATTATATCCCCCCCCCCCCCCGGTCACCGTCACCGTACGCTGGAATGCTAAGGAAAAGGATTTTCCCTCTTGTCCTTTTTTTTCTTTCTTTCTTTGCTTTTGTGTGAGAATGAAAAAGAAGATTATGAATATGATTTTACAGGGAAATCGAGCTAAAGTGATATTTTATTGCAGTAATCCTATTACTGTCAGCTGAATTTAGTTTGTTCCATTCTCTAAAGGGAACACAGCAGGGCTCCAGCAGTAAACAACAGCATACAGATCAACAAAAGCACCTTTCTAAGGTGAAACATTTCCATAGTTCAATTTCATATATTCTAATGCTAATATTACAGTTGCAGTTTAATGTCCAGCATTTGAAAGAACATCTGGTGTTGGAATTCAAAGCACTCTAATAATAACTGCATGTTCACAGAAGTCACTGCAGACCTAAGTCTGTAATTGTACAGTAATGCAATTGTTAATTTAAGCCTTTTAGGCTGTTATGAACCACCGACAGTATAATGAACACAGTAATTGACTTTGTCTGCTTCCTACTATATTTGATAAGAAGTATATAATGGAAGCATTATGTGCAAGTTATGGCATGCCGTTCAGGAACTTATTATATATATATATCAAAAGTGCTGGAATATATATATGAAAAGTCTGAGAATATGGACCGAACTATGAAAAGTCTGAGAATATGGACCAAACTCTGGAATATATATATGAAAAGTCTGAGAATATGGACCGAACTATGAAAAGTCTGAGAATATGGACCGAACTCTGGAATATATATACGAAAAGTCTGAGAATATGGACCGAACTATGAAAAGTCTGAGAATATGGACCGAACTCTGGAATATATATTTTGATATATATATTCGGATATTTTCAAATATATATTCAGACATTTTCATATATATATTCAGACTTTTTCATATATATATTCAGACAGCTTCGACCCTGTCACGTGACCTGTCAAGTGCGTATCAGGCCAGAACAGTTTGGCCAGCGAGGGGGCGTGGCGAATAGCTGTCGGCACTCCAGCCATCACGTGACTTGTCGCGCGTCAGACGGACACCCACAGCATGCATTACATTACAAATACAGTCAAACATCCTGTCTAAGAGGAGCGTTTCAAAAAAAGCCCTTGCCGATTCGTTTCAGGGCGTTCATCATCTCCGCATTGAGGATATCCGGCACTAGATTTCAAGCTGACTCCATTTATGACACAAGATCGATCTGGCGCCCCGACCGGGAACCGAACGGGCGCAACTGGGGTGTGAGTGCGGAACCCTAACCACTACACCGCGGCTTTCATAAATATATTCCCGTGCACCGAAAAAAGTCTGAATATATATATGAAAATGTCTGAATATATATATGAAAAAGTCTGAATATATATATGAAAAAGTCTGAATATATATATGAAAATGTCTGAATATATATTTGAAAATATCCGAATATATATATCAAAATATATATTCCAGAGTTCGGTCCATATTCTCAGACTTTTCATAGTTCGGTCCATATTCTCAGACTTTTCGTATATATATTCCAGAGTTTGGTCCATATTCTCAGACTTTTCATAGTTCGGTCCATATTCTCAGACTTTTCATATATATATTCCAGCACTTTTGATATATATATATAATAAGTTCCTGAACGGCATGCCATAGCAAGTGAATGGCAGGAAATGTAAGACAGAAAGTGTTGAATATCACCTGTTGGCATTGTTCCCACTTCTCACATTGCCACGGTTCTTTTTTTTTCACAGGAGTTGAAAACGTGGCTGAGATCAAAGAGCATTTATCCACCTATGGGTTGTGTGTGCTGCAATGCAGAATAACATCCCTGCTGACAAAACAGCAAAGCATTCGTGATTGTCGTTGTTGTTTTTTGTGGTGTTTTTTTTTTAATTATTATTATTATTATTATCTAGGGGTTTTTTTAGCATTGGCTGATTAGGCTGTTTGATTCAGGCCAGGTATGATTTGCAACAATGTTTTAATTTAGTTGTGTCAAAAGGCGTTGATAGTTTGATCGTTTTCAGTCACCAAGTTTACTCCTTCCTATGACATTAGGTCATGTTTAGCCTTTCGGCCAGTCTAGTATTTATTGTGGAGCGAGGTGGGGGACCCCCACTGGGGGTACATCCCAGATGTGTCACCAATGTATCGCGGGGCCACACGTAGACAAACCACTCACGCACACACTACGTACACAATTTTAGTTAATGTTTTTGGAGGTGGAATGAAATTTAAACCCGTAGAAAACCCACACAGGCATGGGAAGAGCATACAAACTCAGCACAGAATTGTTTTTAACCTGGAACCTTCAGGTTGGCGACAGCACTATCCACTGTGCCACCCACCTCATGGTCTAAATGTAACAAATGCATCCAGATGTGGAACATGTTTTAATTTGCACATTTATTTTCAATCACGGCCAGCACCGAGCCAGCGAGCTTCATTTAAAGCCTATTATGTACGAAGGACTTTCAACGGAAACAAGCCCGCAAGGGCTTTTTTGAAATGCTCCTCTTAGACCGGATGTTTGACGTTATTTGTACTGTAATACATGCTACTGTGTGACTGTACTTGTACTCTAACATTCTATCTAATAAATATATTCATCATCATCATCAAAGTTGAAAATAGATTGAGATTATTTTGGTCTCAATTATGTGTGAAAGCTGTAACCACATTGTAATTAGATAACACTGATGAGCAGTTATTTACAATTAGATCGTTTTAAAATGTTTTGTTACCATCAAACAAACATATCAAGTGGTAAGAAATTGTAAACAAAAAAAAGATATTGTCATAGAATGTTTAGAAAATTTCACTTTGTCTTCTGCAGAAATAACATTTATGTGTTATCCATTTTAAAACTCATCAGTCATTCTCGGGAATGCTCTGAGTTGAAGTCCCTGATAGCATCCACGTAGCTTGAAAAGATCATATTTGAACTATGAATAAACTGAACCTACATAAGATGGCTAAACAAATAGTTTTCTGAGTCACATCTTAGTAGAGCTCAACAAATGAGGTTAGCAGTTACAGTCGGCATCTGTGTTGAGTTAAGGGAAGATCCGAAGATCATTATAGCTCGACTGTATATGGTTTTATCCACATTAAGACATTCATAACTGACCTTCTTCATATTAGCAGACTATATCATAATCTTGATCTGTTATGTCAGCTAATTTATCTTTCTGCTCTTCTTTTTCTTTACCTCATTCTTGTGCGTCATCATCTTTCTCACCTGTTGTTGCTCCACCTCTTTATTTTGTGCTTTCCCTGCAATGACAGTTGTGTGGGTCTGATTATAGATCCCTAAAGAGCCATATGTCATCTGAGTTACTTCCATCTGAGTGAGTGGCCACGAACTGTAAGATGAGAGTATAGATGGATGGATAGTTACGGGTTAGAGGCTTGCAGAGATCATCTTTCACGTTCCTGAACCCAAAAGAGCGAGGCTTCATTGGGCTGTGACAGGTTGAATGAAAATGGAACTCGACTGCCGCTTATGGATAGTTTTATGAGGCGTCATCAATTATGAGCTCTTGTATTTTTCAATGGGGAACTCAATTGTGAATGTGGCGTAATGAATATGATGAAATGATTCATACTTCACATTTTCTTAATCTCTGCAGCGGCATTTGATATTATACTGTAGCTGCAGCAAGACTGCGTGATCATTGTACATAGTCATTTATTTACGCTTGAGTCTGGTTCATTAAATCCCTAAAGGGCCTACAAATGCAGAATTGCCACTTGCTTTCTACTGAGTGATGAGATACCCATCAAACAAAGTATTGATCAATAATAGTGACTTTATAGGATACATTTATTTTTAAAATTATTTTTAAAATTTCAATAAGGCGGCTTATTTAATGTTGTTGAGAAACTTGCACATATATCCAGGTTTAAACCCAAACAAGAGCAATAAAGCAATGCTTCTTCCAATAAAAATAAAGACCCTACTTCTGGAACATAAGATATAGAGTTCCTAAAAAAACCATGGCCTGCTAATGTTCTTATCCAGACAGAACTGAAGATTGCCCAACCTGTTGATGTTTGATAAATGTGTATGAACTGGTCCTGCAGACAGAAGCTGCAGTCGCTCTCCATGGTGCTGACGGGCTCCAGTTGTGTCAGTACATGTGCTGAAATTCACAAATTAAACAAAACAGTCATTTTCTTCTTCTGTTTTTTTGAACTTGTCTCATGTTCTTATTATATTGAGTATTAATTAATGTTGTCAAAGTATGTATTTTAATATCTTTATATCCTTCAATATAATATGGCACATCATTCTGTCCTCTAAGCTTTTGATTAAGCTCATAAATTGTGAGTCACGTTTTATTGTGTGTCCAAACTACCCATCTCAACATGTGCGTTGTCTCCTGTCTCATGTCTGCAAATCTATGTTTACCTCACTGACTTTCCCACACACACACATGCAAACCAGACATATATGTCATAAACCTACTGTCGACACAGAAATCCACACACCACTGAATGCACCGCCTCCTCCGGTAGATGATTTCGGGCCTCCAGGGATCAATCCACTGCAAGGGCTTGTGGTCCAAACAAAATCACTTAGCCTATATCTTATGGGAGCCGAGGAAAATTGCAGAGGAATCACATGAGATTTTGTCTGTAAATAGAAACCCAACACCGCGCTCTCTCGCTCTCTCTTTTTCTCTTTTTCTCTCTCTCTCGCGCTCTCTCTTAAAAAGAAGTGTCTTATCCTAAAAAGAGGTTCCAAATTTCCACAGTAATTGTTTACTCTGTGACTCATTGTGCAGTAAAGTGCCTCTACAGTAAGTCCTACGTTCCATCAAACATACAGTTATGTAATTGTATCATCCTTTGTGCCTGCAATCTCTTGGTACCAGATGCCTTTGTGCTGCTTGTGTTCCTCAGCAGATAGTCAAGGGGATGGGCTGTATTGTTTAACGTGACCTGCCATGATCAGAGATGTGTGTGTCTATCATCCCACAGGCCATCTCCGATAGATCTATCCATCACTTACCTTCACAAGAGCCCACAGTCCCACTCAATAAAATGCTATCTATCCTTCCTGGGCTTTATTAAAGTGGCCCACAGAGTCCCGGTGCTGCAATGATGGAATGTGAAAAACCTTGACCGAGGACTGACCTGCCACCTGACCTGTGTGTGTGTGTGTGTTGGAAAATGTGCATATAATAGACACAAACTCGCAGCTTTGCGTGGTGTGTGTTTTGACTTAAGAATGTGAGAAGCGTTATGAAGGCTGATGGGAAGAAAAAATGCTCCTGGGCATATTACATCTGCTGAGAAATTCTTTCTACCCCCTGATTTGCCATCTTCCATTGCTTATCCTTTGTCTGTCTTTCTGAGGCATTTACCTCCACCCCCATCTTTGCTGAAGACTTGCAGAGTCAGAAATGGCCCCAGCATTCAGGAGGAGCAGACACACTCACACACACACACATACACATCCTTGCCTCTACAGCTTATTGTTTCTTTCATGTTTGCAAGCCCAGTCTAATCTCTGTGGCACTTATAGTGGTGCAGAGATGGTATCATCAGAGACAGGCCGTCTTGAATTAATGAGAGTGGCAAATTGACTGTAGTATTAAGAGAGAATGGCCTCTATCAGGGAATCTGATAGGCTGCCATTAAAGAAGGTTTCCAGATGAATATGATTAGTTTTTCATTCCTCCTAATGGAAGCATCTGCAGAAGAAGGGAGGAGATGAAATGTTTAGCGATAGAGCCTCTGTACCGCTGATGGGATTGTTATTGCCTAATTTGGGTAGAAAGTCCATTAAAGCCCTTGGAAGAGACGATGAATGTTCTCTGTAAGTATACTCTCAGTATGGCTGCAGACCAGCCGCTCCCTGTGTGGGCAGTACTTTGCTTTGTTGATGGGAAAACCCACCCTCCACTTAAATGGCTCCATATCGAGTTTGTTTTTGTTGAAATCTGTGACTAATGAGTGTGAGGTTTCATCTCCTCTTTCATCTCCTCTACAAAAATTGAACTGAATGGGGGTTTTTTGTGCGTGTATTTTTGGTTTGTGCGGGCATGTACACGTGCGACTGTGTGTGTGTGTGTGTTGCCATTCTGCACTTTTACCATCTCTAACTGGCTGTGACAGAAGTGCTTCATTAAATGATAAAAATGACGACTATGAGCGCAACAAGCATATTATTGTTCATTTCTTGAGAGCCTCTGGAGTTCCGTTTCCTCAAGTCCTCAAATAACCTTATTCTTAGTGATACGTCAAAGTGAATGACTTTGATGAGTGCTAGTTTGAAGCATGTTTCAGTTGTATATGCAGGACTTGAAAGGACTTTTAAAGTACTGCGTCTTTCTATCTGTCTGAAGTCGTTAGGACAAAAACGGCATCACCCGCTTTTCATTATGTTGCACTGAAGCTGTCAGGCCTAAGGCAGGTACGAACCCAAATGCGAGGCTGTTTGAGCGGGAGTCCAAAAACAGTTTTATTGTTCGTTACCAGGGAGTCAGTCCAGAGTTGCAGACAAAGCAGGTTAGGGGCAGGCGAAGGTCAGGCACCGGGTGATCAGGCAGGTTGGGCAGACAGGTCCGGGACAGAAGGCGAGCAGACGGGGTTCCGGGGACAGGCAAGCTCGGTACACGGGGAGGCAGGCGTTGGAAGGTTGCTGGAAGGAGGACATACGTGACACTACAATCTGGCGTTGGTGTGTTGTCTGGGCTGGCCTTATGTACTGGCCGGGGCTGATTGGTGATCCGCTTCAGCTGGTGACGGGAGCAGGTGACAGGGATCAGCTGATTGCAGAGCGGAGCTGTGGAGGCGGGGAAGTGGGTATGACCCACTATCTAATTTGTTTGTCTAGCGCAACAGAATTGATGTAAAACTCGGCTAGAATAATTTACAAAAAAACACAAAAACAATAATAAAATTCCTGAGGGCCAATTTTGCTGCCCGTATTGAGGCTGTTGGGGGCGTGACATTATTGTTTTTAAAAGAAATGAAAATGTGTTTTTGTGTGTGATGAGTTGAAATTTCCGATCAGATTATTTTGCAAGTTCAACAATTTGCCGTTGATACTTCCTTCTCACATATTTTCTGCTCTTTTAATGTAATTATGTAATGCCGGGTTTCCTGCTGCTTTGGTTCCGTGTTTGTTTGTAGTCAGACTCATAGGTAGTTACAATTACACCAGTAGAAGTTTTTTATTCAGCAGGAAACGGAAAACAAATTACCTTAACTTTTAACTCATGAATAAAAAAAGAACACAATTCAAAATTGTTGATTTTCTTTCATTTCTTACATTCTGTTCTCCTGTGTCTTCTTTTCATTCCGCTGTTTATTCCTACAGTGTTGATTCTTCCTTTAGGGGTGGAAAAATGGGAATTTAATACGGTTATTGTAATTGGGTTGTTGGTCTTTGAACTGAAGATGAGATTGCTTTTGACTTGCAAATATTTCTGATTCAATTTGGCTAAATGACTTTTGGGAAATGTCTGGCATTCACGCGTCCTCCTCTTCCTCGTTTCTAAAGGTTAATAATATTTGCTCCCAGTGAATGAGTCAGTGGATTTTACTGTGCCATTCAGCAGTAGAGGAGGCTCACAGGGCCCTTTCTCTTTCTTTGTTAGGGTTGGATTAGAGTCAGCAGGTCAAGCTTTATTCTAGTGAGGATGGACACATACAGGATGGGGAAGCCTAAAAATGAAGA
Source organism: Brachionichthys hirsutus (assembly GCF_040956055.1). Classification (NCBI taxonomy): domain Eukaryota; kingdom Metazoa; phylum Chordata; class Actinopteri; order Lophiiformes; family Brachionichthyidae; genus Brachionichthys; species Brachionichthys hirsutus. Next base: position 10,527,638 of record NC_090898.1, read on the forward strand.
GGAAAGCAAGGATAAAGTCAAAAACGAGTTGAACTGTATATGTCCGTCTGTGTAAGCCTGTCTGTTGTGCATGTCTTCCAGGTGGTTGTGCATACCTGGAAGGTTGAGTAACTGCTGCCAGATTCTACTTCATGCATAACAAAATATTTCATTAAATGAGTTCGCTCTTCCTCCCTGTCACCTTGCAGGTATGGAGACATGGTTCCTAAAACGATTGCAGGGAAGATCTTCGGCTCCATCTGCTCTCTGAGTGGGGTGCTGGTAATAGCCCTGCCTGTTCCTGTCATTGTGTCCAACTTTAGTCGCATCTATCACCAGAACCAGAGGACAGACAAGCGGCGAGCGCAGAAGGTTCAGGTGAGCCTTTTCTTCCCAGAGAGTTGGCTCTGCATTCCAGAGGGGAGCGTTTATACTTCTCCTTCCCACAGGTTGTGTGTGTGATCTGTGATTGTCAGTGAGAATCACCAAACATTAATTTACCATCCCTGTTGACTTGAATCCCCAAATCCTGAATTTCCTATTTCCCTTCAATCTGAATAAATGTAAATTATTTTGTAAGGAGGTCGTTTTCTGATGCGCTGGCATCATCTTTACAATATCTCGATGTAACATTGGTACCATTGGAAGGGTGGAAGGGTATTCTAGCATAGCTTTTCCCGGCAGGATCAAAAGGCAGCTTCTTTCAAAAGGAGGGAAATTCATCATGAGAGCTACATTTTTGCAATATAAGGATTCTTGTTAACAATTTCTAAATTATGCACTCTGTAGGAGTTTGCAAGCACAAAGTAATGGTTTTCTCAATTGTTAAATCACCAAGTCATGATTTATAGATCAGTTATAAGCCACTAATGAGAACAGATTTTTTTCTCTTTTTCTTTAAATGTTCTGGGAAAAAAAGCTGGCACAAGCATTTCATTCAAGTATTTTTTTTAGAACTAAATGAACTTTAATCCTTATCATCAAATATTGAATACACGAGTACGTTTAATGGATTACCAACATAGGCATTTTAATTACAAAATTATCAAATAAACACAAAATGTCCTCATATTAATGGTTTGCATCCAGTCTTCAGATGATTACTGCATTTTTTATTGAAGCCTAAATTGGAAAAACAAGAACAGAAGCTCAATTTTGGAGAGTACACAACAGCCCCGCCCTGCAGCTCGGGCATATGTGTGTGTGGATTTCAGCACATTCTTCTGTTTTCACTACTGACCTACAATCTGTCACTAATTTTCAGCTCTGGGGGTTATGGTGTGCTGCTGTGTGTGTGTGTGTGTGTGTGTGTGTGTGTGTGTTTGTGTGTGTGCATTTGAGTCAGATGTTGAGTGAGTCTGGGATTGCTGCTGCAGTAATTATAATCAATTATTGGTCTTAAGTACTGCTCAGGAACCACAGAGAAGTAAGTTTCACACATATCCAACCTAAAACAAACTTTACCAAGGTTGGGAAAGTGCAGCACATTTTGTCATCAATGCTAATATCCTACTACTGATTGTTTCATTCACACAACAGCAGCACAAGTGATAGATTGATTCATTACAAATAAGAAATGCAAACCAGTGAAATAATTGTCTATTATTTGTGACATAATGATTATGAAAACTCTGCGTTCTCACCTCCTTGTTGAAGACCGTAGTTGATTGTAAAACAACCACTTCACTTCAAATGAGTGGATATCAGCAACAGGTTTGTCATTTTGAGGATATTTTATCTTTAAGTATAGCACCCAAACGGTAGAAGATGTAAAGGTCCTATCTTCCTTTGGGTATATAGCCCAGCTGTTGGACCTTTACAGAAACATATTGTGTTGTGTCCATGAGCCAAACTGGCAGCATCAGCTGGTGCACATACAGAACCGGACTGGTAATCATAGATTGGAAACAAACCTTACTGTTGTTGTTATCCTATAATAGATACTGTAGAAGTGTGCTTGTTGAGGTGGCAGGCATGCACACACTGGCATATAGTCCATTCCTATCACTCACATTCGCACTTCTTCTAACAAGGCTTCTTTCATCTTACGTCTTCTCAGCTGCTCTCATTTCTGATCCCCTGCCTCCTGCACCCCTCCTCGCCCTCCTTCTCCTACCCTCGCTGTGATTACTGCCATCCATCTCAGCGCATGCTGTCCATTTGCTGTTAAAAATCCTTTCCAGTCCTGCCCAGTTTGGAGCCTTTTCTTTTAAGCAATGCTCCAGTGCTACACAGCCAAGTGAACATGGAGGAAAAAGACATGCAGGTACGGGGTTGAAACGGGGGCCACAAGGAATGATCAAGATTGAAAACGGGATGGATCCAATGAGGTGCATAGCGTTGACGCAGAGGGGAGAGAAGCGAGGAGTGGTGATGAGGAAGGCTGGAGGCAAGGAGGGAGCAGGGGGGACTGTAGGAAGGGGGAGGACTGGAGGCCATGTGTGTCCTAATGCTGTGTTCTTTCCTAAAATAGCAATCACCCAGACGAGGTCTTGGCTCAAAGGAAGGTGTGTCTGTCTGTCTGTCTGTCTGCTTGTGTACGTCTGTTTAAGTGCATGAATTAATGTCAGCATCTGTGTGTGTGTGTGTGTGTGTGTGTGTGTGCATCCACCACACCGCCTGTCATTTAGACCCTGCCCTTGTTCTGTCCCACCTCCCTGTGTAGCCTCTACTGAGTCACACTGTGGTGCAGTGTCCCAAACACCACAACAACCTCCACCAAGTTACCAGTGCAGCGTGGCAGTCCGTCATCACTCACTAGCACTAATGTACTCCCGTGCATGCCTGCAGTCAGGTCAACACATTTCTCAATCGCTTATACAGCCAACAGACATCGATATCTCATATGTTCTCTGTTTTACAACAGTAGGATTCAAATGTCTTATCGCTGTCTTCATAACAATATTGTGTCAGGGTGACTTAATCCTAGAAAGCATTGTTACTACGACAAGTCGAGCATTTAAGTGCCAAGTATGAGGAGAGGTTTGATATGTGGTATTTTAGATCATTTAGGAGATGCAATCTGCTTACCATCTCTGTTTTAATTTAGCCCGCATTAAGTGTTGCTTAGCATTTAGGCTTGTTTGCTTATGACCAATAGAACATCTTGAATTACATATCGGGGTGGCTTTCTTGGTAGATGCTTCTAAAATTATGTGTTTTTATGTCCCAACTAGTCGTTAGTCGTTTTCTGCTTTCTTTCTGGGAATGCTTCTTTATAGATTGCCAAAATGATCCACCACCTTTTACAGACTGAATTACCACCTATTGGCATTATGGTGTGACCCCCTAATAACTTTTCTTTACCACAAGGTTCACATTTAAGTGAAATATCCTGAATAATATTAGATGGATTGTCATTCAGTTTAATGCAGATTTTGGCACAGGTATATTATTCTTATTCTTGAGTCACGCAGATATCATGATTTCCTGATGTGTCATTAAATCCATCATCAGGTCAGAGATACTTTTTGCCACCAAACACCTCCAGACCTAATGACATTCACAATTAACCTGAGCTGTAATTTGTGTTTAGTGCTAATTAGCAAAGAATACTCACGGTTTTGAAGTGATGAATGCAGCAGAGACGTAGAAAAATGCATGTCACACTCAATCGTTTATCAATCAATTTTCAATTGTCAATTTACTTTAATGACGATTTAGACTTGAGAAACTGGCCTTGAGTAATTGATTTAGTGGACTAATAGGTTTTTGCTGAAACACAGTATTATTATTAATACATGTACATACATATTTGAATTTGCCTTTGATTGTCTTAATGAGTCTGTATATTAGTCCATTGATGAAAATAATTAGTACTTGAAGTTTCAGGTCATTTAGTTAAGTAATAAGATGGATTTTTATTGCTACATGCAGGGATTCTTTTAGTATATGTCACAACAATCCCTATTGAATATAGAGTCCAATATGTTTTGATTATGCATCAGAAAAATAGGGTCTATTTTTATTTACCTGATATCTTAACACAAAAGCACACAAGTTTTTTCTATGTACTTTGATAAATTAATAGTTTTTGTTACTTAAATTATAAACACTTATATTTTAGTAATAAAAATGAATGGCTGGAGTAATCAACTGATTGAAAGACACTCATTACATTATTTGGTTAGAGGCTGACATTAGATGCATCTGAACAACCTGGTTATACCTTATAAGTCACCTAATTTAGTTTAAGAGTTAACGTTTTGAAAACACTGGAAAGTAATTTTTATTATCGGTTCTCCAGATAGTTGCAAACATTAATAACAGATGCTTTTCAATCAGACCTTTGTGAAGATGTATTCTGAATGATCACTGCAATCATTTAGCTTAAATGTACAGCCTCGTAAAGCTTACCAGCTACTTAATGGTGGATTATTTGTAGCAACAGTAATACATTAATTACCTTTTATAACAGCTGTTGCTGACGCGTGCGAGCCCATTCCGTGCTACAGCACATTAATTTAATGTTTGACTCGAGGTTGGCGGTTTCTCACACTATAAAAGATCAGGGTCTTTGACAGGACCGTTACCGTCATTCGGTCACAGTCAAATGACAATTGTGATCTTTAATGCCTCACTCAAGCCACGACTTGGCTACGCATGCCACATCCTTCAACACCCCCATTAGCACCATCTACATAACATCTAGTGATCTTTAATGCCCCATAACCTTAATGGCATATGACCTTGCAAGCATTAAGCCAACCATTTAGCAAGTGTAACTGGTTACTTGCCATTGCTAAACTGAGACCGGACAAGAGAGACGAAAGAACGGCTCGTTGAGGAGAGGAAGTACGGCATCCCTCTGCATTTATAGCCATTCCTCGTGTCCCTTTTTCTTTCCCAACATGTCTTTTCTCTCCCTCCTTAGCCCCATTCACATCCATCTTCATTCAGCTCTAATTGTTGGCTGTTCTGGCCTCCCATTACAATTAGCTATCCATCTGGGCGGTGGTAGAGAGACAGCCCCTGATCTATCTCATTGGACAAAGGAAAGATGCACGAGGATACCACCAGTTGATGCGTGGCATGGGAGGAGCACAAAGCCGAGAGTTAAACATATGTCCTCTGTTCTGCAGCCCGGTGTTTTGAGTCCATGTTTAAAGTTGGACTGTAGTTTTGCTTCTGAGCTGGCAGTGGAGGTTGTGAGAACATCAAATCAACTTACTTCTAAATGGGTGAGATAGCAAGGATGCACGGGTGCATTATTTGACTATGGGCCTATATTATGTGTGTGATTTGAAACCAGAGAAAGCAGGCAGGTTTGGAGGAGCAGTTAGTTCACAGAGAAGCAAAATCATGCTAAAAACGAAGTTAGAGCACCTGCCTACGTTAACCTTTAGCAGAGGTCGAGATGCCATGTAAAGGTAAATGATTATTGTTGTTTAATTTTTTTTAAGCATCATTGTGCATACTTACACCTTTTTTGGGGCCAGATGCTGATGAGTTATTTATCCCAGCTAGTGGAGCAGTGAAAACAAAAATGCTATTTTATTTTATTTTTTTACTCAAGTCTCTTTGTAAAGGGCTGTTAAGCCATTCCCTTTTGTCATGGCCAGCTCAAAGCCATGAGGCAACGAGGACGTAAGACAGGATAAAAGAACTGCTTATTTCAGACAGGCCTCATCCTGTGAAATGAGGTACGCTCCCCTCAATATCCCAGAGTACATCTGAGTGAAGGGATACCGAGTGGTCATATTATTAAAAAGGATATCACATTATGAATGGAAGAGTATGGTGCATTACTAATATGTGTGGTACATTTTAGCAGTATTTGTAATAGTAACTGGCCCAAACCTCCTGGTATTTGGAACACAAGACAATAAGAAGATGAGCAGCAGCCAACAGAAGTCAGCGTTCTCTTTTCTGTCTTTACCCCTACATTTTGTAAAGTGAAAAGAAACGGACTCCAAATTTCAGTTAAAACTTCAAGTAATAATATTCTCTGTAAATCTAATTACATAATCGCTTAAAGATGGCATCATTTAAATGAATAATCTAAAAGCTAAGCAATAAAGGAATCAAGATATTGGGAGGTGGGGATTTAAATTAGCTTAACTTTAGTGTGTATGATGTGTGTGCCGTATTCTCTTGGATCTGTTTATTTGTTTGTTGTGAACAAAATGTCCAAAGGTTTTTTGTAGACATCAGATAAACTGTATTTTAGTGGGAGCTTGATGCAAATATCCATGTTTCCCTTATATGTACATGTAACTTGCAACAAAAAGAGTCAAAAAGTGTGTGGGGTGGGGTGGGGGGGGGATAGAGCCTCATTTTGAGAACAGATCCCTTTAAGATGGCATAAATGAGTGAGTCGCCGTCTCTAGTTTTCTTCATACTTGGCCTTTTTTTCAGATTCAGGAATAAATTCAGAGGTGATCCAGACCGTTTGTAAGAATCACATATTTTTAGTTTTCCTCTCTACATCGGGAGAATAGACTATGCAAAATGACTACAGTACCATATTAACATTAATTACACGGAGGCTTTTTTAGTTTGTGATTCATTTTATCACAATAGTCTCTAACAGCTGCTGCCTTGGGGCCTTTGTGGATGTCAATAAAACAGTCTGTATCACGGTGTCTGACAGTGGAACCTCACCTGCTGCACAATATTCTATCCCCTAAGTGTGTGACATCACCTCCAATTGAACACCTGCTACCCAAGTCCTGCAGCACCTTGCCAGTTTCTGTTTGTTGTTTTTTGTTTAATGTTAGAAACAAAAGTGTCTTTCTGACATGAGAATCATTGCCTTTAACTTTGAAATGGAACATTCCCATCGAATCAGTCCTTTTGATTGTGAGAGGAAAAGTGCCTTCTTGAATTTAAATGGTATCTCGGTAGGATTTCACAAATCCTTTTGGTTCATTTCCAAACCACAGGGTTTATTAATTAGCCACAGATGAAAACCACAAAACATTGCGGGTAATATAATCTGCCTCAGGTCTCGAACAGCAGAATCTATATCGGTCCACGTTTCCGATTCTGGTTCCTACCCTCTGTTAAAATTCTCTTTATTGTCTTGTCCATTTCCCACTTTGATTGTAAATCATTCTGTGGTTTGACCAGTTGTTATCTATATACTTGAATTATTGCCTGTTGCGGCTCATGAGCGCAGCAGTGGCGCTGAGCTTACAGGACAAAAACAAGACAAAATCAACTTGCCGTCTTCTGCGTTGCAAAAGCAATAGCCCCTTGCACCTAGATAGGTGCTCGGGCCTAACAAGCCCTGAAGTCAAATGCATTTCCCCCTCCGTCTTGGTCTCCCACCCGCATGCTCTAAATCATCTCTCTCTTGTTTTTAGACCTCCCTCAGAAGGTTGAAGTCAAAAGGTGGAGACGTCTTCTGGCTGAGAGTGTTTTGTCCTTCTAGACAATCAATAAAGTCGTCTGCACTTTGTAACAAGGCAGATCAAAAAAATAGATGGAGGGATGTTGCTTGGAGACGGGTCAGGAGTTCTGCTATGAATTATGCCCTTTGTATAAAAAAAACCCATCCTAAACATGAACAGCTTACAGAGCAGTGAAGAGTCTTTCTGTAAAGGGAAGCCAATTCAGGATAAAAACTGTTTTTTTAAACGTCTAAGTGGTTTTAGTTTCTGTCTGTGCACCAGAGGTGTCGGAGGACTTGATTTTCAATCATTCAATTCTTGTGATTGTCCTGCCCTCACCTGCTCCCAGATGGATTTTCCAATCAATTCCTTGCCAAATTTTCCTCAAGGATGAGAGGAAGGATGCAAGGGGCTTTGGTGTGTGACACTGTTCCTTTGTAAGCTTGGGCATGTGTACTACAGACTGATTTATGTCCTTGTGGCAGAAATGTCAACATATATAAAAACAGCTATTTAAGGTTAGGGCTTTAATTCCTACATAGTGAGGGTGTCTGCTTTCCAAAACCCAGACTGATGGATAGTTCCAGAGGAGAAGTGATTGATAATTGAAGGCTCTTGCTCTTATTCTACTTTTGGTGATCCTCGGAACCCCAAATAATGCTGCATCCAGGGAGCGTAATGTTCCAGTGGTATTAAGGTGCAAAGATATAATGGCTTTGTACGTGAAGATCGTAAATTGCTTTCTGGAATTTACAGGGAGCCTGTGAGAAGAAGTCAATATGGAACAATTATGATCTCTTTTATCACTGGTTCATGTTAGTCCACATGCCACCATATTGCGGTTCAGGGTCTTCAAGGACGTATTGGGTCTGTCTGATTGTAGACAATTCCAGTATTCAGACTGGAAGTAATGAAAGCATGGGTTACATTTTCTGCGTCCTTTGGAGATATGACATGTCGGATTTCTGCAATGTCACTCAGATGAAAGAAAGCACCGCCAGATATTAGTTTTATGTGAGCATTAAAGGGCATATTCTGATCACGGATAACTCCCAGGTCCCTTACAGTGGCGCTGAAGACTATAATGGAGCTGCATGGTTGGAGGTGGGTACAGCTTTCAGAGGAAGCAAAGGGGGGGGTGGGTAGGTAAAGCAGCTTAAGTAACGTACCCTGTATTAAATGTGCCAGCTGGATGCACAGGAGAGAATCAGAGTTATCAACGGTGGGTCATTGTAAGGGTCAACTACTATCAACTGATGTAGTTGTGAATGACAGCTGAGAATGCTCGACTCCGGGGCCTCCCTGAGCTACCGCTATGCTGCGTTTCTGTCTGGGTTCATAGCAGAACAGTTCAGGTCATCAGGGCTGTTATGTCCTGAGGTTTAGTTAACAGCTCAGTGTTATCTGGTTACATTGATTAAATGTTAAATGTTACGGTGTTGTACGGTGTACATAGCCGCTCTAAATCACATCGCCTCCGTTTATGAGCTTCATGTTATACATTTTTTGGGATCACCACAGCAGCCTGTTACATAACACATGCAAATTAGTATCCCTGATAGAAATCCCTTTCTTATTCAACTGAAAAATAAACACACAATTTACTCCACACCTACTTCAACAAACAAACCAGCAAAATATGCACAGAGAACATTATTTTGCAGACCAGCATGTTTACTGTGTAAACACCAAATATACCTACAAATAACAGCCGACACACATTTACACACACTATTTAAAAGCTATAGTTGTCTTCGCTCTTCAATAGCACTGCCAACGACAAACTGTCTGCCCATTACTTGTAAGCTACAGCCTGAATTTGTTTGCTTTGGCTGCCTGTGCCAGGCCTGCACTTGCCAGCTGTTGTCCATCAGATAGACCAGTCACTGAGGCAAAAAGGAGTGTTTCTGATATCCCCCCTAGTCAATAAAAACTACTATCAACATGCTTTAAAAAACATTATTTTTCACTATAAAACACATCATCATGTGAAGCATGTGGGATGGAATTTCATAATAAATAGTGGCAGCTGTCAAATGTTTACACCTCATAGGGCAGCAGAGTTGCAGTGATGTTGCCTCACAGCAGGAAAGTTGCTGGTTCAAATCCAACTTGGGTTACTCTAAATTATCCGTAGGGGTGTGTGTGTGAGAGAGAGAGTGAGAGAGAGATAAAGATTGTCTGTCTGAATGACCTTGCGATGAACTGGCGGCTTGTCCAGGGTGTACCCTGTTTCTCGCCCTTAGACTGCTGGGACATGCTCCAGCGCAACCCGCGAGCCGGTTATTCCTGCTCTTAGTGATGCCTCAGCAGCAGTTCAGTGTCATTCTGTCACACCATGGTTCTGCTTGAAAGCACAGGATCCCGAAGGCCCCAGGAATCTATCATGGGACTACGGAGGTCGATTCAATCTTGCAGGGCATGTTCTTAATATCTCTTCCATTATCCTGTGCTGCCTGGCAACCACTTCCACAACTGCAGGCTCCCGTTTGCATAGTGACACCTGAGATACAATTCCATTGGTTGAGCCCCATGCCAGAACATAAAGAGCGGTTATCCCAAAGGTCTGTGGGAATGCTGTACCAGCCAAAACGTGCATAAGTCCACAAAGAGATGGTGGACGTTCAAGGAAGTTAGCATTGTGCTACATATGCTATTGATTGGTTGGCATGCAGGTTACCAAATCACAGCGTGAACTATCTGCAGGTCAACAAACATTACCCTGCTTTAAATGAATTACTCGAATTACCATATATTAGCATACTCTCACTGTGCAAGGTGTCTCCACTTCTCAATACGACTCGTATATGTATGCATAAGCAAACACATCTCCAGACAGTCATTTAACCCCCCCCCCCCCCCCCCCCCCCAGCAGTGCATGGGCCCCCTACTAAACCAGCGTTCCGTCTCACCCATCAATTACACGGCTCACGTTATCTTTCTACAGGTTCCTTTCGCATTGCTCCATCGTTCTATTTTAAAATGCAGAAACCAGAGCAACAGAAACATGCAACTTGTAGCTCCACCATCCTGATACTCAATTCCTGACTTTGATAGAAAACTGCCAGGCAAGTGAGGGAGAGACGATGCACACCATGCTATTCTGTAAAAGCAACTATTTGGTTGCATAGATATTATATTGTTAAAATCTATGTAAAATACCAATTTTCACACAAACAGCAGAACATGTGTTTTCTGCTTGAGATTTTAAAAAAAAACAGGTTGTTGGCACAGAATCCTTTCACTTTGTCAAAGCCACTGATGTATGAAGGATGCCCTCCAAGGGCCATAGTGTTCTTCCTCGTATTCCTTTTCTCCTTGTCGTTCATCTCTTTTGCTGACTTCCGCACAGGGGAGATTTGACAGCTTGAGAGAAAGAGGCCGAGAGAGCAAGAGACTGGACAGTGCACTAAGTCTGCTGTGCAGGTTTGATGACTCCAGATGCTTTTAAAACAACACTAATTACTCGAAGCGCCGTGGCTCTGGACAAACCTTTTGATTTATTATGCGAAATTAAAACTCGCTTAGCGCAGTACTTCAAAGAGAGAATCAGAGTGAGCTGTTTGACTCATACAGGATTTATTCCGAGCTGCCTCTCTACTTATTTTCAACCCAAGGAATGTGTTATCGAGTAGTCTCCCTGAATGATGCATAAGTACCACATGGGATCAGAGTGAATTTATCACAGAACATCAGAGTGAATGCTTTAGTAGCTCATGTTGGATTTGATCTTTGAGATCTCAACTACAATATCAAGCCTATGAAAGTGCTATATCCCTAATCATCGGGGCGTGTCAGGATGATACATCGAAGATATGGTTAGACACTAACTAACGATGGCTTCTGTGATCTCTTACTCTTTGTAGAAAGCCCGCCTGGCCAGAATTCGAATATCCAAGACCGGAAGCTCCAACGCCTTCCTCCACAGTAAGCGCAACGGGCTGTTCAACGAGGCTCTGGAGTTTACAGTAAGATCAACCTCTCAAGCTCAGACACTGCAATTCGTTTTGTGTCATCCTAGAGATGATCCCACTTCATATGACATGTTGAGATTTTTCTGTCCGTGTTTGTTGACGTCACGATGCAGAGAGCTTGACCTCTGCTTCTCCTTGGAAAAATTGCTCTGGGGATTCAGAGCCATTGGCTTTGCTTGCCCCTCATTAAATGATCAGTTCCTAGAATTCACCCAGTGTCCCATCAAAGCTGCTAACTGTGATCCCATTGCTTAAATGCTCCCCTAATGTGCGCATCTCGGAGCCCAGCTGCCCAGCCGAAGAACAGGCTTCAGGCAATGCAGCAGGAAATGTAAACACAACTCAAGGATGTTCCACTCCTCTCTAAAATGTTGCAGTTCACAAGCTTTATAGTGGCTTGGGGCTGACTCAGCGCAAAAATAAAAACATGTGCTTCTTCCCTTTCTCTCTCTCTCTCTCTCTCTCTCTCTCTCTCGCTCTCTGTATCTGTATAGCTCTGCAGTCTTATGTCACATTTCATCACGCATAAGTTTGAATGCAGCATTCTGTACTTCAGTACTGCTAAGGGCTACCAGACCTGCATCTAATTTAGGTGTCTGGTCAATAAATGGTTTCTAGGGCACTCATTGGAATGCATGTGAAAACTCACTTGCCCCATAAAGGGTTAAATATAATTCCAAAGCCGTAATTTATCCAACATGTGCTGCACAATGTGTTTTGCTGCACAGCAGACCGTGCTTTTTAAGTCCCTGTAGATAGAATCTGGTGGCCACCTGGGTGATGGGCCTGAGCTGCCTCCAGACAGACTGCTGATACGGCCTTCCAGTCTCTTGTATGGAGAAAAACAGAAATAACTCAGCCTAAACACCTGCGCTTTAACACTGTGTCAGGTACTGTTCAGCAGCACAAACACAGGTGAGCAGAGCTGGCTAAGATGAACCCAGCCATCGGTGCAGGAGTTTACCCTCTCAGCAAAGAAGCTTCTTTTTAAACCACCAAAGAAAACTGCTGGTGTAAATCTTCCAAACATGGCATTTGACTTCCCTTCTGGCGATGCGGTGCGGAATCAGTGCAGGATTTTTTGTTTTTGGCTTTGTTTTTATAAACAGTTCAACTACAGATTCTAGCAGCAGACACTGATGCAACCCGCTGCAAGTCCATATAGTATATCTAAAGCATTGCTTCACTGACAAGATCAATGATGACACTCTGCACTATACTAACGGGACATTTTTACAGGCTCAGTCAGGATATTATGGCCAATGTAATGCAGCTATAAAGAATGTAATCTGAGTACTGGCTCTTCCCCAAACTCTACTGGGATATATATATGAATGTTACAATTAAAATCCTGTTCTGCAAAATCTAAAATTAATAGTGCATTTATTTCAAATATTACCTAAGAAGTAGAATTTATGGTAATTAAAGCTATTAAAGTTCTTGTATGCATATACAATAAAGATTATACGGTCATTAAACCTGACAGTGAAGTGACTTATGGAAATAATAATCACATGCACAAATATGAGCAGATGAACTGCTCAACTTTTACAGTCCAATGTTGTTTATGTTGTATTTACCTTTTTATTTACTCGGAGGATTCACAACACTGCTCAGCAGTCCACTATTTGTCTGAATCACCTCACCGCTACCCAGAAATGAGCTCATAGCCAAATTACGACAGGAACTAGAAATAGCACCGGCTTGTTTCATGCATGGATACACACAAACGCGTGGAAAAACAAATGGATATGTGGGAAACAAATCATTAAGAACTGGTCCTGTAGCTGCTCTTTGCAATAACAGAGATGAAGGCAAAATGTCATAATGTAGATTTTTATTAATTGTAAGTACTGCATAGCCATTAGGATTGAGCTGTGCTAGAAATCCGTCTTCCAGCACACATCAATGGTCTGGCTCCACTGATGTTAAAATTCATGCCTCCGGGTCAGAATACTAATGTTCCCCATGTCTGACTCCTGGCCCGACCGAGGTCTGTTCTCAGTGCTGTCTTATGAACACGAGTAAAACTCTACCTGTCTGTCCTCCTCTTGTCTCCTCCTCCAACTTAAGAAACTCCCGTACAAGATGGACCTTTCAGATCAGGTACAGAGACAGCAGCCGGCCAGCCGTTCACCTCCAACATCAGATTAGTGTATTTGTTAAAGAAGAAGTTGCAATGCACTTATTCATTGTGTGTGCGCGTGTGTGTGCGTGCGCGTGTGCGTGTGTGTGGTACAGAGTTCCATTGAGGAGGAGCAGCAGTTAAGCAAGTCTACCTCTCTATTAGAGAGTCAGCACCACCACCTACTGCACTGTTTGGAGAAGACCACTGTAAGTGCGTGCAAACCCATACACACACACACACAAAGACACACAGCAGTATTTCCGTTTAGGATAAATCATAGCAAAACACACACACTCTTTGCATTATCTTAAGCCACACAAAAAGAACATGTGTTTTGTAGAAGTTAAAATGTGAATTTAATGTACAGACTTTCAGACATTTATATCTATCTGTGGCTTATTATTATAAATATATTGTGAACATGAAACACATGAAGGTGAGAATAATGCAAAGTCAAACCTAAAATAGCAGGTAAGTAAGAGTGCCTTAATGAGCTGCAAACCCAACATAGCATCTTTGTCTGTTTTTGCCTGGTTTCAGTTCAGCATTCACTTTGAGCTCCAACAACTCCTGATGGAAATATCTGGCTCTTAATCTGACAAATGTGCCACTTTGATCAGCAGATAGACACTATCCTCATCTGTTTGCATCATGACTCTGGGTTTATGTAACTTTTAAAATTGTTACGGCTTTTCTGCTGAAAACAATGCCGATAAGAGCAGTCAACCAGAACAGAAAGGTAATTCAACTTTAGCCTAATTTGGAACCTTTTCACGCTCGAGCAGTATTGTGATCCATTGTTACAATCAAAGGTCTGATTAAGGCACTGACTACTGAAAAATATGATTCTGAACCAAGCTCCATCACTCTAAAATATATTTTTGCCGTGTCTGTGCAAACTCTCACACACATTCTCAGTGGAATTACTGACCCTATGAAACAGAGAATGACAAGCTCGAGCAAGCCATATATAGGACAGGGTCATGAATATAAATATTGTGAGTCGAGTGTCACATCTTTTTTTTTTTACTCTCTCTCTGTGTGTGTGTGTGTGTTCTGTCCTTTGCCGGTGTCATTCTCTTTGTCTACATTTCCAGAACCACGAGTTTGTGGATGAACAGTATTACCAGCAGAGCTACCTGGAGGCGGGGCTGCACAATTACCCGTCCAGAAGCCCCTCCCTCTCAAGCCAAGATGGCATGACGGGCACGTGCTGCACCCACCGGAGCAAGAAGCACCACACCCCTCTACCAAACGCTAGTGCTCCAGCACACATACAGTCTTTGACACACATGCACACACACCAACAATGCTTGCAGGAGCTAAGCACCATCCACATCCGGCCCCTCAGCACCAGGTGAGCCTAATATTTTCAAGAAACAAGGCAAAACATTTGTTTTTTTAATTGATATTTGTATTCAGAGGCCACTGATGGCCTTCTCTGAAACCATGTTTGTCCTTTAAGAGAAACTTTGACCTTGAACGTAAGTTGCTGAAGGACAGAGGATTTCTGATTCAGTTTTTATGTACCGGTACCAGAACCATTCTCAAAACTTTACTAAATCCTCTCCAAGCTGTCCCAGGCTAATCCAAAATTTGCACACCTCGAGAACTATCCAACGCCTTCGTCGTCTTTGCTCCTTTCCTTCCTACAGCCGCTCCAGTCTGAACATGCGCATAGATGAGCCAGCACCCCTGAACTGCCAGGGCAGCCAGATTACCACAGCAATCATCAGTATTCCCACACCACCAGTGACCACACCTGAGGGCGATGCTCGTCTGCCAGCGGGCCCCATCCACCAGAATGTTGTCAAGGTGTCTGCACTGTGAAAATTAGAGTACAGGAGCAACACACAGACAGGCAGACAAAGACTCATCCAGACAGACTGAGGGACAGAAGAGGACTGGAACGGATGGCGATGCGAGTACGAGTCTGGCCATGGTGGAGCCTCCCATCTGCTGGTCATGTACTGTAAAGACATGGACTCCCTTTATGGATGGAGGTTGGCTTTTAGATACAGTATATTCAAATTAGTGTGTGTGTGTGTGTGTGTGTGTGTGTCTGTGTCTGTGTCTGTGTCTGTGTAAGGAAAAGTGAATGTGAAAGTAGGCGGGTGAGAATCTGTCTCCCAAATGTCAGAGATGAGCCCCCCCCCCCCCCCCTTGCAGTAAGTCATGCGTCACTGTGCACAAAGCACCTTTTTATGTTTTTCCTTCAGCTTGACTCTTAAAGTCTTCTTAAGCAGGAATGACGAGGGGGAAGGAAGCCGACTCAACGGGGAAAAGGAACGATGTGAGAAGTGTTTTCCCGCTCATTCAACCTGCCTTGTTTGACATTTTGGTCTCCTCAGCTACTGATAGATGAATATTCCACCATTCCTTTTCAGGTCTAAATATTATTCCACTTGAAATTCTTGGTCAGTATGTATTTGATGGCGTTACGAATGAGTTTCCTATTTGTGAATATGACTTTTTGATAGAGGAATTGTGACATTTTGGATAGGAGAGGTGAGTGTGTGTGTGTGAATGCCTCAGTTGATTGAAAACGTGCGTTTCAATTCTTCTGGAAGTCTCTGCGGCTCAGTATATGGTATATTTGACTGCCAATGTGAGGGTGCGCTGCACACTTTTCTGTCTAAAATTCTCAGCTACAAGCCTTTTACATAGTATGTGCCTATTTTGTTCGGATAACACATTTTTTATTACCCTAGTTTTTTTTAATTCTGCCTCCTGTTCTTTCCTTCAACTCAATAAATTAATCCATAAAGAAACCCAAACTATATATATATATATATATATATTGACTTTAAGCCACCACAACAAAAAGCACAAGGTGCTTGCTGAGAATTTCTGACACAAATCTGTCTTGACCCTGGGTTCATTGTGAATACTGTTAATAGAATATTTTGTAATATCTCAACATCTTCTGGCAGAACCAGTGAAGCCGTCTTTCTTGTTCTCGCTCTCCCTCAGTCTGTCTTTTTCAATTCCTCTCTTCGCATCTTTCTCTTTCTCTCTCTCTTGTTGTTGTCCTGTTGTATTCCCACCTCGTGTGTTGACAACAGTATACTTTCAGTAGCCTTTATAGTTGTCAATGTTTTTCCCTTCCTAAATTCTGCAGGCATTTTTCAACATATGTAAACTCTATGTGTTTAGGAAGCTTGGTGTTTGTAATTTGTGGTGTTTCAAAGGACTGTATTTATGTTATAAAGCAGGAAGTCTGTTGTAACAGTGCCCACAAACATGGAGGACACTGGATAAACTATCCACAAATGTCTGTCACTAAAAAGAAAAACTGTTACTACTCTGTGCTACTCTGTTTTCTCAATCACAGCCCAGAGATTTCATTTTAATATTTTAAAGACAATCTTTATTTATGCTAAATATGAACCCTTCTTTTTTTTTTTAGCTCTGCTAACTTCCATACAGCTTTCTCTTGGTTATCATTTGTCATCTTGAGTGTGATTCTGCATCCAACAGAAGGTAAGGTCTGTCTTTAGATCGATGAAACCTCGGAAAAGCATACAACAGGGCAGAGTAGCTTCAGTCACAACAGAAAATTCACCAACATCTGCCCCATATAGATAAAATGTTGATCAAGAGCACACAGACAGAGCTATCGGCCAAGAGCATATTTCAAAAACAAAACTGGAATTGGTCTAATAGTATGTCTGCCCGCAAAGTTTTTTTTCCAGTAGAAGAGGGCTACGTTCCAAATAAACTGTCAAACTATCAGCAAGATGCATAGCAGTCTTTTTAGAAAAGTGTTTAATTATCTTAAGACAAAGACATTTACAAAACTCAGCTAATTTATACAATTTAGTACACATGTATTTGTATTAAAAATTACAAAACGTATCATGATCATAGCAGGAATTATATATAACATCATTTAGACCATATCAGTGCATTAAGACGTGAGATTCCTTCGATCAGCCCAAAGGCAATAGTAATAGTAGAGTTAAAACAAGGTGACTTGTAAGTCTGGATATCCCATGAGTGATCTAGAACTATTGATGATCATTTATTACTGTATCCAATGAGAGCTGCTTAGACCCAGTATTAGTGTTTAGTCAAATTGTATACAACTTTACCGGAAGTTATAAAAATAAAATAAAAGAGTCAAATACAGGTAAGCAGAGCTTTTTCATTGTAATAATAAAAGTGGGATTGAAGACGAATGACTTTGTCTTCAGTGTCAAGTCGGACATTAAGATTCTATTGTCAGCTACAACAAGGGTGTGACGTACAATAGGTAATGACAATTGCGTTCTTTATTTGCTGCTACATTAGTGATTTCAATAAAGATTATTTTGTCTCAGCTGCACTTCCAAATGACACACTTTGTCCTGCTATCTATGGATATTTCTGCTCGACGTGTCAAAGGATTGCAAGTTTTCAAATCAAAAGCAACAAAAGCAGAGTTCTGTGATTGTGTTTGTCTCTCTCTCTCTTTCTCTGTCCTCCTTTGCTGCAGTCAGTTTTACTCTTTCTCTTTGCTTTGCCCTCTTACGTCACCTGTCATTGTTGAGACTACTGCTGTGCGTATCTTGTCAGGTGTTTGGATATTATTTATGACCTTGTCTTGTGTCCCGACTGTGAACCGCCTGATAAAACATCTATATCTGCCACAAATACCAAATCTGTGGGCTCTGTTTTGTCACCTGCCTCTAAATTATTGTGTGCATTTGGTACACCAGTGCTATTCCTACATCTCAAAGCACTTGATGTAAATGTTCATTGCATCAGCCCTTCAATTTTAGGGAGCATCCTGGGATGGAAGCAACTATCTTCCTGAGTTCAGAGCGAAACTGTCTGGTGACTAACGTGTAGATGACAGGATCCACAGCAGCCTGCACACACGTCAGCACCATCGCCGATGTCTCGAGCTTCATCAGCAACTGTCGGGGGTAAAATGGAGAGAGAGAATTTGACACAGAATACTCCTCTAAGTTGTTTCTTGGTGACAGCTGGAGTGTAACATCAAGTGAAGATTTATACAGCCATGATTTTTTTTTTTTTTTACTTCTAATGGCATTCAAATGCTTGGACAAACATTTGGATCCCCATGAGATCAACCATGCAGTAAAGTCTGATCTGGAGCTAAGATATGTTCAAGGTTTGAATCATGAATATTTAAACATCATAGAAAATGGGCTTTTAAGAAAAAAGGTGAAATAATGATTCAGACTTGTGACTAGTGTCAAATTATTATTTTTTTATTACTAAAAATGATTCAAGATATGACCATTCACATAAATGGTTGATGTTTTTTTTTTACAATTATAAATGATTAAGTGATCTTCCCTGTGTACTGAATAGAAAGCATAATAGCCTTAAATATATATATATACATTGGCACTATTTAAAGGCCATGTATTTGTAGTGGTTGCATGG
The DNA here is from genome assembly GCF_040956055.1 of Brachionichthys hirsutus. Taxonomy (NCBI): domain Eukaryota; kingdom Metazoa; phylum Chordata; class Actinopteri; order Lophiiformes; family Brachionichthyidae; genus Brachionichthys; species Brachionichthys hirsutus. The sequence continues at coordinate 10,546,450 of NC_090898.1, forward strand.
ATAATTTAAGATGTTTAAGATGTATATTTTTCAGATTATTATCATTAAGAATTTTAAACTGACTGACAATAAATATAATTTTGTCTTACTTAATATCCAGGCCATAAAAGTATTTGGTCACTCATAGTTTAACAACCCTAAAAAAAACAACCTGTAGCAACCATTGAATAAAGTTATACAAATAAAAAACACATTAAGTGAAATATTTCAGTCCAAAATGTAGTATTACACTTTAATATTGCATAAAACTTTAGTGTACAGGCAATAACTGTAAAATAGCTTCTTTTTTTTTAAAGCACTCACTTTATCCGTCTCCCACGAGATGATGCTCATGAGCAAAATAACCACCATTGGCAGCCACAACAGCGTGAATGCGATCATTATGTACCCAAAACGCTGGGCCAGTCTGCCCTCCATCTGCGCCTTCCCCCTCTGTCTGACCTCAGGTGTCAGAAGACACACTGCGCCCACGATCTCGGGAGGCTGCCCTGACTCGCCTCCTGGGGACGAGCTCGTATGGGGAACACCGGCTTTGTCCAAGAGCGCTGTGTGGCGGGTGGTCAGTGGGCTGCTGGAGCCAACACGGGGCAGGGTCTCCACGCGGTCTGCTGCAGTCGGCTGCTCCACAGGCACGTGAGCTCTTACAAAGTCCAAGGCCGACACCGCTGGCTGAAGCTGGACTCCCAGATGGAGCACTTTCTTATGGTGCTGCCTTACAACTCTGAGTATCCGTGCATAGTGGACAATGATAACAGCCAGAGAAAGACCCCACACTGGTACCAGGATGTAGGGCCCAAATGGATCCCAATAGGTGAGATGCTCATTGGTAAACTTATCTGCGTGCAGGCGGCAGAGCATATAAAAGAGCGTCGCTTTGGGAAGAGTCAGAGAGATTACAGCCAATATGATGCCGCACGCCCAGATGAACAGGATCCAGTAACAAACCCTTGCTTTCCTCCTCTCGCTCTGAAAGGGGAAGGCGATGGCTTGAAAGCGCTCCACACTGATGCCGACCAGCGTGAGCAGCTGGACGCAGCTGCACAGGGCATAGGTGAACTGCTGCACGGAGCACACGGGCATTGAAACCTGGCTGTCCATCCCATAATGCAGAAAGGAAAATAGCAGCAACGGCGTGTACACCGAGCAGTTCAAGAGGTCATTGGCGGCCAGGCTGACCAGCAAGGCATTATTGCAGGTCTGCAAGCTCCTGGTCCTGAAAACAACCCAACAAATCCAAAGGTTCCCCGGCAAACCCAAAGCCAAGGTCAAGGTTAAAACCGAACAGTTGAAAAATAAAAACAACGTATCCGTGAGAGCGTCACAGTGCGCTGACGTTTGGTTCCTGGAAGCGTGCGTGTCCATCACCTCACCTTGTATCTTATATCGTCCACACCAGCGTGTTGCACCTTTGCAGCCCCCCAAAAGCCTTGATGGTCAACAGGCGGTGAAGTGGGCCTCCAATTTGATTCATTCAAGGGGTGTTTGTCTTTGTGTTGCCTGGTGCTGATTGGGTGAAACGCAGGGAGTGGTTGATTAGGAGTAATCAGGAGCGTTTGGAGACAGCTGACCTTGCTGAAGAGATCAAAGATAATTGGCCAATTTCTGCCCCTGCCACTTTAAGGATGGAGGTAGACCAATAAGGAATAGTGATGTGAATGGCCTCTACGTTGGAAAAGAATTATCCGATGTGTAAATACAAAATTGTTTTTCTATGAACGTGTAGATCATGAACAGAAAAGGGCTCAGAAACATGTTCTATATGTTGGGGATTTATTGGGAAAGTAAATGGCATGAATTCATTGAAAAATACATTCAATACATTTTAAGTGTAACGTGTTACAGCAGACGTTCGGACAGCAGTCAGGATTTCAGGAGTTCTTCCACGTAGACGGCGTTCATTCGATAGACTGCCATCCAGTTCTGGGCTACACTGTAGTAGCTCCGGTAACCTTGCTCTGGAGGAGACATGCAGGCATAGTAATCGTTCCAGGCTCTGTAGCTGGCTCTCCAGTAAGATTCAGCACTCCACTCCTCTTCATCACTCTGTTCCTCTTCGTCATGCTCTTCTTTGTCCCTAGTCCTCGCCATTTTCACCTCTTCAGAAATCTTCTCGTGCCATTTTCCAGGCTCTTCCTGAGCCTTTCTTGATTTGTTTCTGCTGCTCTGTGCAGAAAATGCCGTCGGATTAGGTTGCCTGTTCGATTTATCAACCGGTACCGATTGATATCTCACAGGCTGAGACAAAGCTCTAGTCGTCTGGGGATATATTTGAGGCGTGGAGGAAGTACATGGTTTGGGTTTGGTGATGTCTGCCTTTGGTTTTGGCACGTCGGATTCTTGTTCAGCCTCTTTCTGAGGGTTACCAAATACTCTGCTTTCACCATCGTCCTTGTCAGATTGTGAGTTTGAAGACTCAGAAATGGACCTCGGATATGTCAAGTCAGATCGCCACCGTTTTCCATTTCTTATTAAGCTTTGCGCTGCATCGTCATGCAGCATCACAGACTCTTTATGTCCACTGCTCTCCTCGTGGAGGCCTCCGTCCTCCTGTCCTCTAAACTCCCTGATGACCTCCACTGTTCTCCCCAACCCTGTGGTAATAAAGGTCTGGAAGTCACGCTCTGCCTCCTCAAAGGCCACAAACCTGGACCTGCACATCTTGAACGAGTTCAGAGCAGGGATCTTTGGTAGAGCATCTTGCAGCTCTTTTCGAGTCGGCACCGTCTGGGGAGGGCTCTGTGAGAAAGATTCCTTTACGGGAGAAACTTTTCTAGGATTTTCTTCTGCAGGTTCTTCCCAAGTGTTAACTGGGTTACTTCGACAGCTGTGCTCTGGAGTTTGATCCCTGATTGTCTTGGCACGGATCTTCTTCTTCTTCTCCATCTTGGAAGAGACCTGGGATAAGTGGCCTGGAGGGGCTGCTTCCGTGCACACATCCCAGTCACACGGTTCATCCATGAACCCCGCTTCTATGACGGCTGAAAGGAAAAGACAGAGGAGACTTGGAATCACTTCTCCTGCATTTAAACAAAGCCTGTATTGTTATAGAGATGAAAACCGCTCATATGCTGCACGGAAAGTCTTACAGGGCAATAAGGACAAGCTCAGGCTGCACTTTTGAGCGATGGCCATCATCTTGTTCTCCTCCTCACCATGGCAGCAGTAAGTAACAGCCAGCCCCTTAGTGCCTGCAAATACATTGTCATCCTGATGAAAACCTATTCAGATAGCAGGAAGGAATAAAAGGCTACAACTGTATGGATGACAAGACTTGCACTCAAACATTCATGTAAAGGCACAAGAACAGTGTGTGCAAACCACGACTCAATTACCATTTGTTTCCAAAGACAATGTAGAGCTGGGCCATTCTACTTAAATGCAATCAATCAGGAACCTATTCACCTTTCAAAGTGGATACGAAAACGACTTCAGAGGCTCGAGCTAGCTTTAAAAAGCGTGAACCTCACTGCTCGAGTAAATGGAAAGAAACAGCGTTTACACGACTAACAGGCCAGCAGGAGAGAAAGGGATTCTACATGTGGCACAACAATAAAAAGAAATGGGCTGCATCTGTTCCTTCTACTCATCAAGCATAAAAAGAATGCAGAAAGCAATTTCTCCTCCTCTCCATAGGCAAAAAAGAAGAAGCAGCTATTTGAGTCTTTTTTTTTTTAATTGGGATAAATGTGCTCATTTCTGCTGCGATTGCCGGTCCTTGTGACTAACCAAAGCGACCAGCCCTTCCAATCCGATGCATATACGTCTCCCAGTCCTGCGGCACGTCCAGGTTTATCACCAGGTTTACTTTGTCTGCATCAATTCCTCTGGACGTCTGGTGGAAGGAAGGACAGAGCAAAAACAACAAGGTGATCAGTGATGCATGAATTTTACCAGTGACGGGTGGAGAAAACGTGTTCCTCTCACCAGGTCAGTGGAGACGAGCACCCTGCATTGGTACTGCTTCAGTTTGGACATTGCCTCCAGTCTTTGGTCCTGACTCAGACCACCTGTATAGATCAGTACACAAGTTACATCAAACTGGAATCAGCTCTGTGATGACAGGCAGCCTCTCTGAAAATTCTGTTTGATGATAAAAATAACAAGAACACATATAGAAGAAAAAAAAAGATGCATTTCAAAAAGGTCACCTTACCTGAGATACACACAGCAGGTAAGCCTTTAGAGGACAGGATGTCTGCCAGATGCTGAGCTCTGTGGGAGCAGTCCAACGCGAGTGAGTGCATTTCAAACACAATTTGTCAAACAATGTCTTTCTGGATGAGGTTGAAGTCAGGCTTTGTCCAACCACAAACAGGCGCTATCACTCTAGTCAAAGCCATAAGGCTCCATTTGCAGAAAAGTAGGAAACGCATGCAGGCTGAAGAACACAAAGGTTAATATGCATTACCTTGTGTGTAGGTTGGAGAACACCAAGGCCTGGTTGAATGGGATTTTACTGAAAAGCTCCAGCAAGTGCATCACCTTCTGTTCAAATACTTTGTGCGCTAAAGGATGGGACTGCACCAGCTTGTAATATTGCTTCAGACCTGACGAGAAGTGAAAAGACAGCATGTTTGGGGAGGGGGCGGGGGAAGGGGGGTGTCAATTCAAGCGCCATTTTATTTCACATTACAACTTTGACATGTAATAATTTTATCTATCGAGGTCTGTTAGCTGGGAGAGTGATAATCGCTGATACTGTACCGTTTAAGAATGCAAACGTTTTCTTCCAGGATCTTACCTTTAAGGCCCATGTCACCGGGATTGAGTCTGACAAACGTAGGCTCTCTCATGTAGCGGGTAAGGTGTCGAGCAAGGGATTCTGGGTATGTGGCGGAGAGTGCAAGCATTTGTTTGTTGACAGGCAGAGAGGAAAAAATCCAGCTGGAAACACGGTGCAGAAGAGATGGGTAGACATTTTTTTTTTTACAAATAAGCATGCACCTAAATATACAGTACCGCATGTCAACAGATTTTTAAAGAGTTTTTATTGGAACCCATTGGGTTTCACCAGCCTGCTGTATGATTCTAGATGCGTCGGTCGGTCTTACTTGATCTGTTCCTGGAAGCTGCCCTCCTCCATCAGCTTGTCTGCCTCATCCAGAACAAACAGCCTGATGCTGGCTGTGGACAGCATGCCCAGCTCAATGAGCTGCTTGATACGGCCTGTGTACGAAAACACAGGAGCACAGTTCAAACACAAAATAAAAGCATGGCAGGAAATGTCTCCACATGGACTAGAACTACACCTACCAGGTGAACCCACAGCTACATGGCACATCTTTAGATGAGCTTTGTCCTGACTAACAGGCCTGCCCCCGATGAAAACATGGCACTCAAGGCCCTCCATGGCACAACCTATAGCCATGACTACCGAGTGGATTTGCACCGCTATCTCCCGTGTAGGAGCCAGGATGAGGACCTGCCGATGAAGGAAAGAGCGTCTTTTTAAAGAATGTCAACAGTCACTTAGATTTGATTGGGGGCCAATTAAAGTTCCATTCTGGGTAGTTTTCAATCAATAAAACTTCCGACTAATAAGATTACAGCTGCAGCTCATCACTAAATCCACTTAATCCAACAGATTCAAAACTGTGGTATATATTTAAGAATAAAACGAAATTGTATTCTCTTCTGAACATTTCTTTCCCATTATTCTTTATTCAAGGCAAAGACTTTCATTTTTATGAACATGCACACAACAATAGCAAAGCTAATCCATATTCCACTGGTAATCTTGAGCAATCTACTCACCTGCGTTGCAGGATTCTCCAGAACCAGAGAGTCCAGGGCAACGGTGCAGAACACACATGTCTTCCCTGTGCCAGACTTTGCCTGTACAATCAAATCTGAAAGAGCACATGGTAAATTTAGGGCTTCACAAATCCTCGGAATAGTAAAGATCACAATTCTGAATGCAGCAAATCATGTGTCTCTTGTCCACGGTTAAAACATCTGACCAATTGCATGCGTTTACTTCAAGTCCAATGTAATTTAGCCCCATCTGCTCCACAGAGTCAAGAGTTTTATGCTGATGCTGCGTTTTCTTGGGACATCCACATTATTCTGCAGCGACCTGCGTCTTTGTAAACCTACCCAGCCCGCAGCGGCCCAGCGGGATCGCCTTGAGCTGGATCGGGGAAGGTTTCTGAAAGCCCGATGCGGACAGTCCGTCCAGCACAGCCTGAGACAGCAGCAGGGAGTTAAAGTCGATCCCGTCCGAGAGAAGGACGTCGTCAGTCCGACTCCGCGTCTGTATATCGTGGGCAGCTTTCTTCACGGAGGCAGCCATGTTTATTGTTTACCGCCGGTCACCAAACGTAGCGGCTTTAACGTGTGTTGTAGCTGCAGCTTCAGCCTCTACCGCCCCCTGGTGAATGGGAGGAGAATGGCTGCAGCTTCAGCATCTACTGCCCCTTGGTGTATGGGAGGAGAATGGCTGCAGCTTCAGCATCTACTGCCCCTTGGTGTATGGGAGGAGAATGGCTGCAGCTTCAGCATCTACTGCCCCTTGGTGTATGGGAGGAGAATGGCTGCAGCTTCAGCATCTACTGCCCCTTGGTGTATGGGAGGAGAATGGCTGCAGCTTCAGCCTCTACTGCCCCTTGGTGCATGGGAGGAGAATGGCTGCAGCTTCAGCCTCTACTGCCCCTTGGTGCATGGGAGGAGAATGGCTCTGACATGAATAATTTACAGGCCAAACGCATGTACCGGTAATGTCTGCAGGTTAAACAGGTTAAATTTTGTTTATAGGAGCTATACTATTTATTTTAGTTGTTTTATATGCACACTGCTGGGCAAATAACTCAAATACATTACCTGTGTTCAAAGTAGCAATGGCAAAATAATACAGTCAATGAATCAGGATCCTACTTTAGTCAAATGCAGGAATGTAGGTAAAAAATGCTTGATTTTGAATATCCAAATCAACAGAAACATTTAGTAGCTGGTCAAACTAGTGCTGTTTTTAACAGATTAGCACACTCAAACCCGGGAGGCTGTTGTAAATGTTATTTAACAGTTTGAAAAAGGAAGACAGAACTATTATTCAGACAAGCCTTTTCTAATTGGGGAGTCACTGCTTTTTACTTACTGAGTGTCATGGATATTGTTGATCATGCATAAATGTATTCTTCTTTCTTTCTATCTACCTACCGGTATCTATCTCCCCTGACACATGACAAGAAAAAAAATGACCACATGTTTTCAATCTTTTTATTGGGTGTACACATCCAATTTAAGGTCTGTGCTCAAACATGGTGCACACGCCTTTCACACATAGCTTTCTCTTCTATATGTGAACTTTATGGCTTTCATTGATAGAAATCAAACGAATCAATGTGTAATGCTCCTTAGCAACACGATACTTCACTCCACCCTTCTGGGGTCCAGCATGTTGAACAGAAAAAAAACAAAAAACTTTCACCAGCTTAATCAATTCTCACAGTTTGATCACAGTCACGTCTCCCTCTCTAATTGAACACAAATGCAATAATTATTGATTACAGAAATATTGCTGTGAATTTCATCAAAGAAAACCAAAAAAGAAAAATCCAGAGTGTCAATAGCCATATCAAACCTGTACACATTTGTATATACAGACTAAGAGATCATTTATGTACATGCTACATACTGTCACACTCTGGGTAAATAAGTAGTCCTTCTACTGGAGACGTTGGATCGCTTCTCTCTTTCGGAGGCCTTTTCAGAAAAAGCTGCAGAAGTGACCCGAGGTCAGTGACTGAGGAATGAAAAACTTCTACTGGCAAGCCATCTCATCGATACAGTGCATTTACAGGTGTCAACTGGTTGGTGCGTGAAACAGTTGTGTGCTTGAAGACCAGGTGTTCGGAGGACAGACATTTGTCCTGTTGCTTCTAGCAGGAACAACAGCAGGGAGGGAGACGACAGTGTGTGAAGTGCTTCAAGTCCTGCAGTTACACGTCTTACATAACAGGATTACGCAGCTTGAAGTCGAAACAGATTCATCGAGATCTGGTCCAAATGTCGGCAGCAGATCACATTCTTGCTGAATAAAATCTTGTCTTCATCTTATTTAAAGTCTCCACCGAGGAGCCATGACAGGTTGATGTGGTGTCTGGGGTAAAAAAAAAAACTATGTCACATGCAAGACTTAAAACATCTGGATTTTTCATCAGCAGCTATTCCGTGTGCCGACCGAAAACAGAAGTGTTTACCGTAATACACAAGCATGCTTGAGGAAATGACAGGTCATGGTTGAAATAGTCAATGAGCAGCAATATTATGGTCAGCAAAGAATAAATGACAGAGAAAATGCTTCCTCCTTCGCAAAGAACTTCCGGGCCCTGTTCAGCATACCCTGCTCCACATACAAAACCAGCTGTACCTCTGCAGCATCCACAAAACGACGCTTGCAATTAGTCCTGAGCTCAAGGAATGTGCAACACGTCCCCAGCCAGTCACAACACTGTGTGACTGAGAACAGCAACCTGGAATTATCATTGCTTCTAACGAGTAAAAAGAATGCTCATATATACAGATTTTTGTTGTTTTTTTAAGAAAAAAGTCAAAATAAATGCACATGGATTTGGAAAGGAGAGATACGGGGTTGTTGATGAATGCTGTACTCCTTATCTAAAGAGGTAAATATTTGGTGCAAATAGAACATTTCAACATTGACACATGTACGTCACGCGACACGTCGAGGAAACCTCTGAGTCAAGGTGGAGGAGGGAGGTCTGAGAAGAAGCCGGTGAGGATTTGCACACTTCCTTTACCACTGTCCTTAAAGCCTGCTTGGGAAGCAAGCGTGTCTGAACACCTTACTGACTGTTTACAGCATGTCAGGAAATGTCATCATGGCCTTCTACTGGATTATAACTATTTCATTTGCAGTGTAGTGATAGTACAGTCATGACAGTAAATCCGCCGGCCCTGCCGTGGCTAGTGAGTTGCTGTTTCTTGTTTTTGGTTTCATGTTGTGATTCTTCTTTATACCATTCTAGACAGTAATTGACATCCTTCTCTGTTGGAGTGACTGATGAGGTAATGACAGCCACCCTGAACTCTACAGGGCTATAAGGTGCTAACGTTTATCTCCGTAAACTCCACTGACCTGCCTACTTAGAAGTTTCAGTGTGTGTGTGTGTGTGTGTGTGTGTGTGTGTGTGTGGATGATTTTAGAGAGAAACACTGAAAGAAAAAGAATGAGAAAGTAACTGAGAGGAAGATTGTGTGTTGTTTTACAGACCATAACGGAAAGATTAAATGAGCATTTCAGGGTTATGAAGAAGGGTTTCTGGATGTGAAGAAGAAGAAGAGTTCAGATCAGTGTCTTTATATACAACAATAGTTTGGATGACAAAAATGAAAATACAAGAGGAGGCGGCAGGATTCCCTGCTCTCCCCTTGCCTTCACATCATTCCCGCTTTTCACTCCGTTGTTGCAGCTCACCGATAAAGCCTCACAAGTTTAAACACTGCCCTCCTGTGGACAGCAGCAGTTGTAGCAGCAAGGAGAATCGCGCACTCCCACTTTCCTCCATGCACTTCTCTTATTTTGACGCCCCCCCCCCCCCCCCCCCTTTCTTTAGGGTCGAGATGAGTCATCTTTAAATATGGATTCTTCAACCTTCGTTCTGTTTAGTTTCCATCTTGTTGTATGTGTGTGTTGTTCTTCAGTGTGTGTGTGTTTGTTTGGCAGCGTGTTTGTCGCTCCGTCGGTTCTGTGGAAGTATCAGTGAATGCATGTCTGACAGGGCATCTTCGTATGCCCCGCCCTCTTCACCTCCACCTCTGGTAGCACTAAAACAGCACACTCTGCCTCCTGCTTTTCCCCTGGGCTGAGAGAGAGGGAGAGAGAGAGAGAGGTTTTGACTTCATTTAGACACACAAAATGCACCACTATACGCCCACAATTTCACACCATGCCAACAACAAAACAAATGCAAATAAGATCAAAAGCTTTGCTCACACAGGAGTAAAACTAAAGATAAGTTATGTATCATCATGCTTCAGAATATTCTTCAGCCTGTGGTGACATCATTACCGCCACCAAATGATGCAATAGATACAATACACAGCAATCATCATAATAATAAGCTGATCTGTGTAGTTTGTTTGCTGTATGTAAGCAGAATAATGAAAAACGTTATTGATAAGAATGTACAGGTTTTCTTTTCTTCACTTTCACAGGTGAAAGTGACTCCAATCTATCTGAAAACAAAACTTAAAATCAAGCATCTGGTTTGTGCTATATTAGATCAGAGCCACTTCAGCCTGGTAGTGTGAAAGCAGCCAGTCAGCAGTTACTGTGGAAACACTGTTTATCAATCAGATTCAATTGATCACCTAAGTTTATTCATGCCATCAAATTTTCCTTCTAAATAACTTAAAAAGACAATAATAAAGAGTGTAGATTGTATCCCTGTAGCTGAGATCAAAAGTCCCGTGACACAATTATAATATTAACATACATGTCAAAACCCACCGTGTAAAACATAATGCTAAATAAAGCCGTCAGATATGACAGTCAGGCCCACTATGGCTTGACGTTTACATTATCACTCTGAGGAAACATGCTTTACTCTACTTACAGCAAATAACTTTCTTTTTGACATAATTATGCTTCATTAAGTTTTAATATTAGTAGTTTGATAAATTAGCAACCCAGGAATCCATGCAGGCCATTCAATGACATGAAAAAGAAACTAGAAACTAGATTTCTTTATATGGACTGGGGCAGGGGCATTGTCATTAGGTCCGAGCGCCTATCTAGGCGCAAGGGGCTATCGCTTTTGCAATGTTGAAATTACTTTTCCAAAATTATTATTAATAGGCATACAAGAAAGCTCCATAAAGGTATGTAGAGCAGTGATGTTAAGACTGAAGACAACTTGATCATACAGTTCTACGACCTGTAATAATACTTACCAGCATCTGTAACACACTTCGGTTAAAAACAAACACAACCATGCTATAGAAAATACACAACCAACCAAACACACACTAAACCAAAGCCTTACTTACAGATGCAGCAGAAACACTACATCCCTCGCTGCAGAAACCTAAACAGGACTGCGAAAGAGAAGAATCGTACGACTCCTTACTCGCTGATTACAATTCTTTCTCTTTTTTTTTTTTTTTATGAATATTTTCCTCTCATTTCTGTGATAAGCGTAGGGAGCGGCTCACTCCATGGGTGCAGGGCTGGGAATGTGGTGAAAGGCTGGCAGGTGAAAGAACACAGACACGAAGGAAAGAATGACACGAAACAGAGACAAGGAAAAGCCTAAAGAACACTGCGAGTTTAAACAGTTTTGTCCTGGTCCAGGAAGTGAAACGTAAGTCTAGATAAGCAACTAGGAAAGCTGGGATGACAGCAAAGACAAATGGATAGATGGGAAGAGGCCAGGCAGAGACTGGGGGGTGCAGGCAGAGTGAAAGAGACTGTAATTACCAGAATGGTAGGGGCCACTCAGCCAGTGGAAGTATAGGAGAGATTGTGACTCTGGGCCCTGGGATTGGCTGCTTCGCTCTGGAAGTACTGCGAGGGTGCAGAGCCCAGCTTATGGGTCACCGCTACTTTGGGGTGGAGGGGTGGGTGAGGGGATTTTGGGGGATATTGGGGGTGTTACAGAGCAGTTGGCACAGTGCCCACCAGGAAGAAAGAAAGGAATAAGGAAAAGATGAAGATAGCAAAAGAGGAGACAGAGCAAGTGTACCAGAAAAAGAGAGGGAAAGTTTATCAGAACACGACAGAGACAACGTGGAAGCAAAGAGAGACAAACAGAGGCTGACAGCATGATAGAGACGGAAACACAGTAATATCACATTATGTACATTTAATACACTGTACTTCCATAACAAATACCAGACCCACAATGGATGAACATGTTACTTATTTAGGCTATTAGTGGTCTATGATGAACTTCTATTCATCATAGAATATAGTCTCGGTTATAGTCTCGGTTTATATAGTCTCGGTTATAAACATCTCATTCCTCGGTGTATGTGTTTCCATTGTAATGAGTGCATGTACTTTTAAATCTAAGCCATCTTGATCATCAGTACAATATTCCTATTACTGTACGTGTCATAATACGGCTCTACAATTCTTGCTAATGGAAGTGACTTCAGTGTAAAAACAAAAAGTGGCGTGCGTGTCGACACAATGACAAAAGTATATGGCACACAGAAAACAGAGAGAAGAGGAGAGAAGAGGAAAAGGACAGGGAGCACGGCCTGCGCTCATAGTCTCACACAGAATTCCTTTATCCGCGCTTTCTGCTCTTCTTTCTTTTCTTTTTTTTAAGTTGGAGGACTAACCTGATTCTGGGTAAACGGAGGATCTCTTCCCTGGGTCTTTCTGGAGCTGGATGCCTTTTACGGAGAAGAGTGACGCAGCTGAAAACAACAGAGAGCTGATGAGACACGATATACGCAGTGCATTTTGTCTTTTTATGTGCACTCACTGTCTGCCAGTGTTTGAACTTGCTCCCCGAGGCTTCTGAAATACGACTGCCGGAGAGCTTCCTCAGCCGAAACCCGCTTCTTCGCCTCAAACTGCAAAAAAAAAAAATGGCAGACAGGATTGTTTGATTGCAGTCCGGCCGTTTAGGTGTCCAAGCTGTGAAGTTATTCATCAGTACGTGAAATATATGCCACCTGCAGATGCATTGACAGCAGGTCATGGCCGTCACTGTCTATCCTGCGTCACAAGAGGAGAGAAGGAAGATAAGAAAGAGGAAGACACAATGTTTAATGTGATTAAATGCTAACCCCCCCCCATGCATAGAGAAATGTCGTTTTGTTGCCATTTTGCAGAGGTGGAAATGTTTGACAAAAATTCCCATTTAAACCAATATCGATCGTGTTTCATGTCGAAGATGAAGGAAGATATTAAAGTTCACAATGGCTTCATTCTCAGATGAACAGGTTACAACAGGTCACGCTTGCTGTCATCTTCCCTCCTTTGCATAGTGTCCATTAAGAGAGCGTTCCCAAATCAGTCGATTGGACGCAGCGGGGAACTAAATCAAACGACAAACCTGGGTGCGTGGTTGACGAGAGGCTCTGCGTTATATTGGGGGAAATTGTACGTCTTGAACTCCTCACTGGTCGTGACACCAGGCCAGGTTTCCTCTGTGGGAGTTCCTGTTTAAGATGTAGACAAGTTACAGGATTAGACAAAAATGAACGCATCCCACGAATACCATGGAGGCAACAAAGGTAGAAGCTCATCCGACTTTGTTGGTGTCTTACCGAGGATGCGGAAAATGAGGTGAAGCTCGTCCTCCACGGTCGATCCAGGGAAGAGGGGTCGGCCTGTGACCATTTCATAAAAGATGCAGCCCACACCCCTGGACCAGAACACAGAACCATCAAAGTGAGCTTGATTTGATTTATAACCTTTGTTTTGCAGCTTAATTAAGAACTAGTCCACATGGTGATCTGGATCATTATCAAAAGGTTCTACATTTTTCTTGGTATCTTTATACGCCAACCATGAAAAGTACAAGTGAATCAGAGTTGCTGTGTATATTTAAATGATTTTTGAATCTGTAACTTTTGTTTTCAATGTTCAAATTCAAAATATTTTACCCCATTACTCCATTCTGGATCCAATCCGGATGAAATTCGGTGGTGTGATAGAGATACCCACCCTACATTGCGGTATCAAATTCCATAAACATTGATCAATAATCAACCGATATATTGAGAAACAAATTCCATCAAGGTCCGTCCAGAACCTTTTGAGTTATCTTGCAAAAAGACGGATGGAGAAATAAACGCCGGTGATGACGTAATCCCCGCCTCGGCGGCGGCAGTAACATTGTACTGTGACTTTCAGGTATAGTCAACATTTTAGTGACAGATGGGTAAAGTTATATATTTCTCTGGAGCTGTGTGGATTCACTTTAAATGTGTGTTTGCTCACCACATATCGATGGGTGTCGAGTACTCAGTGGAGCCGAGAAGTACATCTGGAGGCCGGTACCATAGTGTCACGACTTCATTGGAGTAGGTCTTTGTAGGAACAGACTTGGCTCTTGCCAAACCTAAATTCAAATACAAAAAGGGAGGTATATTAATGCAAATAGGTGTGACTTAGAGATGCTTAAAAATGTGAATTTACATACATTTGTTTTTTTTTTAAATGTGTAACATGCACAAACTATTAAATTGTTTCTATTTTGGTGAGAATTCCTGATTTATCAGAAGAATTCAGACTTGATTAATAATTTATAAAGAGCAATCAAACTAAAAAATGCATAACATGTCATGTTACGACCTATAGTCAAAAGAGGGCAGTGTTTCCTCAGTTTTCCAGCTCGAACTACAAACACGGAAGAAGCATTTAGACTCCCACCTCTGTTTTAATATAGATTTTCTGAAAACAAATTACATACCAGAAATATCTAGGAAATAAATGCCAAGAATTTTTTTCAGCACAGGAGGAGAATGTCTTATTAGTCATGAAATGTAGGCAAGTCTTTCTCAACGTAGTTCAGTATGAGATGTATGTGCATCGCTGCTTTAATTCTGGCTTTGGACATTCATAGTTAAATAATAATTATACAAGGAAAACGGAGCAACAAATCAAACCTGAGCTGCTCTTGTGCATCTTAAAAGTGCATCGCAAGATAATACACAAGACTGACGTGTGCTCCTATTAGATAAGTGGTGACGTACCAAAGTCTGCAAGTTTGAGCTCTCCTTTATCGTTGATGAGCAGGTTCTGAGGTTTGAGGTCTCTGTGAAGGACCTTCCTTTTGTGGCAGTATGCCAAACCCCGCAACAGTTGGAATAGGAATATCTGGGAGGTGAAGGCAGGAATGACGAAGAAAGGAGAAAATGGGAGAAAATTGTAATGGTTCGAAATGTGAATACTTTCAACAGCAATTGTTTTATTACTGTTACTATTACTTCTCTTCATTGGTGAATATTAACATGCTACCTTAACATTGTGGACACTCATGATGCTTCCGCAGTCATCCATATACTGCTTAAGATCTTTTTCCTGGTGGGGGAAATACAAGAAATAAGAAAGGAAGAAGATTCCTTCTCAGATTCCAATTGTTTTAATAAACTCTGCATGGATGCAGGCACTCACTAGGTACTCGAACACCAGCGTCAGGCACTTGTCAGTGTGGATAATGTCATGGAGAGTGACAATATTGGCATGTTTCAAGTCTTTCAGCAGAGACACTAGAAGGAGGAGGTATAACATTGACTATCATTCAACCTGGGAGAATTTAAACAACTCAAAGATCCCTAAGCGCTAAGGGAGCCACTAGGAAATACGGATTAACAGCTACTGTTGATTGAATCCGTACAAACATCTGTTCGCCTGTGAGTTGCTTGCTACCAAATCACATGATCAGTACCTTCTCGGATGGCTGTGCACGGCGCGCCCTCTTCGTGCTCCAACCTGATCTCTTTCAGAGCAACCAAGTTGTCCGTTAACTTGCTTCGCCCCTTAAACACTGTGGCATAGGTCCCCTGCGAAGGCAGAAAGCACGGCGATGCAGTGACACATAAAGCAAAGTGAGCATTTATGGTGTGTGCGTGTTCTTAATGGAGCTCACCTCTCCCAGCTTGTCCAGTTTGATGTAAGTCTCGAGCTTCCCGAAGCCAATTTCAGACTAGAGAAGACAGAGAGAATGCAGATGAAGAAGCAACAGAGCCACTTTGCTTTTTAATTTGGCTACGGCAGGCGAGGCTGAGCCACAGCAACATGTTTAAGCTGGATGAAAATCCTCCAGGCAACAGCTGTCAGGTCAGTTTTCAATCCTATTCCTATTTATTGTCTGCATTTGGCAAACAAATAACTGCAGCGAATGAGTCACCATGCCTTGTTATTCTGTGTTCCTCTATTAACATCGTACTTGATTTTTCACGTGCAGCATTTTACTGATCATCCATGCTTCACTCAATAATTCTGTCCTATAAGTTCAGGACTGTGAACACTGCATATTGTGAGCAGCCAAAATGGCTTGTGTCTGATAGGATTTGCATAAAGACACTGAACAGGGGCTACGTCTGTTTCCACTGTTTCTGCGAGCGCTCTGAAATTGACCTTTCAATATTCTAGGTGAACAGTAGTAGCAAGCGATTATGGAGAAAGGCTTTCAAATGGCCCCCCAGACTGCATCTTCTGTATTTTATGAACTGGGAATGAGACTCAACAGTAAAAATAAGAAAATACAGGCAGAGGGTGGCGTCTCTGCAGCCAGACAAAGCCCATGCACGTGGGTCACAAGCGTGATTATTTATGTATGAGTCTACATGCATTATCGGAAATATCCCGCATGGCATTACCTTTAATGATACAATGAGATGTCACTGTCAGCTGCACATACTGTACATCCTTTTTTACGGTATGAGTGGGGCTGCATATTTGTATCTAACAATTTTTATAGATCTCTAACCATCGTATGTCAAATCTATGCACCTTCCGACTTAATCCAGAATTCAGCTAATAGGGTTCATCTGCATAATATGTGTGGCCCTGGGGCTTGAAGATCATGAATTTTAGATGGCTGTAGCTATGTCAAGCTGTGATACCCACAGGCTTGTCAGTATTTACCCCACTCCCTGTTACTCTCCTGCCCTTATTCGTCTATCTCTGTCAGAGTTTCAACATGTTTTACCCATGTTTGTCTCTCTCTATCCAATGCTGGATTGTGTGTGTGTGTGTGTGTGTGTGTGTGTGTGTGCGTGCGTGTGTGTGTGGGGGGGGGATGGTCTCCAGTGACCAAGTTAGCTGATGAAGCATGTGATCTCTAAGTCATGCCTTAAAGCCAACACCAGAGCAAGCTTGGACACATGATGACACACTTGCATTTGTGTGCATCCATGTTAGAATGAATATGTATCTCATCTGGTAATTTATAATGCTTAAAAATAACAAAAAATATGTAATAGTATGTGTTGTTTAGGTTGCGTGTGTATGACTGTGTGTACTTGTAGGCAGGTGAATATTTGTGACAAGAGCCTGTGCTCAAATGTAAACACACTCCCAGTGCACACACTGGCACTCACTTACACATGGCTCCCATCTCTGTGTGTGTTAGAGGGACTGTTGTTGCTGAGGTGAGCTGCTCTTTTGGCAGGAGTCAGTCTCATGAGCGAAACACAAACACACAGACACAAAAAAGTACACACACACACACAGGCATGTAAACCCCACTCTAGAAAATACATTTGGTTGAGTCTCTAATTGAGTGGAAGGCCCAGCATGCACTGGTGCAGCTACATATGCTTTAATAGCGCCGGGTTCATTCCTGTGCCTTTACTCTGCCAATACCCAGTAAATTCAGGTTAGATTAAGTTTTAGTGACAAAATGTAAGCAACAATAAGACAAACAAATAGTGTATGTTTATGTTCCAAACCCGCAGAGACACACTGATAGATGGACTGACGGAAGAAGGAAGAAATGTGAGAAGAGAGATATATATCGACAGAAGGAGTACTGAGAAGAGCGTGCATTATCTCAAGCACATTTCAATTTCCTTGTTATGCAGGCTGAAAGACAGCTTGATTCTGGAGAGAGAGAGAGAGGGGGGGGGGGGGGGTATTTGCCAAACTGGCTGTTCAGTCTTACAGTTAAACTAACATTTAACTACATGAATCAGAATCAGAAGTAGCTTATTGCCATTGTCAATGAGGGTTCACTGACTAGGAATGTTTCTTGGTGAAGTTGTGCTACATGTAACAGTAACAGACACACCACAAAAACAGCAGCATCGCCACATGGTTGAATGGGTTAAAAGGGCAAGTTCGGTGTTGATGGCTTGAGATAATATAGCACCATGGAACACCGAATCTCCTTGGACTGCTGTCAATAATTGATTATCAATTGGCAACGGCCATGAGAGAAAACTGATACCAACCAACTTCTTATTACACTGGAAGCAATTCAAAGATCAAACTACACGGCTTCCAAAGCAAGCCTTGTTACGGGATACCTGACATGTTGGGTGTTACGGTAACAAGTAGGACACTGGAGCTCGGGACATCTTACGGTGGCTGAAGTGTAAACGAGGAGCTATATTTGCTTTCTTGTGACAGATGGTTTGGTTCATTTACTTGCCGTTACAACATTAAACTTCTCATCAACAGAAACCGAATAGGAGACGTAGTTCAAGTCAATGAGGAGTAAATATGAACTTAGTTTAATCCAAGCCTGCAGCTCACAGCATGTCAGAAGAAACCTGAAGCACAAGTTTTTACTCATTATTATGTACTGCACGTTAAATAACCTAATTTTGCAAAAGTGAACCGCACAAATTTAAGCATAGGATGTGAGCCTCTCTCTAAAAAAAAAAGTAACCTGTCTGTAGCTTTTATAATGCAGGATAAGCTTAGTATGCCATTAATTTCCTGCCTTGTAATATAAATCCAAAGACTGCTTTTGAATTTCCTCTTCACAGCAATTTTTCTTTTTCTAAACTAAATTATTTAAATAATTTCATTCCTTCCACATTCTCTTGTCAATCCTCCTCTGAATCTTTCCTTCCCTGTCAATTCCTTCCATTCTGGTTTATTTCAAGGAGTCCCGGTGTAGAATCCTCCTCAGGAAAGCAGCTGCTGCAGATATAACTGACACCACTGCTGAATTATTGATTGATCTATTACATCACATGCATGTAACAACCCCTAAAGACACACTGGAAAACACAAGCACGGAGAGCCAGGCATGGAGCAAAAAACGTCTATCTTCTTTTACATTGCAGAAACAAAAAAGAAGAAGGTCAATCCACCGCTTCTCATCCGGCTTTAAACAACAAACCTCTCCTCAGAGGTTGTGTTCTTTCATCTCCATTCGACGCCTGGACTATTGCTGCACCATTAAATGGTTTCAAGCAGTGATCCAGCGGTACGGCGCCAGCCCTGATCAATAATTACAGCAAAAGAAATTGATGGCGGGTGTATTCCTTATGCCTTCCCACAGTTTATCAAGGCTTTTTGTAACTGTGTTTAAAATGTATGCAGACTAATAATAATAATTCTAAAAGGACTAAGCACAGGAGTGAAACAGAAAACATTTTGCTTTATTCAATTTTGTATGGACAAAAAAAACGTAGAAGAAAGTGTGACCAAAGTATAATGTGAGTGAAAGGCCAGTAATTCATCCGCAACAGAAAAGGACATGATGCATATTCATGAATATCTGTCTATTTCTACCCATTATCCCCTCTGTATTCACCCACCCCCCATATCAGATTAATACCATCATGCTCCTGGCCTGGAATAATTATTCCGATAATTTATCATTCATCCCCTACTGAGTCATTGTAGGCTCCATAGCATAACTCTTTGTGTGTTTAAAATCCCTTTATGTTTGTGGCTTCCCTGTATGGATTGAGGCAGTTGGATGTCCGGCTGTGTAGCCGTGCACAACAGGATTTCAAGGTTCGTATGGCGTTTGTTCAGAAACTAAAATCACATCGAGACAGCATCGCGCACTCACTGCCAGCTGCACTGAGAAATGTGACCACAAACGCATCGCCGAAGCAGCTGACCAGCAATTAGCTGCAGCTGCTTTGCACACGCATGCAAATAAACACCGAGGCACAATGATTACTGACCAGGGAAGCTCGCCGCAGCCTGCGGCTCATGGGTTTGTCGAAGGGCGGGCTGTTCATGGCAAACTTCTCCAAGTAACCCTCTGGTAGTCTGATATCAGCTGGGAGGGACAAACGTTTGTTTATGTCCTGAAACAGAGGGGGGGGGGGTCGCACATACATAGAAATTAATTAAATTAATTTAGCACAATTTCATCGTATTGATTTTCATAGAGTAGAACCTGAAATCATATGACAGTGGTTGGTATATGTTTCCTTACATTATGTTTTATATTGTATACCATTTCTTCGGTTTTAAGCTCTGCAGCATGCATGTGTTACTAAAAATAAAACTAACAAGCTTGAAATACTCTGTGAGTCGAATGAGAGGCTTGGAACACTGCAGTCTTTTTATTACTCACCACATTTGATATGTTGTCTCTTCCACCTACCGGTAATTATTATCAGTTGTATTTGTTTATGTTTAGGTGAGTAATGGTATTTTGTTTTAACAGATGTTATCACTATGCGGCATGAGTACAATAGCCATCCTGATCCGACTCCTCCAAGGTTGGAGTTTCTTTGTGGCTCTTGCAGGAATACAGTCTGCGTGAACACTATTTTAGCCAGGAAGCATCGCATCTACCTTTATATGTTATTCATATAGGACAGATTCATTGTCGAGTCGCAAGCCACACGTCTATGTAGGTTCTCAGTCATCCAGGTCGAGGTACAAAAACAAAGAATCGACTGGACTTGTTCGTGTCCGTGTCCTGTTTATGTCTTCAACTAAACTTGAATGAGTCCAGTTGATTCTTTGTTTTTGCTCTACGTGATGCAAATCACATGCCGTTTCCATGACAGCAGCGCCGGGGTGACTGAGCACCAACTGTGTGAGTGAATCAGTTTACACGAGCTTTGCTGGAAGATTAGAAAGTGTATTTACGCCTGAAGGAATTTATGCCTGTAATGGTTTTATTGGAGCTCATTAGATCAAATCACTTGCTGTAGGATTATATACAGCCCATCACCTTGGGATGGTGACTACACAGTTTTGAAAAATGCAACTAGCACATACTGAAATCGTCCAGCATGGTCTGCAAGCTGCATAAACACATTACATGAAAAATAAAACACACACCTGATGTACCATGACCTACTGACCTGAGCAACACAGACATCTGGAAGCTGCACTAAATGCCTGCATCACTAAAGAGTAGAATACACGGGAAGCAAGAACTCCAATACTGTGTATAATATTCAAATGAATACTACAAAACTATTTTTCATGGTATTCACACACCAGGGATTTCCAATAAGAACAGCAGCTCAGAAATACCCAAACAACATACATAATAACGCTCACACCCATTTATTCATGAGCATCACTAGAAAAAAGACCCGCAGTCAAGCACTAACACACACACACACACACATGCAAATATTTCCCAATACTTACAATGCAGAGCAGCTCTAGTAGCTCCCTCATTGTCTTCCTTAAACGCGTCTTTCCATGCACTCACACATGCATTTACCACAATGGGCTGATCTGACCTGCCACATGACTGCACAAACACTGGCACAGAGATAGAGAGAGAGAGAGAGAGAGAGAGAGAGAGAGCAGCTGGCACTGTGATAGAATGCCATACACATGTTCAGAGGGGGAGGATGAAGAGAGGGAAAACAGGAGCAGAGAAGAGAGGAATGGACAGATTCCTGGGGGGGGTGCATATGGGGGGAAGGGGGTGTAAGGGAAAATTTGTTTTTCTGTTCCTACCCTCCCTTTCTCCTTCTCCTCTGTCTTCCTTCGTATCCTCTCCTGAGTCATGTTCCTCAGGATGCCAGACCAATAATTATTCTTATTTCCATAATTACTTTCTCGTCTCAGCTCCCTCCCTCCCTGTTATCTGTGCTAAAAGCAGCACAAATTAAATTCTTCCACTCTTCCACACAGAGCAGCTGAGCCTGCATGTCTAGAGGTATTTCCCATAATACTGCTGCAGTCATCGCTAACCCTTAGGTCCCTCAGACAGACACATGAACACACGTTCATATTCTAGCAGGGGGGCCGAGTGAAAGCTGAGCGGCATGGAAGAACTACAAAACAGCTGCTTAAGCTGTCCACAAACAGTTCAGGTTAGCTCACATAGACAACGATCAGTTCAACCCGCGATAAACGCGGCATATAAACATGTAAACAGAGCGATACCGCTCTCCAGCTAATATATATTGGTGCAGATGTATTATCTAAAATACTGTATAATATGCTGATGTCTTAAAGTGACAATGTCTTTGGCTTCCCAAACCTCATTGGAGATGCGACGATGGTGGTTGTTCCTCATACGGACCCTGACAGGACTCTGGACCTCGTCAGAGGATGTCCCAGACGCCTGGTCGCTCTCCCCATCTGAACCCATCTTCACGTTCTCATGGACGATACCTACGACACAGAGAGAAACATGCAAACTGTCTTTACCTGGGACTGCGCTGTGCTTTCTTTCAAGTCTTGGTTTTGTTGAATGACAATATGACTCCTTCTCAGTCACATTATTCGCATACCTGTCAAGAGGACACAAGCGTTTGTCTTTCTCAGATTACACTCCTCTCTCTGAGAAAGCCAAAGTAGCACCCCAATCCCCAGATGATTGAATGTACCACCAACCATGTTGGGGTAGCCAAGAGCGTATAAAATTCTGCCAGTAAGTTGAGGAGGCAAGATATTATGCAGTGGCAGCTATCCAGTCTTTTCCCATTAGCCTCCAAACCTCCATTCCACCCAATGTCCGACTGATTACTGTGTCACCGTGCAGCAGGCAGGATGGCGGATGAGCAAATGTAGGGGGAAAGGGTACCTAATAGCTCTCAATTCTGGGTCAAGAACAGAGCATACTGAATGTGTGTGTGCTTTGTGAGCCACACATTTTTGAGTGGAAGTACAAGCAGAGAGGGGAAAAAAACCATCAGTTCCTTGAGTGGCATGTCAGCCATGACAAAGACTGATGGAAAGGAAAGCTATTTATTAGTGTATGGTGTCAGTGTTGAGGAAGAGCACGCCACCTGAGGCTGATTTTCAGTGGAACCTAGTGCAATCTAGTTTAAGAATTGTTACAAGACAAGCTTGTAAAAATTTATTTTAAAAGGGTGAAAAATATCATGTGAACTGAATGAACAGCAAAATAATCCGTTAAATGCAGCTTTACTTTCAGCTGAAGTTGGTATGATTTCTTATTTGTTAAGCAATACATGACACAACATCCAAAGTGTTTAACATAAATACATAATTATTTAATTGTTCAACATTATTATTTTCAGGGTGTTATAGGACTTTTTTCTAAAACCTGTTTTACAATTTATGTATTTTTAGTTACCTCTAACTGGCACCAAATATCGTCAGACAGTACCTGTTACCTTAAAGCACCAACAAAGTCAAAGTAATTCTCAAATGTTTCATTTTAGTGCAAAGACAAAATAGCAGCTGCTGTTTCCTGACTACATGTGTCCATTACTTTATCTGTTGGCGAACGCAGCATATGCTCATCAGCAAAGTACTCAAAAACAATCCAACGGGGTAAAGTGGTGAGCAAGCCTCTTCATAGTCAACTGAATCTCGCTGTCTCGTGTCCTGCCTGTGGACTCAAAGAGAGGCATAAGGGTGCAGGTGTTGCATGCAGAACAGCTTGGCAGGAAAACTGAACCGTATTGTTCAACCCTCACAACCCTGACGGCGCTCGAGGTAACTGACACCAAGTGAGAGAAAACTGATCTGGGATATCTAAATAGTGCCACATGCACGAACATTCGTTTCCTTCTGCCATTATCTAGCAGGCCTTTCTCACTTTTGCAGACATCCTCATCTCGTCTGTTTTCTATAAACACTCAAGGGTCCAGGTTGATCAGACATCACCTGGGCTACGACAGATTCCTCAACACACTTTAAGCCAAAAATAAACACACTCAGAGACGTGTCTTCCTTTCCCGCCTCCCAAAGATTGTTTCTGCCCCATTTCCATAGCAGATGAAGAGCAGACAGTGAAAGTCATGAGCTACCCTGTATGGAGCAAGCCTGGCCTAGTTAGGGCTCCTGAATCCCTGCTGGCATGTTTGGAAGCAAGTGGGTGCTTTTAGAACTATGGTTAGCTTGCCCAACTCTGCATTCACTGCACTTAGCCAGAAAGCCATCTCTGGTTCATGTCAGTGGTGCCTCAGCAAATGCTTGAAATGTCAGAATAGAAGAAGTGCAATGAGAGGAAGGTCTGCTTCAAGAGTACTAAATGAAATCCTGCAAATCTGCTGCCATCAGCCTGCGAGGCCACACATAAAGTTGGGTTGGCTTTCTTTAAGGGTATGTAGGTCGAACAGTCCACATCCAATGCATTACCTACTATTTTCAGTCCTTTAATTAACAGACACATTTTATTTCTCATGGGCATCTGGCCAGAAGTTCTCAACACTGCAAAAGCAGAGGACAGAATACTGACTGAATATGGAGTAAGTGGCAAGACTACATGATACTGCAGTGATCACAAAACTTGAAACATAACTTGAAAGTCATTTTACTTTTACATTTTACTCTATGACGTGGATCCACGGCTTCCTTGAAGAAACACACACACAAAGCCCTGAGCCATCCAACTACATCTGTGATCTTTAAACACCCCCATAGAGAAAGTAATATTTTGAAACCAAGTTTACAATGTTCAATGTTGTGGTTTCTGGATATTCTGAAATAATGTACTTAACATACTGCATATCGATAATAATGAAAATGCCTGATCTTTCGATGTCCCACAGTCAGTATGCAATTGAAATAAAGCCCTAGACTTTCATGCAACACAGACATGCTAATGCCGACCTATAATATCATCGAATGAGCAAAATATATCTCCAAAATATCTATTAAACTGTCATAATCACAAAGGTATTGGACCTCTAATTAGATAAAAGATAAGGATGCGGCGATGGTGATGAAACTCACCAATGCGGTTTCCTGGAGGACGGCATGAGTCCAGCACTCGAAGCATGCGGAATGGCGACAGTCTCATTGGGGTCTCTCTCTCCCCGATTCTCATCCCATTACCCATTCTAACCTCACCCATCCTTGAGTGACCCGCTCTGGGAGCACAAGCAGAGCATGCTTGGGCGTTGCCTGGCGTATCCATTTTTTTCCAAAGCACTTGAATTGACAGGTTAATTGCAAATTCAAAAATGCATTTCACAGAGAGCCAAGAAAGGAGTTCTGTCCCATCCTGGGAGTTCCAGTCAACAAGTATGGGTGGGATCCAAGCTTGAGGAGTTGTAGCCAATCAAGGGCCAAAGCTTTCTGGGTAAAATATAATCGTCAGGCTGTTTCGCTCGGAAAGCCCCACCCAGTGGAATACTGGTCTTTGGGAGAATGGTGTTGATTGCACAGGCACACTAATGGCAATGCAACAACTCCCACAGCTACGACTCACATTTAACAACAGATCCTCTCTCTAGTCGTCGACACACCCTCTGTCCACCTCGCCGTCTTCCTCACAATATTTCCCTCTGCAGTCTCAGTCTGCTTGCTGACTAAGGAAGGTCAAACTCCATGCAGGTTGGCAAAATACCGCTGAGGCAATACAACTCACAGACTGTCAACTGTTACATCCATCCTCTCAGAATAAATGCTGTTTTGTTTCCATCGCTAGCCAGTACGCTGCAGAACACACAGACTTTCAGAGTATGAAACTTACAGCACTCCCTAGGATAAAAAAAACCCACTGACGTCATTGTCTCGTACGTCTTCTCTACCCCCCTGTCCTTTTTCATTCGCAGTCCGGTGTCTTCTCTTTGTTCTCCCAGTTCTTCCCCTGTTTTTTAGCACACCACTCTCCTTCTTTCCTCTCCCTCTCCTGCTGCTCTTTCCTTGCCTCTGGCGCCCCTATCAGTGCATTCAATGTTGTCAATCCTCTTTTTCCCCTCCCCTCACCTTGCTATCACTCTCCTCCCTCTCATGAGAAACCAAGTACTCTCACCCCCCCGCTATATCTATCCCTTCTTCACTCTTCTAATCAGTTTATAGGTCGAGAGATGGTGTTGAATATTATATTATTCCTCTCTCTTATTCAGAAACCAATGACAATGTCTTTGGCCTGATTGACCTCCTTTTTTGCCTTCATCTCATTTGTCTTCTTTCTCTTTTGCTCCTTCCATCTTTTAAACACTGTCTCCTCACACTTATCTCGCAAAGAAATTGAACCCATGAGGCTTTTGAGTGACACCTCTCGTATCATCTCTCTCCTATCTTTCTTCTCTCATACATTTTCTCATCCTCCTCTTTCATTTTCTTCCTTCGTCATTCCCCTTGGACCTGAAACACAGGCCATTATTCACGCTCAACCCATGCACAAGCAGCCTCACCCACACACACCACTAAATACAGTTACTGTACTGTATACCTCTACATAAAACTACATCCAAAAACTGCTTGCATACTGTGTTCATTGCCAACAATTCCGTTTCAGTGTAGTGACGACAATGGAGTTCATGCACAACAATGGAATTGATACAGAACAGATCACAGATCAAATTGTGTGTTACTGTGTGTCTGTTATCCATCCTGGTGACCAGCAGTTATTGCTTTTGTATGTAGCTTGGGCCTGACATGGACGGTTAACTCAAAAGAACATCCTGTATCATGGTGATTTGATAACTTGACTGCTTTCTTGAAAATCAGTAGGGGACACTTTACCAGGCCAATCCTGAAACTCATGGCTTTGTCGCATCTCTGGCCTCTCAACAACAATAACCTCCTTTAATCGCAGAACACATCAGATGAACAAAAACTCATAATCTTAATACTAATGAATTACCTTCATTAAGACCTTAAAACAAGTGTTTTATTTAGGAAATAAGCTGAACTGTGATGGAATGATGTGTTTTAACTGTGACTAAGGACATCAACTGTAATTTAAACAAACTGCCATGTTAGCAATGTCATCAAATGGCATGGGATGGCATGCACCCAATGTATTTTTCACCTAGGAGTATGATGCTGTTGCTTTTCTCATAGTGCTCATGTGACAGATATTTTTTTTAAAGCCAACTCAACAAAACTCACCTCTCCCTTCAAGTCAATAATCAGGATGTCTCTTACACATCAAATAACCGTCACATGCTCATGGACAAAGGCTTGCACACCCTGCATGTCAATAAGCGCAAATGAGACCATCTACGCATACACACCCAAAGCCACTACTTGTCTTCCACACAACAATGAGTCGAATTGTCAGCATAATGTAGAATTAGCACAATTTGAAAACATTTTTAATTTACATTCATAAGCGTGAGAAGCGATTCAAAGCACATGGCTGAGGGGACTGTAAGTCTGCAGTGTTAATGTCATCGTACGGGACGTCCTATACGCATGTATGTTTCCTCTGGGTCCTTCAGTCTCCAGTCTATACTAAATAAAAGAGAATCTGTTAAAATATCTCAGTATGACAGACTGTAAGCTCTTTTTCTACATTTCAACATAAAATGCCAGTTTTGATGATGACTGCAGTCTAAAAATGCATTCCTCTGATTAGAAACCCTCATAAGAGCACTTACTTGCCAATCAGATGTGAGTCCCATATGTGCTTTCTGTTCAGGCCTTAATTTACATAAGAGTTAAATGTCTGAACTGTGCCTTGAGATAAGTTTTGCTATGGTTTTGGCATTAGATAAATAAAACTGACTAGACTAGGGCACTTGGGCTTAGGCATCATCACATTTGCAGGAAGTCATAGGAATAAATGACTTCCTGCAAATAACTAAAGATGCATATTGTTAAGGGGTGGAATAAGTTGGCGACTGCAGGACTAAGTAAAATGGCATTTTGTGATTTTTATTTTTAATAACTTGTAATAGCTCTTCTATTGAGCTTGATTTGGTCATTGTAAACATCTGATAAAAAAAAGACATAGACAATGGGGGGCCAAATCTTTATTTTTTTTAACCATAGATACAAGAGGTGTCATTTACAGTGCACTCACAGACACATATCAATGTCGAATGCTGCATCCCCGACCCTATTAATTCAAGGACACTACGCAAAATCAAAGTTAAATCTACCTCTCTCGCTCTGTAGCCACCTCCTCCAGAGACTTTCATCTCATCAGTTTTTATTGCCACCTTGGTTTAACCACCTTTGTTGTCAAATTGTTTGCCACTAAATGTGAGCATCAAATTGAGATATGCTGCTTGTTAACTTTTTCTTTATTTGCCTCTATGGCAGGGAAATAGTAAAAAAATCAAAGTGGCACACATGACAGAGGAAGCCACACACATAGGGAAGCACACTCCCAAGGCTCAAGGGAAGCAGAATTAAGACTGCAGCAAACCTTTTATCTTCATCTAAGGAATCTTATTATTCATTTGCTGGGGACCCGAGTGCCTCTTGTATGTGAGCTAAAAGCAACTGTTTGTCCGAGTCCCCAAAACACCGCACCCGCCTTGATCACCAGCATTCTACAGCAGCATTCTTCAGCCTTATCATGAGATATAGTAACAGGCAAAGAAAGACAAAAGGCTTCCAAGGCCATCTACATGAAAGGCCTGCACTCCATTATTCTTATTAAATTCACTCCAAGGAGAGCGGGACGGGGGTTGCTGTGAGCAAATGGGACAGGCGTGGACTGTAAGGGAAGGAGGGTGAGGGCTGCAGTGGTAATGCATTACATTAAATCGCTCCCTTTCTCTCGTGATGCACAGGGAGAGAGTGGTCTAACAAGCTGTCTGTCTTTTATCTGGAGGTTAAATACAGTGCTCTAATATACGTGGAGAGCCAAAAGACACATGTATAGGCGGTTGGGGGGGGGGGGCAAGAGGAGACATCTGTGATGGTTTCAGAAATAGCAGCAAAGGGTTTTAGAGAACCGGCAGCTCTCAGCAGAGTCCTGCCTCTCAGTGAACGAGACAGCAGGGTCGGCTAATCCTCTGAAGGGTAACTACAGACCTCCAGAGAGGAAAGAGGTGCCTAGAGAAAGAAAAAAAGGAGAATTGTGGTGCGCAACTCTGGACTGGAAGTACGTTGGAGTGGGTGTCGGTTGAGTTCGCCGAAGATGAATCATAAACCTGTCAAATCTCTCTGGCTCCTGCATCCCCCCCCCACACACACACACACGGGAGATGCGCACCAGTGTTGTCAGGCCCACTTCCACAGCTGAACAGTGCATTATTTGAATGCTCCGATGGATGGATGGATAATGTGAGTTAAATAGAGAGAGAAGGAATAAGGAGAGGGAAAGAGAGAATCTCTGTAGTGAGTGCAGCAGGAAAGGGAGATTTCATCATCATGCCGCGCCATTAAAAAGTGCTCGGCGTGCTCTGACTGCTGAGTAACACACAATGACTCAGCGACTCAACCAGCAGGAAACAACTTTTAAAGCTACACCTTAACATGATTTTAATAACAGAGTAGCATCTATTTTTAGTTCAGTCTGGGTTTTTTTAGAGCTTCCCTGAAGTCATTGAAATCCCTCCCGAGAAGGCCCCCGCCAGGCCTGTGGTACTGAGACTGGTATGGTGACATATTTCCATGACAGCTGGTTCCGCATATTCCCTACACTATTGTCAATTACACAGCATATTGGAAAGGCAAGTACTGTGGTGTAAGTTTATTGTAAGTACCTGCTTATGGTCATTTACTTTACTACTAGGGTATATTACATAAAGTAAACATACAGTTTGTTCTTGTAGTGTAAGTTCTGTCGATAAATTGCGTACATGGACTGTATTTGATTATGCAGTACAATTATCCTGTATCTAATGACGATTACAGAATACTACTGTAATACTGCTTCTAACATAATAAATGGACAGTGCTTAATAGCCCCTCTACTTGTCTGACGGACCACTCAAAGCACTTTAAATGCAAGCCTGGACTTCTCTGTTCACAGACACAGTGCAGAGCGAGGCATTAACTGCACACCAGGCATGATAGCGATTTATGCAATCACACACACACCAGAGGAACATGTTAGAGCAATGACCTTCCAATGAGTGGATGACCAGTCTGCTTCCTAGAGTCACAGCTGTTCCTACAAAACCACTACCTCAAAAGATCCTCATTTGTCATCCGTGACCTAGCCTGCCCATTCTCATTTCTTTTCAGGAATCACATCTCATTCTATTCAGTCCTATTCCCAGCTGACACTGAGCTGTTCCTGATCCTGATATAAAACCGGTCGTCTTGTCAACGAGACTTTTGTTGTAGTTTGTGTGCAGCTTAATCAGCCAGGGACTCCATGGATGGACTTGCAGACGGCTATAATAAGTCCTCTATCTATCACGTCCTCCTTCCAACTACACTGTCATGTTCAAGTCTCCTTCTGAACCGCTCAGTCCCAAATCAATATCTCCCCATTTTCGAAGCTCCATTTCATTCCTCAGCCCCCTATTTCACTGGCATTCCCTTTGTCACTCCATCCCCTGCTCCTAACATGAGCCATTTTGCATCGGTTGGAGAAGAGCTTACAGGATGGATAGACGAGCACACACTCCATTACATAATGCAGAGAAGGACAGAAGACAGTGACCATGTGGGCATGTGTGCCGCGAGGATGTGCATGTACATGCGCATGTTTGTGTATGTTGGATTAAGGTCATTAGAGTATTAGCCTTTCAGATTCATAGTAAATAAAAACAATTTACCCAGTGAGCACCCCTTACTCACATAATTATACACAACTGAATATTATATTTGAAGGATGCAGGTGGACAAATAGATCCTGACAGCGCTATACTGTATACTGACAACCAGAAGAGAAAAGCAGGAAAAACTGGACTATAAATGACGCAGGAAGCAATGTGGTGAGGTGTTGATGCAAGTGCAATGTGGGGGAGTGTGTTGGCTTCAACAGAGGAGGAAGTCCTCAGATCTGTGACGCAAGTGCAATAACTTGAAAAATGTGGAAAATGATATGCTGCAAATAAACCCAAGGTTCACAAGTTTATGCCAGCAGAAGAACCAATAAACCAGAGGGCAAATAATAGACCTTAGGAAACAAATATATCCTGCAATTTGACTGTTCTTATTTATACACAACGTACTTTTGACTTTATACTGTTGAATAATTTAATCTGTAAAAAACAAAAAAAGCCATTCTTGAAGGGACTTCACGAGTAAAGCTCAAAGTGTGTGAACAGTCTTAATATTAAAAAGTAAGTAGTAATTGTAGCTGTCAAATAAATATTTGGTTCTTTAATGTAGCAAAGTGAGGAGAAACTGTACTTAACTACAGTACTATCAATGTACTTAATTACTTTCCACCACTTTTTGGATTTAAAATGGCTCAAGCCGACTTAGCACAGCTAGCTTTATGTATTTTCTGTGCACTTATGTGTGCATGCATGCATGCATCACTGTGTGAATATGCATGTGTGTGTTTGTACCCAGAGATCCAGTCCTGTGCAGGCTGAGATAGGCTCTGTCTCTTTCCAGCCCCCCGCCCAGCTCCCTGCGCAGGGCAGTGCGGCCCAGATGACCGGCATATTGACGAAGGAAGGAGGGGGCACTGTGTGAGGCAGGAGGGTGCACAGCGCACACTACCATGGGCTCTGAGACGCACACCGCGTCGGACGGACAGCAAGGAGCGGAGGAGAAAACAAAGGGAGGAAAGAAGAAAGTGCAAAAGATTGAGGAGAAAGCTCAATGAAAGTTGAGGAGGGAGTTCAAAATACAGGAAAGCAGTTCAAAAAATAGGACAGAGAGACAGAAGCAGCAACATAGAGGTTGGCGGAAACAGGAGAAAGAAGAAAAATAGATGGCACAAGGTCACACAGAAACCAGACAGAGAGGCAGCTGAACATGGACGAGCAGTACATTGTGCAGTAGTTACAGATGAAAGGATGGCAATGCACCTTGTTGCTGTGCTCATGTTAGAAGAGGAAACGCAGTAACAGAAATAGCCATGAACAGAGGATGAGGCATCATGAAGTCTGATTATGAAGGACAGACGGACAAAAAAAAGAAAAGCATGCATGACGCAAGACTCAAATAGATACTTTGCTGGCTGTTAGTGGAAAAGTCTGACTTTTTGAAAGCATAATAACAAGAAACAGGCACTTGCAATATATGGAGCACATTGAGGATCCATCATCGGCTCTCTTTTACTTCAAGCCTCCATCTATATTTCAAATAAGCCATAATTTCCTGTATGGTACACTATGAATTCCTATAATAACAATTACGGCAGTCTTGCCTCCAAGCAAAAGAACGGTTCTGATGTCGGCGCGAAATTCCATTTTGCTTCAAATGAGCACTTTGAAAAATGTGAGGACAAATTTGTTTTTGTTTATACCCACCCATGTGCAGAGTCTGACTAAGATATATATAAAGATGTGGGGGTCTGGGGCTGAGAGAACAAGAGAATATGAAGGAGTTGGTGAGTACAAGATGTAGAGCTGTGGTTAAAATTTAATGTCCCTCTGCTTGTACCCGACTTCACTTCCTCCATATGAATAATGCTTCTCTTTCCCTCGCCCCGTGTGAACAGACAAAGCTGGAGCTATTACAGACTAAAGAGCGGGGTGTAAAAATAGGAAGAAGAAAGTGGGGAATAAAAGTAAGGGACCACAGCTTTATCGAATACTTTAATCCTGTGTTTTCTTTCCTGTGTTTTCTCTTTTCTTTTCTTTCCTCTGAGACAAATGCACCGGTTGGAGATGAGCTTGTGGACGGGCAACATTCAACACCTCACGTTCCGACCTGATATCCATCTTGACCCAGGAAAGAATGTGAACGCTCGCAAATGCTAATCACACGCACACATATGTTTTTGGCAGGTGAGGACTCAGGTTTTTCCGAAGGCGGATCTGCAATCCTGAAAGATGCCCAGCAGATGGCACCCAGAATTTCCCAAGAATGACTTGGCTCTTTTTGCACTTTCATCTCAGAGCTGAGTGCTGCGAACAGACCAGAGCAGCAAAGCTTTGTGAATTCACACAAAGCTTTGTTTATAGTATATACTAGTCCTGCCAGTCTCGATCACGTACAAGTGAGGTAAACCGAAAGGTGAAGTGATGTCGATGAAGCTGATGATGGGGTGAAGATGGTCAAGGAAAAGGTGATACATTGTGTTTCGGTTTTACTTCTACATATTTGTAAGCTTTCATAATAGTATGCAGACATAGTAATAAATACAGTTACTAATATGACAACAAATACTTCTTCTTTAATATTCCAGTGTTTAATTCAGCAAAAAAGGGAGAAACACAGAGTGGAAGTGAAAAATCTGCTACTACATCTTTTTCTAACCTTCCTGCATCTCCTGCAAGGATCTGTGGTAACATCTCATTTGATTCTCTCCACCTATGATTTGCACTCCGTCTTTAAATAGTTCTGCATGTGGTGAAAAATCTCTGAATGAAGTCTTACGGCTCTGAGCTCCTGGAGCAACGAGAGAAATCGCTCTTAAATAATGTGGCTTGATAAAACAGCCAAAACGGATATGGAGTGAAACTAATGTGTGTTTTGTAACCAGAGGGTTGTGGAGGTGACTCAATTAGTCTCCACGCGCTACCCTGCCAGTCTTATAAGAGCTTCTTCTGTTGCAATCTAAGATACTGTTTACATGCAGACATGCGAATCGGCTGTCATGAAAGATTTTAACTTCTCGTGTATGCTGCAGTGTTTGAAAGAAGTAGAGGCGTGTGACTGTTTCTGTGGGTCTCACCATTGTCCTTGGTAGTGGACGGCTCGTCCAACGCCATCTGTTCAGCCAGTTCGGACAGGGACTCGTCGACGGGCCGAGCGCTGCGTAGAGACATGGACAGCCTCCGCTTGATTATCTTCATCCTGTCCATCTTCTCGACCGCACCACCGGGGCCCACGGGCCTGAAGGAGGAGGGAATCACAACCAACATCATCATTATCATCAGCGCCTTCTGCACCCTCCCCCACCATCATCGTCATCATGCTGTGGTGGTCTTTATAATCATGGACAGAGAGACGAGAGACACGCAGTGCCTAATTCATCTTTATTGCACATTTGCTACTGCAGTGCGGCCTACAGGCACATTTCCCATAATTCTCTGGGCTGGATCATCATCAAAAGGTTCTAAATTGTTCTCGGTATCTTTATACACCAACCATGAAAAGTAAAACTGAATCGGAGTTTATGTGTATTTTTAACAGATTTTTTAATCCTTAAATGGAGTTTTCAATGTTAACATGTAAGATTTTTTCCGGGTAACAATCCCAACATTTCCTGAAAAGGTCAAAAGACAAACGGCAAACAAACGCCGGCGATCACATGGCGGAGGTAATGACAGACAGAATGAGAAAGACGTGGAGAATGAAAGAGAACGAGAGGAATAGACATCTTAAAAAGAAAACACAATGACAGAGGCTTCAGCGCCGAGCAGCGATTGGCTGATGTTTCATGGTCTCTGCGTTCATGATGTCATGATATTCAAACCCGACAACTTTCCAAACAAAAACAAGTAGTTCTTACTCCATACACCAAAATCCTCATCTAATTCTGCAGAGCAGTCAAACTAAAGTTACGGTAACTTTCCCTGTTGGAAAGGTGGTTTCAACTACTAAATGTGGTTAAGTAAAAAATAAACTCGTCATATTTACCTCTAACTTATATTACCTATGCGCTTTGTGACTGAGTGTATATAAATCATTCCGATTTTAAAGTTATATACGGTTTCGATTGCCCTTCAGCGGAACTTTATTGTCTTTTTTGTGTGTCTGTAGAATGTGTGCGTCTTTGCATGTGCATCGAAATCACTTTCCTATACCCTCTCCTTTACAGGCCTGGAGACAGAAGCAGCCATTGCAGAGTCTGTTCCCTGTCCACTTCCATCCATCTAACCCATGAGGACTTGATGGCTGACACACAAACGTGCAAACACACACACACACACATAGAGCACCCACTTCTTTTCTTTTTGTGTCCGACCTTGGAGGCTTCAACAAAAGCCATTCATCCTTTCAGGCTCTGTCTTTCAGGCTTATGAGAGACAGCCAGCGCTCTGAGGGAATCCAAACCCAGTGATCCTCACTCAGGAACACTGGCTTTTTTCACTCGAGGATGCGCTTAGGCGAGTATCCATTGCTAACAACATTCCCTCTGCCCGGTGGAAGCAGTTTGCAGCTTAACTCTCCACAACAAAATAATCAAAGATAAAGATCTCATGAAGAAATCAACTGTAATGAATATGTACTGGATATCTGGGCTGGTGCAGACAGACGTGGCACAACAGTGACTCTGAGATGAGGCACGGTTCTCCAGGCTCAAGCACAGCCAGGCCACCAGGCATCCTGCAAACCACCAATGGCTCTGACACGTAATTCCCACTGAACAGAACTTCAGGAACCCTACCATTTCTACTGTTACACACATATAGTTAAGTAACTCAAGGTGCACAATTAACCAAACACGAATAACGACATGATAATATGCCAAATGGTGCTAAGGAGAGGGGAATAAATCCATCTCCAACCTGGTATTATGTTATTTAAGCATGTGCAGCCTGTAAGCATGCCATGTGCAGATGTCGGTCCACGTGGGGGTGGTTGTGTGGATGTGGCAGACAGAAGGTGAGGTAAAGTGACACACACCCCTGAGGAGGAAGGAGGTACATTTATTCAAGAAACAGACAATTTGAGTTGCTAGGTTACAGGCCTCGGCTGGAACTGCAGTTTGTATCTCTGAGGAAAAGAAAGAAATGGAATGGGACAAGGACAAATGCGGAGAATTCATAATGCACATCTTTCTATCACACTTCGAGGATGGAAATAGACACTTTTGCACACGCGCTCGTGTCAGCGTTAGAAACGTCCAGTCCTCCTGAGCTTGGAGAGTCACGCGGTGCTGCAGCACGTGAGCCTTGCCAGCCTTATTCTGGGATTCCTTCGTCAATCTTGTCGACCAAAAAAAAAGAGGGCCTGAGTCTGCAGTTAAAACAGAGGCTAGCTGCGATTTTATGGGTTGGGTTTTTGCCTGTCCGCTTTCTTGCCCTTCCATAATGAACAAACAAGTATTCTTCTGCATTTCAGTGGCACATGAATCATATGCATGCATGAACTCACATAC
Organism: Brachionichthys hirsutus; assembly: GCF_040956055.1. Lineage (NCBI taxonomy): Eukaryota > Metazoa > Chordata > Actinopteri > Lophiiformes > Brachionichthyidae > Brachionichthys > Brachionichthys hirsutus. Next base: position 10,582,059 of record NC_090898.1, read on the forward strand.
AAAGTGGCACCGTGGAATGGGCACGCAGTAGCATTCCAAACGCCGCTTGTCGCAGCGGCCTCAGGATGGACGAGTCATGCAAAAATCTGCCCAACTACAGAATCCTTGCATACATTCACACAAACACACAAAATGACTAGATGGTTTTAAAACAGTATTCTTTAGATGCCCAATGACCGTCCCCCCTCAGAGGCTTTTCTCTCACTTATCCTCAATCTCTGGTATTAGATGAGATGATGGAATTATGGAAAGAAGTTGAAGATAACGTTGTGATCAGATCACGACGATGTGTGAATAATCGCAAATAAATATTCAGCTAAAGCATCAGTGTTTGGTGCGATTATACAATGTTGCCTCTTGTGAAAGACAATTTCCTGGTTAAAATACTTTGTCCAACCACAGAACAAAACTGGGTGACTTTTGCACTGCGGGACAAAGAAACAGGTTCATCCTCATTCACAGTATTTCATTTCAGGAAATTATATATTTTGACACGAGAAGCCATTGCATGACGTCCCTCTTTGCAATAAAAATAAAATAAAAAACAGTGTAATTACATATTTGGAATGAATTAATACATTCTGTAATAATACCATGTCGTGATAAAACAGTGAAATTGTAGATTATTGGTCAAGACTCGGGATGCAATGACAGAAACGCACCGACAGAGGCGTCCGACTTTTGAATCTGGACGTCCCGCTCTGAGCTGGACATCAATAATTTGGCTCTGACTACTGCTCCCAAGACGCTGCGAAGAAATAACCGGAAAGAGCTTTTGTCCGCTGTAATAACTGTTCCAACATATTCATTGTATCTGTAATTTATATTTACATCCACGAGGTTTAACGCCGCGGGGATAAACTGTCATATTGGAGCGAACGGGAAACGATCCGGGCACAATATCCCGTGCGCGTTTGTCTTGATTTCAGGCGGAGGCGCACATCCGTGGACTCCGAGCGATACATTGAGATTGGAGCCAAACAAATATGTTGCCGGTTATGGCGGAGATGCCTTCTACCTTCCAGGCCTTTTGCTTTTTCGGTCAGTTTCTCTCTCCTCGTGTTTTCCTGGCGGAAGTGTCCGGAAGGAGGAGAGTCATACAGGGGAGAGGAAAAGTTACTGATCCATCCAACCGGCTAATAAACCCACGGAAAGCGCATCGGGATCATCTCCAGTGATATCCTGACGTTATGATTGCGGACTTGTACGCCAGGACCCCCCCCGTGTCGTGTGCATGTGTGGGGGACTTCAATCAGTCCGTCGACGGTGCGCCCTTTTATCTCTATTTGGCTAAGCTATTGCTTTGAACTGCAGTGTTGTCATTTCCCCCCTATTGTGACTCGGATTTTCAGCGATATAAAAAAAAACAAAAAAAGTACCCAAGTATGCGTATTTACGCACACGCATGACGCAATCCTGTCGGAATTGCCAAATACCTTTGTTTTGAAGAACCGCAAAAATATCTCCACCTGCAATGTCAGCTGATCCGGACAACAACCGCGCTCAGCGTTGCCATTATGAAGGGATCGAGAACGTGGAGTGGGGCGAGATTCGAACGTAAACAATGCGCATGGACCGACCGCACGGCGCTGCCACTGACCTGCTGCGTGTTGGGGCTTCGGGGTGGGTAATCCAGGCAGCGCGTTGGGATGAATCCACTGCGACAAGTTCCTCCAACTACTTTCCTGTAAAAGCCGGCAGTTTGCCTTCAGCCCTCGGGCATCGATTATCTGTGCGCGGCGCGGGGTGCCGCGTGCGTTTACCTGCCCAGGTACATTGTTGACCTGTAATAAATGCGTTCTATGTATTTACATTCCGTCCCGTCCCGCAATGATAAACCATATCGCTGCTGCTGTCTGTGGATCCCCAGTGGAAGCAATGGCGTGCTGCCGGAAAACACCGCAAGGGGCGTGCGCGTGTGCGTGTGCGTGTGTGTGCGTGTGTGTCTCAAACCTCCACCCCCACCTCCAACCCTCTGGAAAATAGAGGATCAGATGAATTAACCTGGGGTGCGACGCTACTGGGGAAATTCGCCTTTATTGTTATAGTTATTATTATTAATGTTGTTGTTGATACTGACTTATATAACTACAATAATTATTGTGTGATAAGAAATGATAAACAATGCCATTATTGTAATAATGATAATTATTATCATCATATATTATTATAGCTGTTAATGTATATTATTATTGTAGTTGTACATAATATGAATCGGTAGTTTGGATCCGCATAAAAGGGACTCCGTTTGTTCCGTTTGTTGCAAGATAAGATTTAGTGAACCATTTCGGGCAAATACACATAAAATATTTTATGGAAAACAATGCATATGGTGCATATGGTGTTGGTGTACAATTTCATGTTCATATTAGGAGGGTGAGACTGAGCTTAGGTTCAGGGGGTTTCGAGTGTAGGCTGAGTTGATGATTCATGACATAGGCCTTAAAAATATTAACTTCATCTTTCACAGTATCTTTATGAAATACATATAATGATAAATATGAGATAAAATAATCATAAATAAATCTATATTTATATTCATTTTATTTCTCAGGGATTTTCTGGTCCTGAAACAAACAAATTGTCACATCTCACAAACACAGCGAACACACATCTGGAAAAATCTGCCTGCTTTTCATCGCCATCGTGTGGTGGCGATGAAAAGCAGGCAGATTTTCTCTGTGTAAGTTTCCCTCGTTATGAGAAATCAGGCGTCATGTGGGATCACTGCTTAATATTTGTTTATGCAAAAGAGTGCGATGTCACGTTGTGGTCCGAACGTTTGCCAAGCCCAGAGGAAAACACAACATGCTGGTTATAAACAAATATTCACAATCATTGTGTGGTGGATGTGGTTATAAAGAGGAGCCAAGTGATGTATGGAATATTTCCTCAAGCGTAATGCATATTTATCAATTACTGTACTTCCCCAGACATCCTCTATAGCAGTTCCCTGAACCGCTCATACTCAACAATTCCAAATAACCTGCTCCAACATGCTTCCTGGAAGCTTGGGGATAAAAAATGTTTGTTATTACTACAGTAATAACCAACTCACTAGTGATGGGTGAACGATCCCTCGAGGAGCGTATTGACACATTACACAAACTGTGTCGACACTGTGTTGGTCACTCAACAGTGACCTCTGCTGTAGAGCTCAAATCATTTCGGGTAATCAAAATGGAAAAAAGATGGAAAAACTTGCACGCTGTAAACCCAACATCAGCCTGTGAAATAATATTTAATCTTTATTGTATTGCTCGTCTCTCTTACTTAAACTATCAGAAAAAACGTTATTATCCCCGGGGGGGGGTCAATTCGTTTCACAGCCAGCAGACACACCGCAACTCTGATCATCTTTGTATAATATCAATTTCTCCACTTGTTTGCTGAGTGAAGTTCTTCATGTGAAGAGTTCAAATTCTGCTTGTTTGTGTAAATGCTCAATGTAAAATATAGCAAATGTGTGTAATTAAATTCAGAGTTAAAATGTTTATGTGGGATTTTGTTAACCAAAGTGTTCCATCATATGAAATAACACTAAAATGGATTCATTCACACATTTCTGAGATCGATCCATGAATGGGAGCAAAGCGGAAATCCAAAGGGCGACAGCAAACAACGTAATCTCCATCAAAGAACCCGCAACAAGTCGATACATTTTGTTTCCTTTTATTTGGCGCGGAACATCCGGACGACACAACTCCTGTATCCGGTCACGTGGGTTTCTGTTAAAGCGATACGCGCACCGATCCGGAGCTTCACGCGTGCGCACTCGACGCAGTGCTGACGCGCCGGTGTTGTTCCTCCCAACCCCACCGATAATATACATTCGGGGTGACGTTACTGATGAAAAAATAAATCCGAATTCATTCACATTGCCAAAAAATGGAGGGCGCTCGTTTCACAGGGCGACGCGAATACGACGAAGGCGACAAACCTTTACTGTCGTCCTGCAGGCCCCGTTATCGCCCGACCCGACTGCTCGTCCAGAGAAGCAGCATCTGCTCTCGGGCTTACTTCGTTGTGGTCATGGTATTCTTCCACGTGTACATCCTAAATGTTATCGGTTTACTTCTCTACGTGCACTACAACAACGGCTCCGGGGATCTGGACGGCCGAGGCGCGGCCTCCTCGTCACCGATCGGCGATATTGGAGCCTCTTTTCGCCATTCTGCGCCAAATCCAAGTGAGCTGCGTGTGGAGGAGCGCTTCAGTCAAAGTGTCAGTCTTCCTCGCATTGAAGGGATACGGGTAAGAAAACTCACTTAATTTCAGGATGATGACGTAGTTCTGCGATTTTAACCCCTTGATGATTTAAAAAAACAAAGTGCACAGTGACTTAGTAATATTTCACAGACAACACTGAACTGTCAGTCACAGTGTTAGGAGTTATTTCCCACCTCCCACCTTTTCCAGATGCGTCACATCTGTTAAACAATTTAAAGATTGAATCTGTCCCCTTTTTTTCTGCTACATTCATATGTTTATTTTGCATAAGCTGGAAACATTACTACATGAACATCAGTTTGTCTTCTGACGCATCTCTGTAGCAGCGTTTGTGAGTTCAGCCTGCTCGTCTTGAGGGGATTCACGGAGTCTCTTGTCCGTTCTGAAGGTGGGCCATGTCCAGCAGGTGTCGCTCGTTCCAGAGAAGACTCATCAGATGAAAACGATCAGCCTGAAGCCTCTGCTATTTGGTGAGACCGTTGTAGTCTCAGTTTGAGCCGCTGTCCATGCATCAATGTCTGTTCATTAACAATTCGTTTTCTCAGGGCCAGACAACCAATGTTCCCTCTAAGGTGCGCTTGTGCTTAATTACGCACAGCTGGTACGGTCTTCACGCAGCGAAAATCTACGTTGCGCACAAAAAAAAATCCAACCAAAATTGAAAATAACATAAACACGTAAACATTCATTCTGCGCTATTTTCCACTGAGTCAGTGAGTGTCCGGTGACTGGCTGCTCCGGCTAATGATGAGATTCACATGTTTTTACGCAGCTAATAGACGCCATTGTAACCGGAGTTCCAGGACTCTCTCGGGACCACAGAACACACATCCTTTGCTTGTTGATTCTATCCGTTTTATTTGTTGATTTTTATCTCTTGTTTTTATGTTATTTTTATTGTGCACTCTGAGATTTGCTTTCAAATGTAAAGTGCGTTTAAAATAAAATGTATTATTATGATGTTGCTCAAAGTTGTCCGAGAGACTGCTCGGGGAGTTTGTGTGTTTGCTCAGACGCATGACAAATTAGAGGGAACATTGCATACAACCATAGACGAGGGATATTTCTATATAAATCACACACATTTATGTTGTCATCTTTAATTTCTTCGGCTCCTGTTCCTCACTGTCTGAGAGACGGCCTTCATGTTTGAATGAACTCCTTTGTGACACCTGAAATCATATTATTAAGTCTGGCCCATACAGAAGTTAGTCGTAAAGCCGACTATAAATGCTACGTTTATCCATTCCTCGTGTTTTCATGGAATCCTAGCGCCTGCATCTGTGATTTTTCCATTTGCGTGCAGCTGATGTCAAGCTCTTGTCTCGTCTCTGCCAGATGTAAGCCTTGTTGACCACCAGGCGCTCTCCTTGCACCGTGCCCATCACTAGAAAGGTCCCACCGTGTGGGTGCTGCCGTGTCATGTTTCTTACACACGTGACATCCCTCTCCAGCCACAGTTCAATGCGGGAGCGGATCTGTCCACCTAACAAGGGTCCGTGTTTCAGAACCTTCAGTTTGGCGGCCAGCGAAAACTGAGCAAGGCTTACCTGGCTATGCTTGAGCCGTGTAAGACGAAGCTTGACGACTGTGAATAAAGCAAATAAACACAATGGAGGATTGGAATGGAAAAACCCTATAAGACAAATAATCAATAATGGGACCAGACAGAAGGAAAGAGTCGTGAAAGTATTTCTACTTACCGAAATCACTCCTGCAGAAGGTGTCCAGCACATCTTTTGAAGAGGACGGTGCCTCCAGCTCACAGTCTCGGCAGCTTGCCTGAGGCACTGAAACAGTCGAGCCATTCGGTGTGTTCTTTGATGGACCTAGCCGACCTTAACCATGCCCGTCTATCGGTTCAGTTTCTTACCTTTACGCCCCCCTGCTGTGTGAAATGTGCTGTTGGTGATGGAGGAGATGCACAGGAGGTGGTCCGCCGGATACTGGTCGCAGTGCAGGATTTCTGGCCAGGGGTAGCCGTAGCAACTCATGATGGGCGCGCAGGTTTCTCGCACAGATTCACATAAAGACTTGCAAGGTGATATGATCCTGAGGGTTAAGGGAAGTGAGGAGGAAAGGATTTGAATCATTGACATAATTGCTGGGATGTTTCTTCCTTTTCTTTTTCTGACACTGAGGGCATTACCTGCTCATGTGACCAAAGAGGTTCTCGTACTTTTATTTATTCATCAGTTTGCATGGCTTTTCCAAGAAGTTAACATTTCACAACTATATATCATCCTATTTCTCTTTGGCATGAATTAAAAAATCTCAACAATTGTTTGAATCCTATCTCTGAAGCCAGTCGCAGGTTGTTTGATGCTGAGACAGTGCTGCTTGGTATGAGCAGATGTTTTACAAAAAGTCTCATGACAATTTGGGAAAAGTCATCCATTTACATTCATTCGTTACTGACCTTTCGAGACAGAGAGGCGCAAAGAGAGAGCAGAGGAAGATCCTGGCGTCAGGGTGGCACTGTCTTGCAAGTAGTGGTAACCAGCTGGCACTCTGTTGTACAGCCTCGGCTGGAGACTCGTGACCCAGCAAGTTGGGCATCCTCATGGTGTTGTAGCCAATCCTTTGGCACAAGGCCATGTTTGATGGAATAGGGACACAGCGAGAGGAAGTACGGGGCTCCCACACGCCACCTTCGCCCATAGAACGCATGGGCTTGAAGCCAGTAGCGGCATCCGTTTCCCTTCGCTCCTCGCCAACTCGTCCTGCCGCAGCTTCTGTCCTAGAAATGCGACTGTTTCTAAATTCCCTATCAGCGTCGCCTTCACCACCTTTGTCATTCACTCCAGATCCAACCCTGCTCCCAGTGACGGTGGGCCCCGCGAGGAGAAGGAGAAACAGTAGCGAGGCAGAAGGGGACAGTTTCAATGAGAGAAAATGAGAGTAGAGCAGAGGCATCCTGGAACACAGATTTGTAAAGGAACAGGAATCCTGCAGTGTGAGGGAGAGCTAGGGCAGAATAGGTGTTTTTATAGTGGGTGGGGGTTTCATTTGCATAGGAAGGGGTGAGGGGGGAGGTGTCGAGAACAGCAGCAGAAGGGTATCGGCTCATGGTGAGGCATTGTGAATTCACTTGCATGTGGGTTCTATGTTCACCCCATTGCTTTGTTATAGGACTTTCCAACTGTGTTATTAGACAGGAGGAGTTGTTGTTTTTAAAGACTGGATGAAATCAAAAATCAATATTCATTGAGAAAATAATGAACGGAAAACTCCAATCGCTGAAAATAGTCATGTCGTACCTCTGCCGTGCTCCTCTGCTTGTTTATGAACGTGTGGCTATCACAAATACAACGTTTGTCATCCTGCTGTGTAGCCGTGGCCTGATTCCTGTTCAGATAAGCAGGTCACTTCCTCTGGGGGGGTGGGTGGGGGGGAGAGACAGTAGGCGGAGGGAGACGAGGAAAACTCAGTGCCCCTTCCTGTATATCAGTGTTCTGATTAATGAGGATTGAAGGAACAATAGAAATCAACCAAGTGGGTACGCTGTAAAGGACACGGGAACAAACAAGGCCGCTAACCTGCCAGAAAGGCTTGGATGGATTGAGAGCCGGAGAACTCGTTGAATTTGTCCTCCTGTTGTTCCGAATAAGTAAAATTTATGTATCCAATGGAATAAACAAAAAGACTTTCGAGAGGAGAACTGATGCACTTTGAAATCCAGGTGGACCGCTAAGGTAGAAATGAAAAAACACATTGACTGTTGACTCCTTCACTGCTTTGTAATAATTATTATTCACAAGTTTCCGCACTCTTGGCAGATGTATATTCTCGCCTCTCATTAAAGCGGCCCGTGGGACAGGCTAACCTCAGGTGGCCCGCCGGCGGATGACAAAGGGGAATAACTTTCACACATTATATGCACCGTGTGTTTTAATAACCGTAAAGGCATAATTAACATGCGCTAAGGTGTGCTTGTTGCAGTTTAGGTGAGTGTGTGAGAGCGGTTTTGTTGTGTGGTACATCCCAGACATCCTCATCATTCCGTTTTTACATACACTGATCGAACCGTCTCCAGATTGCCTTCAAATGGAATGTTTTTGTGAGACAATTTTAAAAGATCTGTTTAGTCTGATAGATCCGGCAGTCACCGTCGATGGAGATCTTCTGATCCGCTCACCTCAGTGCGACACTCGAGATCAGTCTGACATGTATACTCCGGAAGTTGTGATGGAGAGCTTGTTGTCTGTTTATTTTAATAAAAATGGACACCAATAACTGTTACTGGCGTGAATCAGCAGTTTTAAAGTTTTCACGTGTGTGCGTGTGTGTGTGTGAGAGAGAGAGAATCATTATAGGCTTCAGGTAATCCTTGAACAAACCCAGAATGTTGACCACACTTGTAGGTTTTTGATTTGTCCATAATCTCTCTGATGGATTATATATCCTCCATCCTCACGCTAATCTTTGGATGTGTTTAGCCAGTGTCGTAGTTAAATGTACCTTTTCTGAATAAACTGACTGATTTATCAGATCATTTCTGTCAATATGTAAAATACCTGTCTCCAGTCAAATCTAGGATCTATTTACTTGCGTTTTAAAATGTTGTCTTTCCTCTTCCTGTCAGAGATCCCTGGCTTCCTGTCGGAGGAGGAGTGCCGTGTGGTTGTTCAGCTGGCTCAGCTCAAGGGCCTGATGGCGAGCCAGTCAGCAGCATCCAGCCAAGGACAAGAGGAGTCAAGCCAGTCGTTGCTTTTTCTTAGCACACAGGAGGTGTTCAGTCTGCTGGACCTGAACCAGGACGGGCTCCTTCAGAAGCAGGAGGTGAAGACATTATGTTGTATCCAAATAATGCAGGACAGGAAGAGAAAAATACATGTGCAGAAAAATCTATTTCATATTTTGAAAAAAAAAAAAGAAATCGGTTGACTTTGAGAATTTGTTATGCTTTTTTTTTTTTTTTTTTTTTTAACAAGGAACACATTCTGGTCTCTCCACCAGATTGTGAGTCACTCGCACTCTCGAGATGGAACTTGGTTGAGCCCACACAGTCTACGGCAGACACTCGCTGGTTTGGAAGCCTGTCCAGCAGGTTAGTTCACATGTGGTGTGTGTTTTTCACATTTGGGACTGTTCTGATTTGGGACAAGTCTGCAACCAGGTTACAGCATTAGTAACTATGCATCAATACTTGTGTTATGAGTCTGTCCACTGGCCTTGTGGTTTTCTTCGGAGGTCATTAACTAGTGATTTTTATTGTGGATTATTCAGCATGTTATGCCTCAGGACCAGCAATTACTGAGCCTAAGACGTTTGTCCCACGCTTATGAACGAGACATTCCAGGCATGCCTTGAAAGGCATACCTCATCCTTTCTCATTGAAAGCTGATTATTCTCCAGCCTCCCTTTTTTTTATATATATATTCTTCCACTCAGATACCAAAACCCAACCCTCTGAAATGCTCCCTTCACCAATTTCTTCTTCTTTGGCATCAGAGAACTATTGTTACAGCTGGGGGTATGGTCTCCCGAGAGAGCTTATTTTGTGGGGGCAGACATTCATTCAGCCGAGAGTAACGGCATGTGATTGGTCGTAAAGGAAAGGAATGGAGGAAACGGAGAAGGGAGACTGTGATAATCCTTTTTCAATATGTTGCGCAAAAAGACCCGGGACACACTGGTGAGACTATGTCTCTCGGCTGGCCTGGAAATGCCTCGGGATCCCCCCCCCCCCGGAAGAGCTGGAAGAAGTGGCCGGGGAGAGGGAAGTCTGGGCTTCCCTGCTTGGGCTGCTGGCCCCGGGACCCGGCCCTGGATAAACGGTTGAAGATGGATGGGATGTCCAAAAATTCAAGAATAAAAGTTAGAATTTGGGTCGGTGAACATCTCGGCTATAAGACAATTTTTTTTGTTAAATGTCGTGTGTTTTGTTTTTTGCTTTTTGCAGGGGTGCTGACCTTGGAGGACTTCAGGCATGTTTATGATGGTTCCCAGCACCCATCCCAGGAGCAAAACGGGAAGCTCCAGAGTCAGTTCAAACAAAGAAGCAAGCACACCTGGCTTTACCAAGGTCCAGGATCCCACCATGTGTTGCACACACTCAGGAACAGGTTACTACGCGTTGTCATGCTATTAAGGTGGTGTTTAAATGCTCAGAATTGATTAAGGATCACCGATTTTTGTGCTCTTGTTCGTGTCTTTCTCAGAGTAACCAGCCTGACGCGTCTCCCCGCAGCATTGGTTGAGCTGAGTGAGCCGCTGCAGGTGATTCGCTATGAACACGGCGACTTCAGTAACGCCCACCATGACAGCAGCCCCTCACATTCAAAGACCACCTGCGCACACACCCGACTGGCAGGAAACACATCTGCACTTGCAGAGGTGTCTTGCAGGTATGTTTGATACGAGGTTTCTTTTTAGATTTATTTTTTTCTTAATGAAAAAAATAAATAATACTATGCCAGATTACATTTTGATTTACTCCCACAACATTAAACATGTTGATTCCAGTGGCAACATTAGGAGTAAGAAATTAACATCCTTTGGATCAAAGTGAGCTCACAATAAGAAGTTTATAAACGCATTTTGAATAAAGCAGGAAAAACATCGCATAATTATTGTCTATAAAAATTCCAGAGAATATCATGATCGTTTTCTGACTATCACATTGCTGTAGTAAATTAGAATGTTTTATCTGTATATTTTACTTTATCACAGGTATCTGACCATGCTATTCTACCTCAGCTCTGTCAAAGAAGGTGGTGAGACCACATTCCCTGTGGCTGACAACCGCACCTATGAAGAGCAGGTGAGTGCTTTTACAATAGAGCAATAAACCAGCAAAGCCTCCATTGTGTTTTTAATAGCACTGACATGATAAATATGAATAATAAAACACGTAGGGTGCTGAACCATGAAAAGGAATATGACCCCTAATTGGACACAGTATTCTAAATGCATTCTCAACAAGCTATTTACAGTGTCTTTTGTCCTATAGGCACTAGTCCAGGATGGATTGGATTTGACAGACACTCGAGAGGCATGTGGTCGAGGTAACCTGAGAGTGCAACCTTCCGCTGGGACCGCTCTCCTCTGGTACAACCATCTCTCTGATGGCAGAGGTACGAACAGAAAGCTATAGCGATGTCATCCACACAGCTCTCCAGTAGATGGTGGTGATCCCAAAGCATTAAAAAAGCTAGACGATCGACACGTTGCATTGGAAGGCTTGAATTATTTCTACTTTTGTCTCACTTTGTTTCTGTAGCTTCATTTGTTGTGACTAATCGGCCATTAGTTCTTGAAATGAAATTATGAAATGATGGGATTTGGAGGAAAGCAGGCCAGATTTTTTTTTTTCGAGCCATGGATGACTCATTTGTCCTTCACTACCTAAAAAAAGCGACAACACGTGACAGTTGATGCACTGAGACATCCAAATGTTGCTGACTCACAGCCATATTATATTGCTATGAAAGCCACAAAGTACTAATGGTGTAGTCGTGTTTTCCTCACGATTCCATAACATTTAACTCATAATTCTGGGGATTATCTGACTACAACAATTTATGTTTGTTATTTTATAATTCGTAAAGATATAATGGTGGCATTTGGACGAATAATAGTTTGTTTGTATGATTAGCTGTTTTCCACAACGTTAAGAAGTTGGATAAATGTTAGCTCTAACCCTTTTTAAATAAAACATCCAGCGCTATCACTTAAACCAAACTGTGACTTGTTGCCCTATTCATCTGACTTTTTTTATCTTGTGTCCCGCATTCCGAAGGTTGGATGGGTGAGTTGGATGAATATTCCCTGCGGGGGGATTGTCCAGTCCGGCGAGGGGTGAAGTGGGTGGCCAACAGCTGGGTGAATGTGGACCCAAATCACCAGCAGCAGCAGCGCTACCAGAGACGAGTTGCTCAAAGGCACCAAGCTGATCCAGGCACGGAGGAGCACTACCAACCTCTGCAACACAGTGAACTCCACCAGGATCTCTAGCCATTCTTTTTCAGCATCACCATATTTCCTGAACTGAGTCAGTCTGGCGTAAATGAAGCCAATGAGATTTCTATCAGTAAACGTGGCTTGCGTTATCGTTCGTCCCTCAAGCCACAGGTCGAACATTTGCATTCAGTGAAACCTGAAGCCTTTCCTTTAAGAAGGTTTGGGAATTTTTAATATAGGACTATTTGAACGAGCTCTGCGTTCCAGCGTCTCCACCTTGCCGCGCCTCGCTCATCCAGTCAGCAAGCAGCGCGAGTCGTTCGCGTTGTCTACTTTGCACTTTTTGTTGAAGTTTTGAAATATAAACGGTTACGGCATTAGAGTAAATGGAACGTAACACCGGCAGTAAACGAGGGACGGCTGTATATCATGATGTAAATTGAGGGAAGATGCACCGTCTAAGAGATAAATCTGCTTATCTTCCATGCGAGTTTAAACAGGCGTCTACCGACTTTACGAGCCATATCACAACGTTCACCTGTGAGTGTGCTGGTGAGGGAAGTTTTTTGGTGAATTAATTGTGTTCTTTGTTTTGTGTTATCATGGTTTTTATGACCGACTGTAAATGCGAGACTGTTCTTGACCGTTCATAATGATTGCTCGTCACCCTGGCTGTGGGAGGCCAGTCTTTCAGGTGTATTTTAAACTTGGGTCTGATATTCCAACGTTTGTGTTCCTTATCCGTACAACTCAAACATACTTATTTATGTGAAAGTATTTATTTATTTATTTATTTATTGCCAGTTAAATATAAGAATAAGTAATTATTTATTTATTACATTACATTATTTTATTTATAACAGATTGATGTTGCACTGAATCTGCTGCTGTTTTCGAATGTATTTGTTCTGTGTTCTAAATAATATACAGTAATGTTCTACTGTTTGCTTCATTCATTCATACATTCATTCATTCTTCCTCCTTCCTTGTACACCCTGGACAAGTCGCCAGTTCATCGCAGAGCCACACAAAAACAGACTGATTCACACGCACACATCTACGGGCAATTTAGTGTAACCAATTCATCTAATTTGCCTGTTTTTGTTGGGGGGGGGGGGGGGCGAGAACGTGCAGAAGCACGTTCTCGGGCAGAACATGCAAAGTAGCTCATATAGAATCTGTCCACTAGATGTCGCCCCAACATCGAAAGCGACACTATTATTTGAGTTATTCATGATGGTCAGCTGCTCGACTTGGATCCGAATCCGAATGATGTAATGACTTCTGCGCATCAGCACAGCCCGGCTATTAAATGCACTGCTTAAAACCACGATACAGCTGCACTCACAGCGACCTGGGGTCATCTGGGAGGCGCCTGTAAAGATTAAAGGCACTCCAGCTGGAAGGGGCCCCAAACAGGTTCCATTAAAATCCATTTGGTAACTGGTTACGAGAGAAAAATCAGAAATAAAACATATCTATCTATAGTATTTTAATGCTCAGCAATGATTTAAGACAGCTTTGTGTCTGATCCCTGAAACGGTGATGTTTGTTCAGGGGCCACTGAGGGGCCCTTCAGGTTGGTCCCCGTCAGCCAACCTCTGCAGAACGTCATCAGACTCGGCCGCTGCATTCATCTGCCGCTATTTGTAAGCTTCCAGGTCAAGGACGTATCTATGCAGTACAAAAAAAAAAAAAAAAACATCCTTGTGACTCCTCTCGTTTTGACCGAGGCTGGCTGATGATGGCGTGCGCACCCGCACTGGACCGGCCACAGCCAATCACGAGCGGCGGCGTCCGCAGGGGGCGGGGGCGGCGGCGGCGCGGGAGGTGGGGGGGGGGGGGGGGCGCGCGTCAGTCACCGTGGGTGCAGAGAGAGAACATTCTTCGTCCGTTGAGTCGCGCCATCACGCACAGGTTTAAGGACACCGGACTGCGCTGTTTTCCTAAGAGAATAAAAGACCCTCACCTCAAGGCGCAGGATACTTTTTATTTAATTGTTCTCCATGAGATTCTTCAGGCTTACCTTCAAGTGTTTCGTCGACTGCTTTTGAATCTTCTTTGTGAACGGCTGAATTGACTGCGGCGCCTTGTGAAAATTCCACATCTCTTAGCAGAGCTGAGGGTTTACAACGTGTGATAATCATTAAAAACAACAACAACTGCGATTTGAATTGCAAGAAGGCGATCTCAGAAAATTACAACAACAAAAAAGAGACAGCTGGAGAGCGCTGCTTTCTCCGCATCTCTTTGTCCGCCTCTCTAAGCCTTTTGACATCTCGGCACATTTTTAAACTTAAGAAGCCTCTGGCTAAAAAAAATCAAACAAAAAAGAAGGAACCACGTTTGTATTCGTGCCCAACAATATGTCACCTGAGTTGGAAGAGAACAACCAAGGTAAGTATGCTGCATGACCTCTATTGCCTAATGACACCTGACTCTTTTTTTATACTCTTGTGAGACAGGATTATACATGAACTGATGAATTAGAGAGTCGCTGCCTCAGCATTGGAAATGACAGGCGAACAGGTGTGACTCATAGTGGATGCAGGAAATGTATTTCCCCATTTGTTCAACATCGCAGACTCGGGGGAGCTATACCTCAAATGAAAGAATTTAAACCTCATAGGCATCCTCTGACTGCACCATAAATGCTGACATCCCGGATACCCTCCTCCGTCTGTTCCCCCTCCACTGTTCACACACGCCTCAAACTGCTCTGATCTGGATTCAGCTGCCTTTTATTTTTTGCACCCATCAGAGAGAAGCCGATTGATATTGTGAAATGGTTCTTGACAAATACTCGTTAGTTTGGTTTGCGCGTATGTGCATTTAAATAAAGGAACGGCTTGTGTCCGAGCAGCTTCAGATGTACCCAGAAGCGACTCTCTGCTGGTTTTTTTGCTGCAGTAATCGCAGTAATCACAATTTCTGTGAGTCAGGATGCAGAGAATGGACATCGGTGGAGGGCTTAGCGATGACATGAGCACTGCAGTATAATTTTAGCCCTAATGCCAGCTGCGTAAGGAAAGTTTATACAATAAAAATGGAGTATATTAAGTATTCCAGACGTGCTACAGCTTTGTGGGCTTTTTCTAAATATGTCTTTGGTGAAGGACGTGCTGACGCTGCGTTGCGGTGAATGAGAACGGCTCTCTCTGTTCCATTCAGTAAAAATCACCAAGAGACTCTGAGTTCATTCGGTCACAGTACGCGAACTCGTAATACGATGGATGTGTACATTTGAAATAGAAGTGATTTTTCACTATTGATAGGAATGTGTTTATTTTATCACTGTTACACAGATGTTCTGATTCCTGCTCTCACATCTTTGTTTATCTCTCTCTCTCTTTGTCTCTCTCCTTCTTCTCCCAACCTGCTATTCTACCTTGCATGCCGTTTGTCCCTTTCAGGTGAAATCGGTCTCCCTCAGTTAGAGGCAGAGACCCTGTCTGAAGAGGAGGGTGGGCCGGCTCGCCCCCTCGTGCCTGCGCCTGGAGCAGGCCCGGGGTGCGGTGAGGGTGGAGGCGCTGGCCCACCGCAGATCCAGGATGGAGCTGCAGCTGGAACTGGAAACGGGGCTGTAGGAGTATCGGTGGTGGAGAGAGAAACCTGGACCCGACAGATGGACTTCATCATGTCCTGCGTGGGTTTCGCTGTTGGATTGGGCAACGTGTGGCGGTTCCCTTACCTCTGCTACAAGAACGGAGGAGGTGAGCGTCTGTAGTGCCGTGTGTTTAGCGTAGCCCTCTGTGTTACCGATGCACACCAGTGAATGCATTTGTAATGAACACATGGGCCCGATACCTTTTATACAGTGTGTTCTTTATGAATTACCGGTACATTAAAGGTTAATATTTTCCCCAAACTACAGACGAGAATCACATTTTACTATGCAGCAGTGCAAAGATCATAGCCAAGTCATAAATCATTATTCTGGGGATTCAACCTTTTTTGCATAGACCACTGCTGTAGCCCAGAAAGTATTTCCATTGTTAGCTGACATTGAAGTTTGCAACCTGTGTGCGTGTGTGTGGAGGAGGAGGTGTGCGCTTGAATCCTGAAAACTAACCTTCCTATTTGTTGAGGTATGCAGTCAAAGACTGCAGGATGAAGTGAAGTGGGCTGAGCACACAGCCCTTGAGTGTCACCTGGAGAAAGTGTTGGCCATCTGGCCTGCAAAAAGAAAAATAAATCACATTAATAACCATTTCGGAATTGTTATTGTGATAAGTATCGTGGTTTTGCTTTTCACATTTAATCTTCAGCCGCTTGCATGGTCTCTTGCGTGAGGAACGCATGATGGGTAAACCTCGTCATACCAGAATGATTCATATTTATTTGTCCGTCATGTGACATTTGACCTTCATCGAGAAATTGCCGTGCAGGGATTTGAACATTGTACTTTGTCATGTTACCATTTTGATAATATTTTGATTGGATGTTTGGCCAGCTATCTCAAATTGGCATGCGTACAACTTCTACCTCTCCTCTGTCTGCCAGTCCCAGCAGTCTGGCGTTTGTTGATGAGGAAATCCAGGATCCAATAAGAGAGAATGAGACTCAGGCTTTTAGTGCTGACTTTGTTTACTCGGGCCATTTGAGTTGTTGCTTGGAATTATTCTGCTCTCCTGGAAAGGAAAGGAAATATCACCTAAACCAAAATAGATCACCACTATAAAGCAATAAACAATATGCATTTCAGAAAGAACATCTAATAAACCTAAATAGTACTGCGTGGTGCAACATAATGCTGCAATAGATGATAGGTGGGGGAAACGGCGTTTGAGTGGCTTTGAGTACACACCCATGTGTTTTAGTATTGTTGACCATAATACATATTTCTCCATAGTAACTTTCCACATATCCTCCAGAGTTTTATTCATCCCAACCTCCCCAATAGTACCTTTGCTGACTGCATCTGTTGGCCTTGGGCTGGCTTATCTGTCTTATCTTAACCCACTTTGCTATATTCTTACAAGGTGTTTCATAGAAACAATAGTGTGTGTGTGTGTTGCCCGGTTCAGCCCTCCCTTTCCCTCGTGTCTGTGTCTTGTGACCCATCGCGCTGATACCCACCTTCTGGTATCGTATAACAATGGCCTGCCTCAGTCTGTCCACCCCCTGCGCTCCTGTCCAGCACTCATGTAGAATACAAAGGTGCTCTCTCTCCCACTCGCCTCCTGATAAGCGGGCATTTAGATATGTCACACAGTAACCACCAGCTCATCAGCACAGCTGCTGCAGCGCCTCATTTTGATGTTTTGGCCAGCCCAGGGCACGCCATCTAACTCTCCAGCCCTATCATAGTAGGTCTTTTGTCAGAGCTGCTTTGCCCTGAAACAAGGGGGCAGTGCAAAATGAAGACAATGTTAATTCTTGTAATCCCTGCTCTGCAGGTCTAATATATTTATTTGCCAGGCTCCAAAGCCCGATGTGTCTGGTCCATTTATGATTAGATAGGATGTACCTACGTTTATTCAGGAGGCAGTTCTGTGATGGTTTGGCCAACATGCTGGCGTATATCATAATTTTCCCAATTCATTCCATTGATGCCTCCTCTTGCATCCCTTTCTTTCTCTCGCTCACGTCTCCCTTGCTCTCCCACCCCCCTCACGCTCACGAACGTTTCCTTATAAGGCTACAGCCCTTAGCTCTCGGAGAGTGACACAAAGAGCGATGGGCTGAATGAGGCACAAATTGTCAATCAGCAGCGCTGCTGCAGAGCCGACCGGGTCGATGCAGTAACATGTCATCATATTTATTGAATCCCCTCGTCCCAGATTTGCTGCTCCACTCGCCTGTGATCTATCCATCTTTCCCTCTGTTCTCCTCTCTCGGCTCTGCGTCACAGCTGGTCATGTGACTCCCTCCCATCTGTGCTCTGTTTTGGCTTCATCCAGTTATGTTGTTACACAAACCGAGTCATTGCAATTGGATTTTGAGAGTTGAACATCTTTGAACACCTTTATTTTTATTTATTTTTTAAGTGTCTTCTACAGTGTAATTCTGATGATGGCAGGGTTCTCCTTCAGGATGAGGACCCAATAGATTATTATTTGTTAACATGAAAGCATAACCGATTGTCCCGATGCCTCCACTTGACAGTCCTTGTCTGTCTCCATGCCATGCAGACTTCAAGGACACCGACCAGACAGTCCGGACGGTTGTGGAATTAAAAGAAATATCTTGGCTTATTCCATCAGTGCATCTCTTTGCCCTTTATTGCCTCCTCTTCCTCTTGACTAGTTCTGTTGTGTGGACTGCGTAATTAGTTGAGTTAATCATGCTCTGTTTGGGCAAGTCGTGTTCTTAAGATTTTTAGCTGAGATATCTTGATAAAAATGAAATTTCATTCATTATGAATAACAGGTGATATTAATTAAAGAATTACCTCAAGTCTTCAAATTATTGACAATTATTACTGTGGGTTTTATTCAGACATTGATTTTGTGTCTACCTCCTGTAAATATGGAAACTTTATTCAACAAAATTGTTTCATGTGTAGCATGACAGTTTGAATTATTTTCAAATAATGCATCAATATTCAGCTTATTCACAACATTGAGTACAAGATGTGATTGAGGGCGAAAGCTAACCTACTGTGAAAGATCATAAAAAGAGGTCAATTATATGACATTAATTTCCTTTACTATGTGGTGCATAGAAAGTCAGAGATCCACTGGAATGACTCTAATCAGGGTTGCAAATCAACCCACTAAACAACAAAACTAGAGTCTAAAGTTATATATTTGCCAGAAACTCCTCAGAGAAAACAAAATGAAACATTTAGCTTCTGTAGTATTTGTTTGTTTTTTGAAGGTCCTGATGCTAATCAGGATTAATGAATAGAATTCACCGCATGCACTGTGTCTGTGACCTTTTGGATCTGTAGAACTGAGCCAGCTGAAATATTAGACATTTAAATAACAGCCTCTCGTGTAAATGCACAGCGTCTCTGTCTTGTCGGGATGACGGGCTTCTCGTTTCTGCTGATGCAGGATCAGTGCAGGTAACGAGTGGACTAAAACTCCACCTGCAACCCGCCCACTGTCAATCAGAGTGATCTAAACGTCTCACACACACACACTCATCCACACACAGGACAGGTCCTAATTAAGTGATTGTTTGGGCATTCCCAAAGAGAACAAGTTTGTTTTGCACCCGCAGAATTTAACAACTCACTGATAATTTCCTACAAAATTAAACAATGTTTTTTGACTTTTGCCTCACCGGCCTGTGTCCTATCCTGGGATATTTCCTATGCCAACCTCGTAACCCCTGTGATTTAACACCACATTATTTTCTGTGTCTCCTTGTTAAAGTGTCTGAGTGAAACAAGGAGACTCAGAGACTGGTAAGTTGAGCATATCCACTTGCCACTTCACAATTATTTTCAGGGCCCTGGTGTTAATATCCAACCCTGCATGTAATTAATTTTCTGTCCATTTCGTCCTGAAACTGCTGCTTGAGGCATTAAAAAAAAGACAAATATTATGTGGTTAAAATGTGATATCAGGGGATTTATATACATCATTTGAGGCCAAAGGTATAACAGACCTAAACCTTGCCAGTGCTTATTTAGAAACAAAAGCAAGCATTACTACGTCCCAGGAGTTTCTGTTTTAGCTGGGATTGGTTTATCTTTTAGCAGGATTTCTCAGAATGTTTTGAACTTTGCTGAAAACGTAAAGGATTCTGTACCATTTCAGGATAGAGACGATTACAAGATTTTGGTTTTGTGGCTTGGGCCTACCTTTCTTGGACAACAATGACACAATTGGTGTCACCATTAAAAACCCACCCATCAAAGCATGTTCTGGATCCATTTAATAATCCAGACCTGAACCAAAATGTTTGAGGTTGTATAGCTCACAGAAAATCTGCTACTGTGGGATAAAAAAAAAAAAAAAAAGTGATATTCCTTTCGCTGTGTCTAATTTGATACATCATTGAAACTTTCTGAGCTGGATTCCAAAGAAAATCACAGTTACTGAAATGAATAACCCCATTATGAGGATCAATCTATCATGGGGCCATTGATTTTAGATATGATAGCGTAATGTGCAAAGACCTGCCGTGTTGAAAGTTTGAACTCGTTGAGTTTTGTCTATTTGTTATGAACGTTCGTGCCGTCAGTAGAAAGTGTTTCCCAGTGTAAAATATTGATTCTACCTGTGTGTTACCTCAGAACCTCAGATGCCGTGTGATAATGTGACCATCAGGATGATGTGTTTTTTTCCCCAGGAGTTTTCCTGATCCCCTACCTGCTGATTGCGTTCATTGGAGGCATTCCCGTCTTCTTCCTTGAGATAGCACTGGGACAGTTCATGAAACAGGGAGGGGTTTCTGCCTGGAACATCGCACCCCTCTTCAAAGGTACCCGTCTCTGCACATTAATGTCTCTGACACCAAGAATGCCTCTGTTTTCTGAGGAGGGTGATTTAAATGCTACTTGTCATGTCTGACTTCTGAATTGTGATCCTCTGGCTTCCTTTCTCCATCTAAGGTCTGGGCTTGGCCTCCATGGTGATCGTGTTCTTCTGTAACACATACTACATCATGATTCTGGTGTGGGGTCTCTACTTTCTCTTCCACTCTTTTAACAATCCGCTGCCCTGGGCCACCTGTGGACACCAGTGGAACACTCCCAATTGTACGCAGGACTTCCGTCGCGCCTGCCACAACCGCAGTGCTGTCCAGTCATTGTCTGCCGACACCCCCTCCAACCTTGTCTCCTCCACGTCTCCCATGAACCTGTCTTCAGCCCACCTCTTTCTCAATGGCAGCTGCATAGAGGCCGAGGGGATGCGCTCCCCAGTCATCGAGTTCTGGGAGTACGTCTTAACTTGTCTGGAAACCATCATGGAGTATTTGAGCCGCATGTCAACAGCCATAAAAATACATTTTATCGTCTGAACTCAAAGCCATAAATAGCTTAATTCCATCATCTACAGACAAATTGAGTTTAGGGGTCTGAGCATTGTATTGGATTTCAGCACTGCTGTATCGATGCAGAGTTTCCAGTCATGCAGGCCTTTATTATTATCTTTATCATTTAGATGCTGTTTTATGTCAATTAAGAGATAGCTTATAGTTTATTTTCCATTTTTTTTGTAATGCTTATAAAATCGAAATTTTTACTTGAAAGACATAATACAAGTTGAAGTCATCTTGATAAAATTATTTTTGTCTAATGGATGCACCTCCATCTTTTGCCTTCTACTGCAGACGCAAAGTGCTCCGTCTGTCTGGTGGGCTGCACGAGCCTGGTGACATCAGCTACGAGATGGTGCTGTGCCTCATAGCCACCTGGATCATTGTTTACTTCTGCATGTGGAAAGGAGTGAAATCCACTGGCAAGGTGGCATTTTGATTCTTGCAGATAAATAATGAAGGATCAATGTATTGTTAATGTATGAGGGACATAACTCCACCACCAGGGGTATTGGAGTGCAGGATGGAGCATGGGATACGTGTAAAGGTTTAAATAATGGCAACATTTTGATCTTTAACCCTAAATCAGCTCTGGGGACATGATGTATGTACCCAGAGTGGACATGCATGCGCCTATGTTTCTTGTGTGTATTTAAATACATACATCTTAATGTTTTAGTAAAGATATAATCTTCCACTAATCCTAATCCTGTTTATACTGTACATTTTTTAATGTGATTTCCATTTAACAGTTCATGAAAGATGCCCAGTCTTTATCTTGAAATTGGATGCACTCTCAGACTTTACTCTCAGGCATTATATTTGATAATTAATTGTGTAGCACATTGGGATGTCTGTGTTTGAACAGTTGTGTTGCTGAAGCTCATAGAGCGTGACAAAAATAAAAGTAATGGTGATTGAGTTAGCCTGCCAGTAAGCCGATTAGAGCTTTCCACTCATGTAGATGTAGGAGAGCTTTAAAGCGGCTTTTCTTCCCATGCTCACCCTTGATCAACGCAAATATGTGATTTCTCACTGCTTTAGTGGGGACTTGATGCTTCAACCAGGTAGAAGGCAGAACCTTTCGAAGGCTGCACTTGGATTAGATCTGAGACAATTCCCTGTTATTGCAGGAGGATTATATATTATTACGAGTGCACCCATTGCAATTTTCT
The DNA here is from genome assembly GCF_040956055.1 of Brachionichthys hirsutus. NCBI lineage: Eukaryota > Metazoa > Chordata > Actinopteri > Lophiiformes > Brachionichthyidae > Brachionichthys > Brachionichthys hirsutus. The sequence continues at coordinate 10,604,306 of NC_090898.1, forward strand.
GGCTGATCACCGATCTTTAAAAAGCCTGACCTGCAAACAAAACTTGTGCAGCAGGTGACCCTGCAGACCTGTTTTAAGCCTCTCGCCCAAAATAAAGCGCACAGCAGTATTTGGCTTTTACGAATGAATGGAAAGGAAAAGGTTTGAGGGCGTTAATAACATAAACACCTGCAGGACAAACAAAACTAAACCACCAATAAGGTGTCCTGAGTTTTAGATGCCCAAATGTAGCAGCTTCGTGACTATTTCAATGTAAAGTTGTCCGTCTAAAAATAACTTGCTACATACAGCTTACAGGACAAAAGCTCCTAAATGTCAAACATTCTAGAAAATATAATTTAACAGCTTTAAATCTGTCATATATGCAAAATTATTTTTAAATGTTACATTCATCACTAAAGGTTTCAAACCTTACCTCCCTACCTTCAAGTATATTTTCACAAATGGGTGATGCAGTATGCGGGCGTGTACTTTACGCCTCTTTTTTTTTGTTTTACTATATTCTGTAGGTTGTGTACTTCACAGCTCTCTTCCCCTATCTGGTCCTGGTCGTCCTTTTTGCCCACGGAATCAGCCTGCCGGGAGCTTTAGATGGCATCGTATACTATCTGAAACCAGACTGGTCCAAGCTTGGAGAAGCACAGGTATAACCTTTTATACGTTTTGTAGTGAAATGAAAACATGAATATATGTGCACCCCAGTATCAAAGAAACACGGCTCAGCAGGCTGCGAAACATTCACATTATTCCATCTGATAGGTATGGATTGATGCCGGCACTCAGATTTTCTTTTCCTACGCCATTGGACTCGGCGCCTTGACTGCACTGGGCAGCTACAACCGCTTCCACAACAACTGCTACCAGTGAGTCCACATGATGCCAGACTCCGCACTGTATTATATGAGTGTGCTCGGAATCACAATTGTGGGGCTCGGGATTTATGAACACTTGGATTTCAGATGTAAAGCCATTTCCTTCCCTGATCAAAATATAATTTATTTATTTGCCAGGAAAAATCAAAGTCATCTCCTCAATCCCTGAATGTACCCACGAGCTTTCTTTTATTTTTCAAAGTCATTCTGTTGAGGATCGAGTTGACGTTTACTGCTTTTGTTGGCCGGTGGTTGAGCTGACTGTGTTTATCTTAAACAGACAGCTATGTGAACCAGCCAAAACGGTTACCGTGTGCAGTAATCAGCTCTATAGTGATAGGGGTGTTTTTTGTCCATCGCTGCACTTGTTTGCATTTTTTTTTAAATGTCCATAATAGGAGGAGCCTCAGGAATATCCTCGCCATCTGATACTTTCTTTGCCTTGACCTTAATTGGAAGTTGATGAGTTCGCATTCTGCGGTATGTCAGCTGCAGCTCTGTTTCTCACAAACAGTCGGAGCACAGAAATAGCTTGGATCGCTGTGTAGGAGTGTATATAAACTGTTCACAAATGCCGATATATGGTGCCGTGGGAGCTCAGGAAGTCTTTGTATGTTGCTCACTTTTCAATGCATTGATTATCTTGGCTTCAGATTTTTTTTGGTTGCCATGTTAGCAGGTTAGTTTTAGGGATATCTAATCAGGGGTGCACGTACCATTTTAAGAGAATTGCTCAAGGAGATGGTGTGTGGTACTCGCACCATCTTAATAAGTGCAGTGTTCTTCACTGTCCTCTGCTTCAACGTCCTGCACGGCAGATGATGATGATGATGATGCTTCAGATGCACTCGCTTTGTCTGCTAGATGAGGGTGCGAGAGGCAACTCTTGCACCACATGTCAGTGTGCTCACTGTTAGCTTCAAGTCACGGTACATCCTGCGGCCACTCCTCCGAAAAAACTCTTCTCTTCAGCTCTGGGCCCGACGCTGGTCGACGTTTCTTTGTCGGTGGGCAAACGCCGAAGAAGCTGCTCGATGTCTGTTGCTTTTCTCGATATCTTGCACAACAGTAGGTTTGCAGGCGTAACTGTGGTGTTGATAGGGATTGCCTTCTGATTCCAGACACACAGTCACGCTTGGTTTGTGTTCTTCATTTCCATGAGCATTCCTTTAAGGACTGTATCATTTTTCTAGACAACTGGAATGTTGGTAATATAATCATCAGGCTGAGATTGTTTTTTATACATTCTTAATACCAGAAATGGTACTTGGCCAGTGTACTTGTCAGGATAAACAGAAGGTCAGTCCACTCGGGATAACAGGGATGCTGCTGACTCCATACTTAAATGAAAATTAGATTTCCAGCATGTTTAATTATAGTATCAGATGTATTAATATGTAATGAGCAGTCAATAGGGGTTTTCCTTTCATGCTTTCCCCTCTCAGACACGCTGAGAGTTCTCTGGTCTCAACCTGCTGGCTAACAACAGCAGCTTTCAGAGAAATTGCTATCGATCCTCCGTTGACAGTCAGTCTATCTCTTCTGAGACAATGTTGGTCTTTGGTACGAACTCACAGCGCATTCTTTTCTCACTGCGTCATTCTCTGTACTGTTTACCTTCTGCATCCCTCTCTCTTTCTCCTCTATTTCTCTGTAGGGACGCATTCCTGTTGGCCATCATTAACAGTGGAACCAGTTTCTTTGCAGGTTTCGTTGTGTTCTCTGTGCTGGGCTTCATGGCTGCAGAGCAAGGCGTGGACATCAGTAAAGTTGCCGAGAGCGGTAAGAAAATGACTTGTCTGTGCATCAGTTGCCTTAGAAGACCCAGTGTAGCTTGATGGCAAAAGCTTAAATCTCTCAATGCTCTGACCCTTCAACTCCTGTGCAGGTCCAGGCCTGGCATTTATAGCCTACCCAAAGGCGGTGACTCTGATGCCTCTGGCGCCACTCTGGGCTGCACTCTTCTTCTTTATGTTGCTCATCCTGGGCCTGGACAGCCAGGTAATACTGATTACTGACACATATACCCTTGATCTGGAGAAATGGCACAGCGTGAAGGAACTTTATGTTTGTGAAAGTATTCCTCGCATCATTAATTGGCTGTCTTCTTGATTCTGGAGAAGCTACAGTAATGTCTAACAGATATCTAATCTACATTTCATTCCTTCTTGCTCACTCATTTCCTCTCACTCTAGAGTGTGACGCACCCAATAGCATTTTTTTTTAGCAGCCTGTTTGTTCTGCGTTTGTTTGAGCCATTGCCTGCATCTATTGTTTGCGGCCCATGGGGATTTCTCAATGACCTTCTGTCTGATTCACAAAGAGTGCATTTGTCTTCTTTCCAATCGATTAATTTACTGTCACTTTTCATTCTCTCCCTTGTTTCTTCTCCATCCATAATCATACTCTTTCCTGACATAGCTGGTCATGCATATGCTTCATATTCTAGTAAATGGTGTAAAAATAGCTGCACAAGTGCCGTTCCTTCAAAGATCACGTAAATATTATTCCATGTGGAGGCTGAAGGGTGTCTGGGTTTGAGCTGACATGCTTACCTACACATGTGTCTGACATATGATTGGTTGAGAGAATATAATCAGTTAGTAGTGTAACTCAGGCACGTATCACCTATAATCAGAATGTCTTCACATGTCATCATTGCACATTGACTAAAAGTCATGTTAAAATTCAACCACTTCGCTGCTCTCTTCCTCTCACACTTTTTTTTGATCTTTCACCCTCTCATTACTACTGCACTCTCTCAACACGATTTTTTTTCCCCCAGTTTGTAGGGGTTGAGGGTTTGATAACTGGAATCATGGACATGCTACCCCCTAAATCTGCCCTGGGGTCCCTGCGGCGAGAGGTAGTCGCTGCCATCTGCTGTTTCATCTGCTTCCTTATCGACATGTCCATGGTCACCGAGGTACAGTGAGGATTTCCTAGAGCTCTCTGTTCTTAACAATTAAGATGAGGCTGGCAGGTTAGAAAGCAATAAAGTTCTACACTTTCATCCAGAAACAAGATAAATGGCTCGAGTCTCTTTGCTGAGACTGAATACTGAGAATTGTACATGGTCTGTAGCTCTAATGCTGGGAATGAACTGGAATGAAAGCCTCAACATTCGAGACAAGACTGGAAATAGGTCACACATGAAGTATTAACGGGGTAGCCTTGATGATGAGTGCTCCGTCTTTTTCTTTCAGGGAGGGATGTATGTCTTCCAGCTGTTTGACTACTACTCTGCCAGCGGCATCACTCTGCTGTGGCAGGCCTTCTGGGAGTGTGTGGTGATTGCATGGGTCTATGGTGAGGCAGCGCCACACAATTACAATCCAGCCACCACAGACCTCACAACGCAGCGCATTGTCACACGTCTTTGCGTTGTTTATGTCAGGCGCTGACCGCTTCATGGACGACGTGGCCCGTATGATCGGCTATCAGCCCCTGCCCTACATGAAGTGGTGCTGGTCCTACATTACACCTTTCATCTGTGTGGTACGTGCTGCACTAGTGTATTTCTTTATTTAAGTTAAAAGTTTCACAATACAGCAGACATTTGCCAAGACGTATACAAAGCAGACACACGGTTTTGCACTGTTTGGTACCGCATCAAGCTATTTAATTCCATTCTTGTGTAGATATCTCATTGTTTTGCTTTTGTAAAGATATTCTTTTTGTGTTCTTTTGTGTGCCTTAAGCCGTGAGCCTTCACAGAATTTCGTTATGTTTGCATAATGACAATAAAGACTCTTGCATCTTGAATTTGTTCTGGTTGCAGGCAGTGTTCTTGTTCCACGCAGTGAACTATAAGCGGCTGACCTACAACACGGTGTACACTTATCCCTTGTGGGGTGAAGCCCTTGGCTGGGCATTGGCTCTGTCCTCCATGCTTTGCATCCCTCTCACCGTCCTATACAAACTACTGCGGTGCAAAGGCTCTCTGCGGGAGGTCAGTATGCCACATTCCCTTGTAGCTGTGTCTCTGTTTTTAATCAGTAGGACTGTGCCTCCTCGGTTACTCCCTACTTTTTCCTATTGGAGCTCATGATTCAGGCATCCATACACTAAACAAGCTAATCGTCGCTGTGTCCTTCTTTTCCTCCGTATAGCGGTGGCAGCACCTCACCACCCCAGTGTGGGGCAGGCATCACATGGAGTACCTGGCCCCGGAGAGCGAGGCCAAGCTGCTGCCCCCTGCAGGAGCCAAGAACACTCTGCTATTTGAAAGCGTCATCTGAACAGCTCAGCCACTGTAGAGCAAAGCATAACACAAAGCTCACACTTACATGCACACACCACACAGGCCTGGGAAGAGCAAAGGGCATATTGGGAACACACCTTGCTGGTTTAAAGCTAAGAGAAAGCCTTGGACCAAAGGACCAAAGATTAGATGGGAGGGGATGCTTAAACACAACAATACAATCACCACATGCTGATTCACCTGCTTCTCTGTTTTCTGACACTACCTCGTTGATCCCCCCCCCCCCCCCCCCCCCTTCTGCTCACCCATCTGTGCTGTTCAGTCCATTCTTGTCTTGTGAGTGTGACGTGTCCAGTGTAGATGTGATATCCTCCCTCTCTGGGCCTCTGTCTGTTTGCATTTTAGCATCTTCATCTGTCCCGACATGAGAGATTCTGTGCAGAATGAGCAAAATAGAAAATATCCCGAAGAAACTTCCTACATGAACGAGTTTATGTCTTCTCCTGATATGCCATAGTCTGAGTGTGTGTGTGTGTGTGTGTGTGTGTTTTGTTTTTGTAGGACCGTGACTTTGCCTTTGCTTATTGTTTTCTGTAGTTTCTTAATTCCATGTAGAATAAATGCTTTAATTTGTAAAAAGAAAAATCACAAAGCTACTTCGCCACTTCCAGTTGTGTGTTCTGAACTAACTCAAGTATCCCGTGTATTTGTATGCTTTGTGAATCGTCAACAATATTTTGAGTGAATGACTTTCAGTTTTTCCATCTTAATGGAAGTAGAGAAACTGTGCAGTGAGCAGGAGACTGGTGTATGGAGAGGGGAGAGGGACATAAATGACCTGATAATGAAGGATGGAAGTTGTCTGCGAGACTCTTTATTTACATGGTCTTGTTCATACATTATTCAAGAACACACACAAAAAGTGTTGTTGTTCAAACATGTGAGTACTTCCCTGCCGATGGGGGAGGAGGCATGTTGCAACTTTAAGACTGTATAAAAAAATACATCCGTTACTCATGCACTTCACATGCAAATGCAGTTATAATTAGAAGCGATATCAATAAAAACAGACACCCCTAATTAAATATTGTGTTCTGTAATTGACAGGACTTGATGCCGTTGACAGTTGCAGCAACCAGTCATTTCAGACACACAGTTTTTCTACAGGGGAAAAAAAAAACCCACCATGAACTAACATGATTAAAGAAGTTATTTGTACAGTTTATATAAATGTGCATACAGGTTGACCTTTCTTGTAAATGTTCGTCCACCGTGTCCTTTGAAATATCTTTTTAAGCTGAAAACGGTTTAAAGCGGGCAGCGCAGTGGCTGCGCTGTTGCCTGACAACAAGAAGGTAACAGGTTCTCTCCGGGTTCTCCGGCTTCCTCCCACCACCAAAAAAAACATTAAACTTAGTAGGTGAATTGGTCACGCTAAAGTGTCCGTAGATGTGTGTGAGTTTATGTGTGGCCCTGCGACGAACTGGAGACTTGTCCAGGGTGTACCATGCCTCTCTCCAGTAGACTGCTGAGATAGGCTCCAGAAGATCAGGCAAGCCAGATTCCAGATGAAGCCGTTGAGAGGATGAATGAAAGGTTTAAAGCATTACCGGTATATCCTGGGTGAGAGTAAATATCTAGGTAAGCAGGTAAAAGAGAAAGAGTAAAAAAACAAAAAAAAACAAAGAGTAAATATCTTCAGATGGGCTTGTCCTATCGTAGCACTATTACAAACACATTGTTATCCGCTATCTAGTTAGGAGAGCAGATTACTTTGACACTGGATCCCCAAAGAAGAAGGGAACTCCATCTGTCTGAGAATCAGATGTGTGAATAAGCCCACGTTGTGATTTACGGATTTAAAAGCCTCTGTTTTTAAAACTTAATGCCTGCCATCTAACACGTATAAACAGTACGTAACAACACTTTATTTACAACTCATCTTATTTACGCAGGTTTCCGGCTGAAAGGAGCGGTAATAGAAGGGTTAATATGGGCTCCTATCAGTCCAGTGTTATATTCTCCCACTCAACCCCCCCCCCCCTCTGTCTCACCATAGAGGGTGAGAGCTGCAATGATGTATTGCCGGCTATCTCACTAAACAATATAATCATTTTTAAAAAAAGCTTGTTGCCACAGCAACGGCTCCCTGTGTTTCCATGGTAACCGGCCGCCATGTCAAGCTGGTGAGTTCTTCCCTGCCGATGGGGGAGGAGGCAACGACGACCAATGGCGAGCAATTGAACAGGCAGTAGTCTGAGAGGAGGAGGAAGAGAAGATGGCGAACAATCTGACCCCTACTGGTCACAACGGAGTTGTGTGGCACACATCCTGGAAAATAAAAAAGGTGATGGATGAGGATGAGGTAAGAGGAGGCTGAATGAGCCAAGTGGTTGTGATTGATATTCACGTGAACTCACAAGTACGTCATCGGGCCCATGGCTGTGGAGAATGTGAAGCACCGCATCGTGTACTGTGACAAAGAGCTGGCTCTTTGTGACTTTGTCTGAGAAGAAACCACCGGCGCCCAGCTGGTCCACAACGTGTGCTAATATTTGACCCCACATAAAAGCACGCATTTAGTCAATATAGAGGTGGATATGTCTAATGTCACATGTCAAAGTAATAACATGGTGCCACTGAGGCTGAGGCTGAGGTGCATTCGTTCTATAAATCTTACGGATATGAACATTGACTCCGTTTTGTCTAATGTGCCACTCACCCTGACAGCCTGCGAGATAGATATCCAGATCAATTTCTGCACAGTCCTTGAAAATCTGGAAGTGAGATACATTGGTATGAGTTCAGCATTTATTTTATTTTTCTTTAGGTCTTTAATTTTAAAAATGTAGATCCTCCTTTGATGTCCGACACGATGTCTGATACGTAACAGTTGTTCAGCCGGTCAGTCAGTAAATATTTGTTCTCTGGGGCATTAGTCAAAAGGCTATTCAATATTTATTCACAAAACACAAAACAAAAAAAAATCAAACATATTGAAGAGTTGCACCATTTGTATTTTGGGAATTTAACTTTTTCATTTACTATTCTTTTTTTTTTTGCCAAACAAGTATAGGATGGAAGAAGAGTGTAAAATGTTGACGTTTATTTTTAACTGAATATGATGCAACTACTATTTAACACTGATGAATAAAGTAGCACGCACAGATCCTGCCTCTCACATACGTTTTTAAAGGTTTTCACAGTGACTGTGTCCACGAAGCTGGTTGTGGAAATGTCCAAGATGATGCTGTGCGTTCCTAATCTGGTCGTTTTTTCCTGTTCGACATCGATGTGGTTCAGTTCTTCATTGATGCTGTCATCACATTGGCAGACCATGCCTGAATCTGTGTCCGAGATGGCTATGCTATGTTGGTAAGCCAAGTTTACTTGGCCTTTAAGGTCATTTGTAGCGTTTCCTTCCAGGTCTATATTATCCCCCTCATTCGATACTTTCAGTTCTGAAGAGATTTTCTCCTTCTTTGCTCTGGACAACTCTTTTTTCTGACAAAATAAAAATAATCAGAAAAGTGTAAATGATCAGTTCAAATCTGTCATTTGTGCAACTCAAGATACATGAAAATGTTTTGTTTAGGATATCTTACTTGTTTCTTTGCCTCTTTCTTTGCCTCCTTTTCAACTCTCGTTTTCTCTTTTTCTTGTCCACGTTTCCTTTTTGTTTCTTGTTTCTTCTTCTCCGTCAGCAGCTTCCCAAGGTCGATTCCACTCTGCACAAAAACCCGAGCACCACATGGCGTAAAGAGATGAGGAAGTGGGATGAGAGAGAGAGAAAGAGAGAAAATGAAAGCCATTCAAATAGTGCAGCAGACAGTGGACAGGGATTCCGTCAGCATACACGCACCTTCTCTTGTAGGGCCTCCAAGTACAACTCTGCGTTTGTGTAGTAAATAGTTGTTGATGAACGGAAGATCTTAATTCCTTGAATCTCTTTAGCCTGCAGGGACACATCATGAAATGGAAGAGTTCAGACTCTCACACCCCGCTTTCACTCGCATTTGCACTTTTTACTTCCCAAATGTACTCTTTGGCTAAATGGAGTTCCTCTGGGCAACCACTTTCTGTAGAGTGTTCACTTAAAGGCTTATTCCAATACTAATTATAATTAATGAAACCTCCAAAGGCAGATCAGTTTTTTTTTTCTATTACTTTCTTTAATTTGTGTTGCGGTTACGTCACTGACAGACGCTTACCTCCTGGTAGCTGTCGACATCCAGATATAAGTCCGTGCCTGGCACATTGCCCAAGATGGCGTAACGGGGTCTGAAAGGTAATAAAACATTATTATAAAAGGAATTGCCCCAACAAATAAGAGAATCTCACTCTTTCGTTTTGTTTGTGCAGCAATAATTATATAGAGAATAGTGTGCAGCTACAGTTGTGTTCTGAAGATGACGGTGAGCATGGCGAAGGCAATGGAGACGGCCAGACCCAGATCCAGATTGAGCAGGATGGTGCTTGTGAAGGTTACCAGCCACACCACCTAGATGGGCACCATAAACACTCACAGTTAGCCTGGTTGAAAACTCTCACGCTACGTAAACGAGAAGAGCGACACTCGACATACCATGTCAACCTTGTTGGTCTTCCACAGTGCTGGCACGTCCGCAAATTGCTTGAACATCCCTTTCAAATTCACCAGCACAATTGCAGATAAGACAGCCTAAGGAAAACATTTGCGCACATCAGTGACCTCGAGCAAAAATAATGATCATTATATGGAAATGATGCTGAAGGAAGAGTTACCTTGGGAAGACTTTCAAAGAGCGGGCCTAATTTTAAAATTACAATCAGGACAATGACACAAGAAATCAATCCTGCAACCTAGTAAAAATAAAACACACACACACACACATGCATATATTTTATAATTGTTATAAGGTTAAATATAACATTACCGGTACTTTGATTTGCACAGAGGTATCTGTTTCTGCACATACGGGTCGGGTCTGGTACTTTAACTTCCTCTAGGGGGGAAATTTGTGTGACATGTGTGTGTCATGGTGTAATTTGTCATACACATGGGATAACAACACGGGTTTGTGACTTGCTTACTTGTGTTTTGCCTCCAGTGGTCTCCTGGACGAGGCTGCGAGACATCGATGAAGTTACTGCGTAGCACTGGAAAAAGCTGCCAATAGTGTTACTGAGACCCAAAGCAAACAACTCCTGGAAAAAGAACAAACCTATTGTTGTCCCACTGATGATTTTGTAGGAGAATAACAAACAACAAGTACGCAATTCAACAGCTTGCAAGAGAGTAGGTATAGTTTACAAAAAAAGAGATAAAAGAAAGTTTGTGCAGAAGTATGATATGTAATAAGCAAAGCTTTTGAGTTGCATTTGTGTTTAACTATAATGTAGGCTAATGAATTTGTAACACAATCCAGTGCTCAAGATGAATCTTCAAGGATTACACTATTAGTTATTTGTTTTATCTTCAATAACTCTCTGGTCAACTCCTAATTAGGTTTAGGTGATCTAGTTTCAGTCTGTAATTGCTATTAAGATATAAATCAGACATAGATATTTCATAAATGACTGGCAGATGGGGACTAAAAGGAAACAAGAGAAACATATTCTCATATAATGCATGAATATACAATATGAAATTAGAAAATAAATCAAATTGTGAACAGTGGCATTTTTTATTTTTAATATTAGGTCCTTTGTCTTGGAGTTGAGTGATATTCACTGCTGTTATTACAACTAAACATCAATCATTAAATTCCCAACGGTGGCCATGAAAATGAGAAAGGCCCCCTCTCTCTCTCCAGGGTTCGGCCATTATGGGCTAATAGATATTTAATTGAATAACAGAACCATGGCAGCTACTACTCTCTATACACAAGTCTCTTTCTGAGGTAACAATAAGCAACAATGCTTTTATTTTAGGTACGATTACGTATATTATTGCACATTTCCGTCCCCACACACTTGATCTGTAAACCCTTCACTTACAATAAATCACTTACAACAATTCCATTACTATTAAAAATGAAGAAAATCTTGCGTTAATTAGTTTTCGCTTTTATAATTATTGCATTAGATTGGCTGAAAATCTATTTGAAATTAAGTGATTATGTGAAACAAATATGTAAAAAATTGTTTTGATGTTCTGCTGTCTGGAATCCGGGACACGGGTGAGAGGGCAGAGATTCAAATCTAAATTAGCCATCGCGTATCTCTGTTAGAATGAGTCAGAGAGGAACATGCAGTTTTAGATTGAGAGGCCAGCATGTGTGTGTGTGTGTGTGTGGGTGTGTGTGTTCCTCACCTGGTTGCTATCCACTTTATAGCCATGTTTTAGGCCAAATGTTTTTCCAAGGGAAATAGAGATGGCAAAGCCCACAATGGCGATTGCGAATGCGCTACCGATCACCTGAGAGAACACTGAGGCGTCTGGAACACGCGGGGCCTTGAGCCTGAAGCAAAAGAACATTTTTTTTCACTGCAAATTGTAGACAGAGTGCTGACAAAATAGCTTCTCAACAAACAGCCAGTAGGCCATAAATGACTTGTCCAAATAGAGTTGCATGTCCAATCGCTCAGAGCTTGTGTGACTTGGCTGACCTCCTGTCTTCAGTGACATTGTTTATTTCAATTTCATTTTTATTTTTAATCCTCCTGAATTTCCTTTAGAGTATGTTACAATAATCTGTTTTTAAATATTACTCTATTTTCCATGTGCTATGTTGTTCTATCTGGAGAAACCTTGCCACCATATGAACTTCCCTTTGCAGAAGCTTCTCCGGGAACAGAAGCATTTTAGAAAATGACACAAAAATGCACACTGTAACTCGTGTTTCCTATTTTATCAAAAGTTCCATATCCCTACAAACAAATGTAAGCTCGTGAGTCTGAGAGCTTGTGAACAGTCTTCCTTCCACAGCTGCCATTAAGTCTCAATTCTTATCAATATCGGTTTCATTCACACACACACACACACACACACACACACACACACACACACACACACAAACCCAAAAACACAAATTACTAAGGTCAGCTTTGAGGAAATTAGTCTGGTCATCATATCCTGGAGACTTCCCTTTACGCAACCTATCCTGAAATAGTTATCTAACAATGGCCTTGAAAAGCACAAAGGTGAACCTACCCACTGGGAATCTCTCCAACCACACTGATGCCGTATTGCCCCGAAAGGTCCACATAGTGGCTGATCAGGGTGGCCAAAATAACCTGTTGAATAATGGGTTCCATCAGTGTAAGGGATAAAGTTCCTGCTTCATGCAGACCCACTCCTCATCATCCTTTGGTGCAATATGTCTGATCCTCGTGGTCAAGATAACCCGTGCTGGACAAGCAAAGGTTGCACACCTGCTGTTGAAGTGACTAAAGGTAAATAGGACTCACCACAATGAGTTCAATCGGGATGGGCATCAGCAACTTCTGTCTGCAGCAGGCATTGATTTCTTTGACCACACTGAGAATTAAAAGAGCAGCCAGGCTGACCAGCAGCTCTGGCACATGCGTGCCAAGAAGTAGATGCAACAGATCCACCAGAGTCTGCAAGCAGAGAAAGACAACACGGAATCACGTTGAGACACATGTAGGGAAACAAAGTGTGCGTATAGCTCAATGGAAGTGTGCTGAGTCGCAATCTAATAGCCCTTAGTAGGACTTGACTTCGTTAAACATGGGGTGGGTCATGTGACGGAGGAGAACCCATTGCATTTTTGGAGTGAACTCAGATAAGAGGGCACCCTTATCCAGGGTTTTTATTTTATTTTACTTTTGCTGACATTACAAGATAAGGCTCATATTTGTGTGGATTGACATTCATCCAGGCCGTGGTGATCCTGAAAAATGAACTTCCTGAAGAAGTTTGAATTTGTTTCATTGCATCTAAGAGGCTTACAGAGGAATTACAGATATTTAACCTGCGCAAACACAATTAATGTTGCGTGTGTGTGTGCGTGTGTGCTGTTGACCCACCTGACACAGGTCTTTGGGCCATTGAGGTGACAAGTGGTTTGTTTGTCTACTTGACCACAATGTGAGTCAATAGCGTTGTATTTATTAGCTCAGTAGTCAGTCCGTATTGGTTGCTTCTCCCTCCCTTAGTGAACGGTAACATCATTCATAAGGGAGAATGTCAGGGAGAACAGGCTGCCCTTTTTTTGATTATGAAGTGCACATTAAGGTGGAAGGAATTTTGCCGTAGCACCTCCACAAAGATGAGAGGCGAAATGCCATCAAAAGAAGCACAGTAATTTATAAATTAAACTCTTGGAATCAAGTCAATTTTCATTAAACCCTTTCACAGATTATTATGAAATCTGGCACAAGCACGGCTATTGGTCTAAAGAATGCATTTAGAAATGAGTGAACTAGGTTTTCTCCATTTCTGTAACGTTAGCAGAATCCAAATGGGTGCCATCGAATGACAGGTTTTTATAGAAAGATCACGAAACTGTCAGAACAGGGTTCATGGAAAGGAAAAGGTGAGTTTGGGAATATTCTGTCCCGCTCTGACAGATGATTGATTCTGCTCATGATTCATAATTTGATTCATCCATCTCTCTATCACCTCTTGGCTATAGTTAGACAATATTTCTCAAATAAGAAATAAGAAGGTACTGGGTTCGAGTCCCATCGGTGCAGAGTTTGTATGTTCTCCCCGCGTCTGCGTGGGTTTTCTCCGGGTTTTCAGATTTCCTCCAAAAACATGCAATTTAAGTGAATTGATCACTCCAAATTGTCCGTAGTGCATGAGTGTGTGTGTGTGTGGGCCTGCAGTGCGCTGGCGACGCATTCGGGGTGTAGCCTGCCTCTGGCCCAAAGCAAGCTGGGATAGGCTCCAGCAACTCCCGTGACTCCCGATTACGCAATACTCAAATGTGACAGCAGATGGCGGGTTTGTGCCACTGTGGAGCCATCAGAGAGACTGCGCTTACAGAATTTATATTTGGCCAAGGAGCACCATCTGAACAAGATGCTGACTTAGGTCTTCTGTTGAATTGATCCACAGTTAACTCTACATGTATTTATTTCTGATAAGCTAGGTACAATAATCAATCATCAATCATCTAATATTCAAGATTCAAGATACTTTATTATCATTATGCGAACATAATAAAATCGTGAGGAGGCTCACAGCTTAAGGCACTAATCATTATTCTGTTTGACATGTTTTTGAACTATCCATCCATCCATCTTCAAACCGCTTATCCAGGGAGGCGTCCGGTAGGCATCCTAAATAGATGCCCAAGCCACCTCATCTGGCGCCTCTTTCGCTCTCTCTCTCTGTTCTCAAATAAAAATCTGGACTAGTTTACAATTAATTAAAGTCAACATGCAGCAGCTTTAACTACCGGTAAGTTTATCCATCATTTAAGAGATTCTCATGATCATAATTTTCTTCTTGACAGGAGTTTACTGGTAGAGTAACCACCGGGAGCTCATTAGAATGCACTGATTCTCTTGTTCACAGGAAAAACATCTCATCTATAGCTAATCCCAACGATACAAACATCTCCAATTTGTTAAATGTTCCAAAACTAGTTCTTGTTGCAGCGTTATATCTCTATATCACTCTCATGTTGGTATCCATGCGTACATTTTGTAATATATATTAAGATGTACTCACATAAATGAGGGAGAGAGGACCAGTGAAGCGAGCCGGCCTTATTCCAAACAGATACTTCAGCTGGGAGACGCATACGTGACATGCTGACCCGGTGGTATAACCACGAATCAGAGGCTCAGACAGGTAGGTGACGACAAAACCAAACCTCACCACACCCAACAGAATCTTTGAAATAGACAAAAAAAAGAAGACTTTGTCAAAAGTAGTGAAATAAGATTAAATACGGTGAGGAGGAACACATTTTAAAGTGGACACACCTGAAAGATCCCTGTCAGGACTGTGAGAGAAGTTGCTATCTGTACTCTGTACGCATCTCTTGCACTGATGTCCACAATTTCACTTCCATTAGTGCCGTTTACTATGAAGTTACTGTCCGGCGCCATCTCCTCTGTCAAACTACCGATCATGACGCTGATCACAGCAAATGTACCTGGATGTAGGCAAATACACAATGAGGAATGAGTTCATTTGTGTTATTTCAGTTCTTTGCTTGTTAATCATCGCCGCTTCCACTCATACACAATCACTCACCTACGGAAATGTGTCTGGAAGTGCCAAAGATGAAATAAACCAACACCGGGAAGAGGGAGGAGTAAAGGCCAAACACTGGGGGTAAAGCTGCCAGAAGAGCGTATGCCATCCCTAGTACAAGAAAAATAAATAAAGGCATCCTTACAAATTCATGAATATGTAGGGGGGATACATTTTGCTTGCATCAAAGGAATTCTGACTGATTGTGAAAAGTAGGAGATCGTCAGTCTTGACGACAGAGAATCTTCGGTTACATTGCAACTTTTCTCTGTGAATGAAGAAACTTTTCATGAGCATGTGTCAGTAGAATTTGTTTCAGCGCCTGAATGAATGCTTTATCCTTCCAGTCATAAGTAAAAAAAATAAATACATACATATTATTACATTATTTTCACTTTACAAGAAGAGTATGAAACATTGTAATCTGAAAAGTAACTATTGATCAGATGTTTCGGACAAATGCAGCAGCATATACAAAATGTTCAGTCAGAAGATTTGGAGATAAATGAAGTTGCACAAATACATGTAGTACTGTATATAGTCATATTTCAACTTGGATAAATATTCTTAGTTACATTGAACCAATACTTTTCTCTCACATAAGTTAAAAATATATATAAAAAATAAATGTGTCTAACAAGACACTTTCACTTCAAAATGTATTAATGCAGCCAATTAGACCGTTTTCCCCTCTTACAAAGAAAGAATGCAGTACCGGTATATTTCACAAAATATCAAACTCTTTATATATAAACACACATTTTGGTACAGTGTGGATGAAGTCTCTATACAAACCCTGTGGCAGATGCATGATGCTCACGCTGCAGCCAGATACCAGATCTCCTAAGGCATACTCTCTGATGGGGTAGCGAGGCAACCAGTCGAGAACAGGAATCCATTTTAGCAATATGTTCTTTACCCTAGGCGCCGAGCACCTGTAACAGTCAGATACATCTATCACATTAAACTACACACACCCTTTTCAGTCAAACAAACATACTGATCCTGTGTGTGAACTGTGCCACCTGCTGCAGTTTTATGCAGCTGGCCTTAAAAAAAACAGGGACAGGCTGCATAATACCATTGACAGAATGGCGGAAACAGAGTTAACTGGGAATTAAATTGGCACTTCAGCATATATTAAATATTTACTAGCATTATAAAGCTACCCAGTATTTGTAACAATATCCATTCTGCTTTCAGGTGTATCAAAAATAAAGTTAAGTTCACACATGAGGAAGTCACACCCACACTCTTACATGTTTGTTTGGTTTTTTTGTTAGTCTGTTTGATTATTTATCTCATTGTTATACAGATATCTGTCGTACCTCCCACCTTTCATATCCTCTGTTTTTTTACCTGGTGAATTCCTTTGCTTGCTCAACCAGGGTTGGTTTCGGGATAAACGTCCGTCTTTGTGCCACCTCATCCAGACGTAGCTCGTTCAGAACCTTCCTCGTTACAGCATACTCCTCAGCTGGCCAGTCCTTCTTCTCCATGACCGCCGATCCAGATCCGGAGAGTTGAGCCAGGGTCTATTTGAACTCCTACTTTTATCTGAAGGCCTGTTTTATCAGGAAGAACAACTAGAAGTTGTGCAACAAAGGTGAGAGCGAGTGTGAAGCCTCCCTGCTCTTGACAGTGCTGGTCTGAGGACTGTGGGAGTGACTGCTTCCTTCGTTCTATTAAGAGAAGAGCCACACACTCACATGCCTTGACTGTGTGTGTGTGTGCGTGTAGGTGTGTGTGTTTTATGGTGATTAACTTAATTAGATAAAGGGAAAACTGGAAAAGCTGGACTTGGCAAACACTATATGCAATCTCTATCTATCTGTCTATCTAAAAGTATAAAATCGACACACACACACACATATAGTATATATATATATATATATATTATATATATATATACTATATGGGGTGACGATGGTGCAGGTGGTTGAGCGGGTCAATAGGTTGACGGTTTGAATTCTACCTCCCACAAATGTGCACACTGTGTCCTTGGGCAAGACACTTCACCCACATTGCCTGTGTGAATGTAGTGAGTGAGTGAATGTCGGTGGTGGTCGGGAGGGCTGATGGTGCAAAAGGCAGCTTCACTCCTGTCAGTCTGTCCCAGGGCAGCTGTAGCGTCAATAGTAGCTTCACCATCACCAAGTATGGAGTAAATGAATAATGCACAATGTAAAGTGTCTTTGGGTGTCCAGAAAAGATGTGAGGGTCATGTGGCTGCACTGGCTGATTGGCCTACGACTCACACCTGTTTTCTGCCTCTCATCCCGGACACACCTGAGGCTGATTACGACCGGCCTTCATAAGCCCTGCTCCGGCCGTTGCTCCCAGTCGGACTATTTTTCATGGATCGCGTCCCTGCGTACAGAACGTCTTTCTGCCGCTCCTTATCCCTGGGATCTGCCTTTGTTAGAGTTTTGTATTTTGAGCTTGCTTATTTGGTTTGTTCTTTTGGCTGTGTCTTTTTGTTTAACAAGATATTTTCGTTGGGCTCCAGCCACCCCGTAACCCGTGCGCAGCTCCGGGATAGTGACTCGGCTGATGAACATTCCAGTAAAGCTTATAGTCACGTTTGTACTGTCTCCGTCCTCTGTTTCTTGGGGTCCTCTCGCACCAGTCCGTAACAAAAGAGCTAAATAAAACTGATGCATTATTATTATTATTATTATTATATGTATAAAGTCAATTTTTAATGAGCTGTATAAAATAACCCTGCTTTCAATGAGTATTTTAATCTAAAAATTAAAATGACATTTATGGGTGGGATGAGGAAAGATATTGAATATAATTCAAAGATTATTTCTTGCCTTCACATTGGTCAGCATGGCCAGTTTAAAAGAACACCTCAACCCGAATGTACCCAGAATTACATTTTTCTTCATGAACTATAATCAGAAACAGGTTACATGCTGCAGCAATACTGTTCATAAAGATTTTGTTTTCTGCTTGAATTCTATATGTTTACATCATCGCTTCAATGACTTTTTGTAATTCCTATTTACAACTGGAGAACAAAACCTTTATGTAAAAGAACACGTTACTGGAACAGGGAGTAGATTTACTTTTGTGACTGAAATGATTAACAGCAGCAAATGAGCTTCAACAGAACAACAAGCACCCTTCTTGCACATATTAACCCAGGATCCGGTCACAAGCATGTAAATATGTCATGTTAAAACTGTGGAAAAGCCATGCATGACAAAGCTGAGCGCTCTAATAGGATGAAATGAGAAAACAGTCGCGTTATTCACAGAGCTCCAGTCTCAAAATGAGTTACAGCATGGCAACATGATTTGTGAATGTGTCTGAGGTTCCGTCAGGCATATCTTTGGAATTGTATCCGTTTGTTCATTCTTATTGTGCAGGAACTTTAGAACTAGCTATCTAAATAACTATCTGAGGTAAATAAATATCAAGGCTTATGATGGTCAGAGGAAGAGTGATGTGGGTCACGGCAGCATCATTGTATAATTAGCACATTTGTTTATTGGAGGTTTACTCGCTCAGGGTGTGTTATCTTAAGATAGTGGCTCTCGACCACCTCCGTTCATTTTACAGAGGCGGTCGAGACAAAGGCCAGACAGGAAGCCATATAAATGTGTTTCATTCAGTGTTTCATTCTGTCATGCGTAGCACCTTCAGTTCCTTCATGTGTTTTCTGTCACATATGGAATATGTGCCTTCAGGTGTTTTTTTGTTTGTTTGATAAGTACAGTAGGTATTAATTCATGACAGAATTAAGCAAACCAACCCAAAACAAAAGTAGCATATAGTAGTAGATCAGAGGTTTGTCTACTAGAGTTTCATAAAAGGCATCTAGGTAATATGTTCAACAAATAAGTAAAATGTGGTTTTCAGCCTGATATTCATGTTTTACCTGATGGAAAGAGAACACACCAGCCGAGCAAAGAACCCCCCCCCCCCCCCCCCACCCACCCACACACACACACACACACACACACACACACGCACACACTCACAATTATCTTATGACTGATGAGCCACTTGGGACTTTCAAACAAAAGATCTTGCTGCCTTTTATGTAAATAATGTGTTAAATATTTGAACTGGTTGGATGAAGAGGTTAAGTGCTTGATAACCTGTTAAAGGTTGCAAATTTGTACATTTCCTATTTGGCGGACTGGCAGTCACAATTTTCCATGACCTACTTTGTAAAAAAAGACACATGAAGTTGTGAAGGAGTAAAAATGATTATGCTGGAACACGTAGAAAATTATGATGCCTGTCTTTTCTTCAGAGCAACTGTCTCTAAGCCATACGCAAAAACACAACTGTGCTAAAAACATGTGCATGTGTACCTACTGAGAATGAATTAGCTTACAATTATAATGTCATTGTGGCTCTCTGGTTCGACTGGTTGTTGTGACAGAGAGGAAGAAACTGTCAGAAAACCTGTGAGATAAATATGAAGAGAGAGAGAAAGTGAGAGAGCAACTGAAAGACAGGAGGTAATAATATTAATAGTAATATCTTGTGGAGGAAGTCATGCTAGTGAAATTAATTATAACTTGAGAAGAATGTTTTCCACTGTTGCTTCATTCCACAGACCGAGTTACGCATTTGGTGAAAGAAGACCTGGGTTCAGACCTGGCAGCCGTTTCACTGGTGCACGTAATCACATACACACACATCCTGACAAGACATTACTTATTAAATCTGCACGGCTTCTACTCATACGTTGTTTTGTCAAGATGTTATGTAATGTAATAAAATGATTCATTGTGTGTGGAAATTGGGTTAGAAGACAATTCACCTGAAGCCTCACGTCCTGTCCTTTCAAATTAGACTTGTGGCAGAGTCTACAAACAAAGGAACATTAACTGTCCGCTTGTGTTCCTGGCACTCACGCAAGCAAGCAGGAGTCACAGCATTTGGGTTCACGCACACGCACATGCACTAGTAACTAGATGGCACGATCCCCTCAGGAGACTGTAGCTCAAACACAAGCGTGTCCGGTGAATCTTAATTATTACTTAAATTACTTATTAATAAGGTGCTTGTTGATCTAGCAGTAAAGTTTGAACTCTGGGCTGCAATAAAAATAAGTGGTTCACTCAAGGTAGAACTCCATCACGAGCCCTCGGACCTGCGTTGACACTGTGGGTCACGCTGTTTTCCACAGCGCGGTTGAAGTGAACCCGGGACCTTTCTGTGCAGAGTTTGCACGTTCTGCTCGTGCTGTTTAAATTGATGTCTTTCATGAGGCCCCGTGTCAGCTGGGATAGACTCCAGCCCTGTGATAATAAAATAAGCAGGAGAGAAAAATGATCGAAGGACCTCAGACCTGTTCCAAAGAGGGATCAAAGGGGAATAAAATCATCAAAGTTAAGGTAAAAAAACAAATTCTCAACAAAGGACAACATGAACACACAACAATAGTCCGACACATTCCACACATTCATAAATAAAGAAGACAATATTATTAACCTAAAGCTCCAACGATGTTTATTTCTATATATAAAATGCTTTATTTACGGTAATTGATTAAATAAATATTTTTTTCTTTCAATATGTGTGTAGACAATTCCAGACTTTGCAGCCCTCCAGTGGGGTTGAATTGGAATGACAGCCCAACATTACCTCTGGGTGGAGTCTTATTTTAAAATATTTAAGTGCTCACACTTTTATAAATAAGGCAGTGGGAATAAATCTTCATTTTTTTTTAATTACGCACTATTAAAGGAGCTGGGGTTCCACCTTCATCTGTTCGTTAAACTATTTCAATTGCCTTTTTTTAAAAAAGTAATCTGGCAAGATAATAAATCGGGCAACTGGAGCAACAGCTCGGTCGCGCCCTCTAGTGGTTAAAACGGAAAAGAAAAGAGATCAGAGTCTTGGGCAGAGAGCGACGATGAATGATTTAAAAAATAATAATTGTAGATAAAAATAATAATTGTAAACTTTGGCTAATCTCAACCCTCGAGACCTCTTCACACCATAAATACATTTCATACTGACTTTGAGTAACAATGCAAGCTGATTTGAAGTGGAAAGTGAGCATCTGCCCTTTAAAAATGATACAAGTTTTCGGTTTTCGTTATAGTTTATTTTGATCATTTCTGTTCCTGGTATTTCTTTTCATTTATTCTGTTCTCTCTCTCGCAGTGGGCGTGGCGGAGGAGCAGACGCACCTGTGATCCATCCACCTATCACTGACTGCTTTGAACCTACTGCGCACCTGATGACGTTCATCGGATAATTGATGGTCTCCCGTGCCTTCCCAGTACTCTGCCCCGTTTGTGTTTGTGTTTGTGGCTGATAATTGTTCTGACGTTGATTTTGATTGTTTTGGTTTTGTACTCCCCGCCTTGCTCAGTTTTTTATTGAAACGGTCTAGGAATTCCAACACTGACTGATGAAGTACAAATAAATGTCCAGTAGAATAATGAGTTTTCGCTATTTAACTATTTGTAATTCAATCTTTTACGTAATGGTCGTCTTCTCTAATAATGACTTCAATATTAGTTTTTGTGTTTCCTATGGGCTATAAATATCTGTTATATCTTTCTTTTTTGTCCCATGTCTGAGTTTGAAATAAAACAAATGGAATTATCACTAGTCCTAAACAACGTTCCCGTAAGGTGCGCTCGTGCGTAATCACGCACAGCTGATGCGGTCTTAGAGGGAATATTGGTCCTGAATGGTCTTCTAGTCCTTCCCTCTGACTTCAAAGTCTGATTCATCCCAGATTCTTCGGCGTCTGTTCAAGGCCTTACTTTTCCTGAGCTCCCCCCAAAGCTCTGCGTCGTCACCAAACATGTCCGACTGAAGCGGTGGATTTACGGTAAGGTCTGACCCGCACGACATTCCGTACATGCCTGCCTTCCTTCCCTCCCTCTCTAGTCTCTAGTCTCTGCTGCTGCTGATCCGGAGCAGCTACGAAGCCGCGGAAGCCCCGAAATGAGCGTGACGCGCCGGGATGTTGCTGGTGCCGCAGCGCCGAGGCTCCGCCCATCAGGAGATCCGATCCCATCGCGCTTCTCTTTAATCACAGCAGCTGTGATAACGGCCCGTGCTTTTTGCCATTGAAGAACTGAACTGCTTTTTATCTGGAGCTCTAATTAATTTGTGAATCCCTCTCCTCCTCCTGGACAGGTGCGCTGCTCCGTGCGCGCTGAGGATGGGCAGACGCGAGGGGGCTGACGGCGGGGGCGCGATGGACATCAGCCACCACCACTCCGAGCTTGGTTGTCTGCAGCATGAGGCATCCAGCGGCCCCCACTCGGGCGAGGAGCCCCCGAGGGCGCTGAACGCACGAAGTCCCTGCGGCGCGGACGCGCGGCGGAGGGACCCGGACGCGGGGGAGATGGGCCGGGCCGAGGCTGGCGCGACGACGATGGAGGTGAAGAAGCACCAGCACAAGCACAACTTGAAGCGCCGCTACGAGGTGATGGAGACTCTGGGGAAGGGCGCCTATGGTAAAGTGAAGAAGGCGGTGGAGAAAGCGAGCCTGAGGACGGTGAGTCATGAATTACGCACACTCTCTCTTTCTCTCTTTCTTTTCTTTTAGCAATCATATCGAGCATGCTGGATGAAATATAATGATGGATGTGTGGAGGCAGCTTTGTGATGAACCCGTCTCTGATTTGGCTTCCTAACCTCTCAGCAGTACAAAAGCATTATGCAAAGGCTATGACATAATGGTCAGGGGTTTGTCTTCCTGGGGGGTATTCAGGTGTGTGTGTGTCTGTGTGTGTGTGTGTGTGTGTGTGTGTGAGAGAGAATCCTTGGAGATAGTAGCCAGCACATACCAGGGATTCTTTGAAACAAAATCAGCATTATTTATGGAACAAGACCGGGCACTCTGAGTGCAGGAAGGAGGCAGATGAGGAGACCGTTTTGGAGGAGATGACTGTTCCTGAATGTCCAAGGTGCAGGAGGTGAATGTGACTAATGTGCAGAATGTTTTTGGAAGAAGGAAGATATCTTTTGTGTTTTGGCTGTGTAGAGTCAATAATCCTGGAACCCGGACTCTTTATGGTTAAACCAGGTCTGAACTACAATGGCATTAATTAGAGCAGTATATAGATGACAAAGTAAAGCAGAGCCCCTTTAACGGGGGTCTACATGGACAAACCAACATATACATGAAGAAAAACATGACCTACATAACATCACCACACGTGTGCTGCTTTCAAGTTGTGTATCTTGGTTTAGGTGGAAACAAGCATGGCTGATTCCTTTTTTTTATAAAGAAAACCCCAGGATGTTGTTGCTAAATTAATCAATCTTCCCCTGGAAAGATGGAAGAGGATGTCTGTAAAGCTAGGAACCAAAATAGAATCAACTACTAGATCATGGTAATTTGCCAGATTAGGGAAATATTTGGACATTTTGGGGAAACAAAAATGCCTAAAGGGCTACAGTTCCAGGCTTATATCTGGATGCTTAATGCAGAATATGTAAGAAACCAAGGATTGTGATACCAAATCTTACTTCTTATACAGTTTATGCATAATTTAAAAAGTATATGCTATATGACTGAAGTATAGTGACTTCCTCTCTTGACCACATAATGTCATTGCACCTAGAAACACATAATCCTCCTACTTGAACTTTTTGGTTTGATATTTTTGTGTCTGGGCCCCACAATCAAAGCACAGTTCTCTGGTACTACTAGTTCCTGGTTATATTAGTACAGGATAGTAGTGTGCATTTTACTGGATCATAAATTGATCTTCTATTTTGCCACGCTCTTGTGATGTAAACTTTTGTTTGTGTGTGCGTGCACATATCTGTGAGAATATCTGCACAGGAAGTCAGCGAGTGGTCATCCCATCCCCCAATCACGACTTCACAGACACACACTAGCAAAACACCTGCAAGAAGAGGAAGACATGTTTGCTATGAAACGGCAGTATGTAACATTGTGCATCTGTCTGCGCACACATACCATGTGGTGTGTTTGTCCAATTAATAATGCAGAAAAGGATCTTATTATATTTCGATTACATTTGTTTGCTACGTGCATTCTGTTGCAGTTTGGCACAGTTTCTCACATGCAGCTCATTATTTGGATGAACAATGAGTTGTTGTTGGGCATGCGGATACTTAGACGTGACGCAATACACAGCACATATGCATGCACAAGGATGAGGTCATGCACACACACAAACACACACACACTTCCTCCACACACGTGGCTCTTTAAAAATGCTCTCGGAAGGCGGAACAATGCCCAGCGTGTGTCTCTGTGCTGGGCTGATCAGGCCTAAATGTGCTATCCGGGGATCAGGGAGTAAGTCCGGACTGGAATGAAGCCTTTTGCCCTGAGGTCACACACTTTGACACAGTCTACCCATTGAACTGTTAGCGGCCACCAACTTCCTTCCTCGTCCTCACAGCTCTATTTTATATTCTCCTCATTACCTCTGGACATTTCTTTCCCAGCCAGAAAGTATTTGGGTCAGAAAAGAATTCCTGAGCATCAAGTGTACATATGACGCTTCCTAAGCTTGGACACGCGCCGTTCAGCTGACAACCAACCAGTGGCCTAATATCCGATCCAGTACCTCTGGGTGGAAGGGGGGGGGACGCTTGGATTATGAGATGTGAGAAATGTCTTCTACCTCAGCGCTCTCATAGTAACAATAAACACTTGAATTACTTTGATTCTCCCCAAATCTATATTTTTATTTCAAATGAGTTAGAGTTAATAAACATTATTGATTAAATAAATCAATAAAAAATAATTTGGCCACTTTTATTTGAGCTGCTTTAGGAAAGATAAGAAACTAAACACGAACGTTGACTTTCACTGGAGGGAGTTGTGTTGGTTATAAGGTCAGGTCAGTCCCGGGAGTTCCCTGGAGTGTGTTTTTGTTGTGTTGCATAACTATGGCGGTTGATGGAGCGTGTGAACTAACTTCTAATGTCTGAGAAACCTTTTATTTATTTTCCAGGCCTGCTTGCTCGAAGAAATGTTGCAGAGGTTGACGAAGTTGTATGCTTGTTCTTTGGTTGGTGGTTACCACTGGGTAAAGTGAGGACTTGGGATTTATGTACCGGTAGTAGAGAGTGAGCAATCAGCGCTGAACCTTCTGCCTCTTCTTGGGGCGGCTGTGGCTCAGTTGGTAGAGTGGGTCGTCCAGTGATCGGAAGGTCGGTGGTTCGAATCCCAGCTCTGACTGTCTGCGTGTCGAAGTGTCCTTGGGCAAGGCACTGAACCCCAAATTGCTCCCAGTGGGTCTGGCCGCACCTTGCATGGCAGCAGTCGCCCACTGGAGTATGAATGTGTGTGTGACTGGGTGAATGTGAGGCCTCATGTAAAGCGCCTTGAGCGCCGCGAAGCGGTGGAAAGGCGCTATATAAGTGCAGTCCATTTACCATTTACCATTTCTGAGTGTTCTCAGATCATTGGGAGATATGCTTTCACAATGCAGCCCTTAGAAACTGTATAATAGCCTGGATTTGATTTATGCACATCTGTAATTGTATAAACAGCATGTATGTTGCTTCCATGTGTGTCTATACATGTAATAAGCAGATTATGCATTGATCAGCGCTTGTTCACCCTTTTGGCTTACGTTTTTTTCAAGAGTGCAAGGGAGAAATTAGTTATCTGGTGGACTTGGAGAGGAATCTGTGTTCTATGGAAATGAAAGACAACAACAAGGGTTACACAGGTCATGGAATAACCAGGGTGACAACTGTCCGTTTAAGTCTTCTGCTTTCTCAAGTTAACATCAATCAAAATGTTTGGACACAGGTTCATATAAGCAGTCCGGGCTCATTATAGTCTTCCCCCTCAGGTGGCGATCAAGTCAATCCGCAAGGAGCGCATCACGGACGACCTGGACCGAATTCACATCCAGAGAGAGATCGAGATCACCGCCTCGCTCAGGCACTCCAACATCATACGCATCCACGAGGGTCCGTCCGCAAACACAGAATACACTTATTATGTGTGTTAATCATATTTCATTTGACCACCAGAAAGATGTTTTTAGACTCTTCACTTCACTTCACTTTATTAGTTTGTCCCTCGGACGGCAATTTGGTTTGCAGCAGTCGACGTACGGACACATTCAAAGGACACTAAAGGATACTAAAGACAAACATAAGATTTGAGCAGCGTCATTGTACAATTGCAGAGTTAACAGGCTACAGGGCATGAGAACAGGTTCTGTAATAAATATATATGTACAGTATATATATTTACATACATACACGTATATATATATATGCATGTATATGTACATAAATATATACATGTGTGAGCAGCAAGACGAAAAAGGAGACCACTAGGCACGGTCATCTCCTCTCCGAGGCGTTCAGAGCCCCGGTGGAGAGTGGGACAAAGGAGAACTTGTCTCTGTTTTTAGTAGCTGGGGGAAGTGCTAGTCCGACTCCAGGAGGAAGCAGCTTGTATTCGAGACGAGACTCACAATGTTCGATTCTGCGGGATAACCATAGCATAAATGCATCCTCTGTTCCACGCAGTGTTTGAGAGCCGGGACAAGATCGTCATAGTGATGGAGTACGCCAGCAGAGGAGAGCTTTACGATTACATCCAGGACAGAGGGAGACTCCCAGAAACAGAGGCCAGAGGCATCTTCAGACAAATCACATCTGCTGTCCATTACTGCCACAAGGTTTACACACACACACACACACACACATTCCTCAATACACACATAGTTTCTTGAAATACACTTCTGTGAATTCAGCATTAGGGAAATTTAGCATCCAGCATCACATGTAAGCACGTGCTGAATTGCAAGCGATGGTATTTACAGTAGCTTCACACCGACAAATACAGTACAGTACCACTAAATCCTAATCCTAACAAGCTTCCCCATCCCTCCTTGTTACTGTAAATAATTCTTCTGTGTTTCTTTGTGCTGATTGTATACATAAATATACAGCAGGAAACGTGAAATATCAAGGAAATTCATGAATTCTATTTTTTCACAAGTGCAGCACGATAGGCGTGAGGATCTGTGCCTTCTGACAGACGTGTTTGTGTTTTTATATCCGTCTCATTTGGACAGTTTGTGCTTAATGTGAAGGATTTTATTAAGAAGCCAGACAGGGAGCTGGATTTATGCTCCGCCCTGCCTTGAAATATTCTCTCAAAATAGACACGAATGTTCCAGCATGAATGAATTATTGAATGTGCCTCTGAGGTATGCAGGGCACATGGAGGGATTATTGAGGCTTCAAAGGAGTATGAAAATTAATTCAAGTCCTTTTTTTATTTTTTAGTCTGTTCCTAGCTGTCTAGAAATAGCAAGAATAATACCTTGGTTAGCCACTTATTTTTTCTTCTGCTTTTCTTTCTCCTTGTCCTTGTCTTCCACGCGCACGCAAGCATGCCCACGCACACACACACATACATACCCACAGGCTCACATTCTGTACATACTGTGCACAAAACATTGTCTAAGGTCATGGGTCAGTTCCTCTACTTAACTGGCCTGAAGAGGATGTAATTAACACGAACAAAAGAGGCTATTCCGGTTCGTTAGCCACGGCCTATAAGAGAATGTGACAGCAAAGTTTAAACTTTCCCACCGTCACCTGCTTTCCTCCGTGGTCATCTATAAGCAGCATTTTTTCATCATATATTTGTGAGGGAAACAGAAGAGACCCAACAACAAACTCTTCTTCCCATTAAATCTCCATGTGTACTCTGGAGCTCTGAAAGCCATCCAAGAGATCAAATCCCATCTCATCATATGAATGAACTCCAACAAAGTACTTCCTCGTGAGCAATCTCCTGAGGCTCTTTGACACACAGCCCTTCAATATGAGGGACTGGAACGTTAATGGTTATAAACTTAGATATGGAAGACTTGTGCACACAAGCTTTGGTTTCTATTGAACACTTAATACCCTCCAATCTAAAGTTTGGCTGTGGTGGAAGAAATATACTAACGTGTCGGATCTCTTCTTGCAGAATGGTGTTGTGCATCGCGACCTCAAGCTGGAGAACATCCTTTTAGATCAAGATTTGAACGTAAAGGTGAGACCGATGAAAGTAGCATGAAGGTTTAATCCTCAAAAAGAAAGTGACAATTCAGCAAACAATCGTTTTCCACAGGTGTTATTTAGCATGCTCTAGAATAAAACAAAAATAAATAAGAAGCGGAAGAAGAATGTAGTCGCACAAAGTGCACATTCAAAATACTTCAGAGCATGCCGTACCCACAGTCATTGTAAGTGTGGTTAAGATAACCCAGCCAGCCAGGTTTTATTCTTGCCTTATATGGGTATTCCTCTCCTTGTTTGCGAGCTGCGCACGACCAAAGGAGAATGCAAGGAATCCAGTGGCAATTGCATCTTAATTTTAGTACACTCTGTGCAGACGCCTCAGCGGCTCTTCATTCATTACAAACCTCGGGCTTGTAGTCAGCCGCTCACAGCATCCGCTGCAGGAAATGACGCCGCATCTGTGTCATGCACGACCGTGTTACGTCTGCACACAATGGCGTGTGTAGTGTGTGGCTCTTCGCTTTTAAGGAACAGGTTAGTTTTAATATTAATGCTAATAAGACATTGATTGAATCAAATAAATTGAACTGTAATAAACAAAAGCAATTAAAACACAAAAACATTTCCCATTGTAGCTCAAACAAAACTGGTGATATTTTTGCAGAGTTTCACTTACTTCTCACATGATATAATCGCAAGCTCCTCAAACGGCAGCTCAGAAACTTGTTACCAGAGATTTGTTTGAGTCCAGGATGTGTTTGAGCGATGCAACAAGCCATGTAATTTCCACACTCGTGCATGGGAGTTGTTTGCATCAATTGAATGTACTTTTTAAAAATAAATAGTGAGCATTCAAAACAGAGAACAGTCTCCTCTGGAGCTTAAAATGTGTGTCTGGTGATCAAATTGACGCTGCAGAAGAAACACAAACGTAGTGGAGTAAACACAAACGACTTTTGCGTGTGAGGCCTCTGTTCTCCTGAACCGCTGTTCCTTGGAAATAAAGCTGTCACATCGATTATCTTTAACACCAGAGGGGTTGATGGTGTCCTGGTGCTGAAGTGAATAATCTCTGTAGATAGAGCGGAGCCTCAGCTTGTCTGTGTGTTGCTCTTGCAGCCCTGTGAGCAGTGAGTGATTGTTCCATTACGTGAGTGCCAAGCAGCCTGATGTGTTTGGCACTCTCCTCTTTCCCTCACTTGCATTGGCATGAGAATCTGAACAGAACTATTTTTGGATCCTTGAAAAGCGAATACTTGGGAGTTGTTGTGTTTTTGCCACATGAGTAAGAGCTTGCAGCACTTACTCTCTGACGAGGATCAATTTCCAAATGGTCCAAGTTTTAAATGTCTAGTCACTTATTGCATAAAGTTTAGGTGTCATTCATTACTTTTATAATATGCATGTTCGCTGCAGCTGTGATGTAACTGATTTATTGGAACGTTCTGGGTATTTAAAGCTGTTCAATCAATTCTTACACTGAACAGAACCAGAAGTACCAATTATATTTTCTCTTCCTCTGACTTTGCAGCTGGCAGATTTTGGTCTTTCCAATCATTTTCAAAGAGACTCTTTGCTTCAGACCTACTGTGGAAGTCCGCTCTACGCTGCCCCAGAGATAGTGAAAGGCCTGCCCTATCAGGGACCAGAGGTAAGTCAACACACCACCAGTGGTGCCTTAAACTGTTTTCAAACATGAGTCTTTCATTCGTTTAGATCACAGTTCATCATTCATTCTGACTCAATCTTAATTCAAAACAGTAAAGTAAAAATTGTCATAAAGCAAAAAAAATAAGAGCTGAAAGATGCTAAAGTGCTCTGTGGGCGATACAGAGCCAGAAGATGACCTTTGGGGTCGCCACTACATTCACTTTCTGAATAAAGAATTATCTATGAATACAGTTTGAAAATACTCAAAGTAGTAGAGGTAGTGGTTTTGTTTTTAACTTTTTTAAGTATTGAAAGTACAAGTACATGCATGCAGAGGAAACGCAGTAAGAGTGGATTACATTCTAAATATCAAATAGACATTAAGTCGTTTTTGTGGGAAATCAAAGCATGAGCCACACGTCTATGTTTTTAGTCCGTATATTAAATGAGATGCCGCTCTGAGTTGAGTTGTCATGTTTTAATTAGCTTTTGTGCGCTAGGTGGACTGCTGGGCTCTTGGAGTGTTGCTGTATGCCATGGTGTACTGCAGCATGCCGTTTGACGGGGCCAGCCACTCCACACTCACCCAACAGATCTGCCAAGGCTGTTACCACAGGCCCAACCCCCCCTCTGGTAAAACTTTACATTCTTATTCTTCCTCCTCTTTCGGCTTGTCCCCGTCAGGGGTCGCCACAGCAAATCAACCTTGTAGTCTATCGCATGCCGGATTCCATTCCTGCCGCAACCCTCTGCATTTATCCGGGCTTGGGACCGGCCCGAGGGAGACGCGACCCGTGCTCCCTCCGAGGCTGCATTTAGCCCAGTCTTTTGTTTGGTTGTTTTTGTGTGTTTGTTCTCACCCATGTTCATTTCATAGCATTGTTATTGTCAGTGTGGCTGCTATAAATAACTGCCGGCCATGTTCCCTCCAGACGCCTGCGCTCTTATCGACTGGTTGCTGACGGTGCGAGTGGATGAGAGGGCTACAATAGAAGATGTGGCCAACCACTGGTGGGTGAACTGGGGTTTTGAAGAGAGTGTATGTGACTGCCCTTCACCTCCACACCAAGAATGCCCCTCGCCACTTCTGGCTCGCTACATCGACTGGCAGAATCAGGTGGCAAATTCCGGCAACAAGACGGTCAACCCAGGATGCCATTGCCCAGTCGCTTCCTGTTCACATCAGCTCTCACCCCACCTGTTTTACTTTACTTTACCTCTGAAGAACAACCATGGAGGAGGAGGAAGAGGAAGGGTACGCGGAGGAATGTCAAGCCTCAAGAAGTCACGCAAGGAGAATGCAATTCCCCAGACTGCATTGGGAGCTTGTGGTGGCGTTTGCGTGGCAGCAATTTCCACCGCTTCCACCGACGAAATAAAGAAACCCAAAGGTATTCTGAAACCCCAGCGGAGTTTTGACTCGGTATTTCACAGCGGTTCAAACTCCACCTGCCAATCATGCGACACCGCTCCCCAGCCATATCGATCAGACATCGTTGCTCACACACATTCTGATATCCTGTGCAAAAGCCTGACGCCTCTCTCCACATTCAGTCAACCCTCCTCCAAAATGCCTAAGAAGGGGATACTAAAGAACTTGCATGGAGGAGAGTCAGGTTCTAGCTCACCCTCAGAAAGAAGGATCTCTGCAGCAGGATTTATAGAGAGCGATGCAGGTGATGTGTGCCCCGACAAACAGCGCACCCGCCTCCCAGCGGCAGAGGACAGTCCCACCATGCGCACGGAGGCAGTAAGAAGAAGGAAGGGCATTCTGAAACGTAACGGTAAATTCTCTCGCAGTCTTGATCTTCCCGATGGCCACCACTCGTCTCCCTGTTCAGCCCCCTCCATATTCCCTGAGGCACTGCAGCAGCTCCTCCAAGCCACAGGGGGCGCAGAGCGTCGCCGCAGCCGTCCCTCCAGTGTGGTGAGCGAGGATAGCCTCTTTTCCTCGGATTCCTTCGACCTGCTCGACCTCAGCGTTCAATCACGTGGCAGGATTTTCACACGGAGGTTGCAGCACAGCGGATGCAGCTCCGAGGAAGACCTGGAGCAGATGAGAGCGGAGGCAGGCAGGACAGATGGAGATGAAGGATAGAAATGCTCACATAAGGATATGAATTTATGGATAATGAAATTGGTGAAATGTTGCCGTGAACACCAGTTCGTCACTAATTCACTTTTTTTTAACAATCTTGCAATTGTTAAGATTTTGGTGAACTCTGGAAAAGTTGCATATTGAATATGTGGACTCTACTGGGAACTTGAATGTCAATGTCAAGCACAATTTCTTGGCATATTCATCTGCGCTGAAAGATGAAGCTGCATCATGATGCAGGAATAAAGGGAGGAAGGGTTTGATAATATTTGCCAAATTGCAGCGATTAGGACCTGAATGTCTCGGACAGTTTGAACGATCACTCTGATCTCACCTGCCAGATAAACCTGGTTTTTAGAATTTAATGTAATTTAGTCTAGTTTGTCACTGCACATTTTTGGAAGCGATGTGCGCCATGTTGAGCACATGATTCCATGTAACAATATGTCAAGAGTGACAATAAAATAACAATGAATATGTTTCCATTCCTCGCTTTTATCGTCATTTTGTACAAAAACTCAAAAGATTCTGAAAATTCTAATGAAAAAAATTTGCAGATTAAGACAAATCAAGTGTCGCTTCTTTATAGTTAAGAACCATTGGGAATTCAATGAACGTTGTTTATGAAAGACCAAAAGCGACCCATTAAAACGACTCCCATTGTTCCGGTCTCCATAGACACAGAGCTGTGTTTACCCTCCAGACTGTTTTCATTAGATACTGTCTACGGCCTGCGATGATTGGAGGATAAATATGTTATTCAAGTCTAGAAATACCACATCATTTTCAGTTAAGTATACATTTTTATCATTTTGTTAAGAGGATTAATGAATGCGAAACTACATGGAAAAATGAGAGCAATGAAGCGCTGGATATGACGCATGGATGATGGCCATTGCTAGCTTTACTGTCTTTAATTAAACACTGAAAGCATGTTTTACAGGCCTTTTCTCTATCTAATGGGGGGAGCGACCAGCATCATCGCCTTGATGTAAAAGTCACGCATCCCCAGATTGTTGTGCTTTAAGACAAAAAAGCTTTCTTGGTTATAATGATGTGCACTGTAAATATAATGGGTGTTGGATGTGTGAACAACCAAAATTCATTCATTTATCGACAAACAATCTGCCATTGCTTGGGCTCATGAAATTGCTCCAAACTTTGGTAAATATAATATAGGATCAAAAATCTCTGTGTGGTCTATTTCTCTAAAAAGTGCTCATTTTGGATGTGCAGGTTTTCTCAGCGTTCAGCTGAAATGAAGCAAACCTCCCCAGCAGAACAACAATGTCATCTTGTGGCCATTTGGCATAGCTAGAAAACATTTGAAGGACCTGTCTTGTCATAAAGAGGCCTTCATGAGAAACGATTACAATATTTTTTTTCTGTTTTGTTTTGGTCCAGAATACATTTTCCATGATAGTGCATATCCGGACCCCTTTTTGATGTGATTTTTGGTGAGTTGATTAATTGCGAGTGAGTTGATTTTTTTTTTATATACATTATAAGTAAATGGGAAATTTAAGTTAGACCAAGGCCCATTTTGAACGAATGAAGTTAAATATTTCCATTTCAAACGTGTATCCCTCAGTTCCCTTTAAGACAATACATGTCAGGTGGAGGTGGAGGTGAACCCGTGGGTAGCCATATCCAATTGTTAATTTAATTGTAAAATGCGGACGCAGAGAGGGTGAACCCATTTTAGACCTGGCAAGTCCAGGATCGTCATCACTGGGCGTCAACAACATGTGGCTCCACCCTAAAGGGAAGAGACGCACGTCAAGCTGCCCACGTGTAGCAGACAAATACTAGAAGCAAAGTGTTTTATGGAATAAAATATTGACTTTTGTGATCAAGCGACTAACAAATCATTGATTTGTTGTTTTTGTTGTGCAAATGTGTCATCAGGTGAGTTTCAGGGCATTGTATAACTAATAATAACTTTTATGCTGTGTTGGATGATTCCATTATGCTTCACTTTTGCATGTATAGTACAAACATGCAATATTTGCTCCAGGAAAATTCTAATAAAATATTATTTTATTGCAAATCTTGCAGACGGGCAGCACGCAGTGCTGGGAATGAGAAGATCACAGGTTCAAATCTGACTTGTGGTCTTTCTGTGAGGAGTTTGCATGTTCTCCCCGTGTCCGCGTGGGTTCTCTTCGGGTTCTCCGGCTTCCTCCCACCACCAAAGACATGCAAATAAGGCGCATCGGTTACACTAAATTGTCCATAGGTATGAGTGTGTGCGTGAATGATTGTCTGTCTGTGTGTGGCTGTGTGATAAGAAGAAAGAATGAATGGATGAATGATGAAATCTCGCAGCCCTGAAACAGAATTTTCTCTTTCACAACGGGGAATTAAATTAATACCTTTTGTGTGAAATTAAAACAAGCAGACATGATAACAATCGAAATTCTGTCACTTCATCATGCCACGTGTCTGTTTAACAGTGTACTTTTAATTTGACAGGCCGCAACAGGAAGTAGCTCTGTATTGGCTGATTTTGACGCGCCAGACGGAGGAACAGAAACCCCGGTATTTTTCATCCGCCTTGAGTTCGCAGCGAGAAAACGCAGATCAGCTGTTCCGGTGACAAATCGTCGCCTGTCGGCTCTTCTCTTCTGGCGACGCCACGTCACCGCCTGTTCCTCGGGTCAACATGGAGAACCGAAAACGATCATTGGAGCCCGGTCTGACACCCGGTGACAGCTGCGAACCGCCGGACAGGACCGTGTCGGTGCTCCGCCGGCTGCAGGACTCCGACTACATGCATTGGGGAGTGGAGGAGACGTGTCGGTACCTGCGAAGGGAACGTCTCGGGGAATGGGAGGACACATTTAGAGGTCGGTTTCTCTAAAGTTCAATGCTTGTTTAATGACTGCTGTCCCCGACCTGCCGTTAAACCTGTTTGTCTCCTAATCAGCACAAAAAATCACAGGTGTCGGTCTCCGGTCTCTGGAGGACGACGATCTGGAGAAAATTGGCATAAAGTAAGATCTTAAAATCCATTCGTGGGACTTCAGTAGCATTAAATGTGATTGAAGCAGCAGAGAAAGGGCAAGAACACGTGACTTTCAAAGTGGATTCAGTTGGTGTGAGATGAACTGAACATCATTGATGTGAGGCTGTTTTAAATGTTCTATCCAGATGCCTCGGCGACCGCCTGTCCATCCTGAGCAGCCTCAGGATGCTGTGGCAGATTGAAGCGGAGCCAAATAAGGTATCATCCTCAGCATCACGACACTGCACCCTCCAGCACGGACGATGAAACAATGCAGCAGTCTGTGCACTGGAATATTGGGCTTCTTTTTTTGTTGTTACATTTTTGTGGGCCGTCGCTAAGGTTACCAGCTGGGCAATAATTGTCCTGCATCGTTCTGAT
Organism: Brachionichthys hirsutus; assembly: GCF_040956055.1. NCBI lineage: Eukaryota > Metazoa > Chordata > Actinopteri > Lophiiformes > Brachionichthyidae > Brachionichthys > Brachionichthys hirsutus. Next base: position 10,639,646 of record NC_090898.1, read on the forward strand.
TCATTCATTATTGGGTTTCTGGAAAAATGCGTGTCTGCCTTCAACAAAAAAACAAAACAAAAGCTGTTAAATCTTGTCTTCTTCCACATCTACAACAAAAATGAAGGAGGGGGGGGGCAGTATATGGGTACAGTATTGTGGTGGCAACATTTAACTTTGAGGTATTTGTCTTTACTTGTATGAATTATATTGGTATTCTTTGACACCATTTAATGGTCCATGTTATTTGGCCCTGTTGTCTCCACAGCTCCACAGCAGGGGCTCGGCCCAACAGCCGTGAAACATGTTTAGTTTCTCACGGGACACAGATGCACGCCGTGTCCTCGGACTAATAGGCCACCGGACGCTCCCTGCTGCTTCGGATAGATTACAGGCAGCCTTCACTGAAGTTTTGTTATGAGACGCAGACAGTGATGAATAGATGCTCTTTGTCCTTTCTCCTGGTCCTTGTGTCCCTCGCGCCCCTCCCCCACCTCTCCTAGTATTTAAATATCTATGTCTGCTTAAGATTCTTTGCACACTCATGCAAACCACTATCGACATGTGCCCAAAAGCTGCTTTGATTAATTACGATCTTTTTAATAAAATAACAAAAGACAACTCCGTTTGAACTCGGATCTTTATTGAACCAGTTTTTGCCACGACAGTATCTACTACCCCCCCCATAAAATATATGCTGTAAAGGAACTGATGTCCGTTGTCCCGTCTTCTTCCAGGTTTTCAATGATCCCATCCACGGCCACGTGGAGATCCACCCTCTCCTTGTCAAAATCATCGACACGCCTCAGTTTCAGAGACTGAGAAGCATCAAGCAGCTTGGAGGAGTCTACTTTGTGTTTCCTGGCGCCTCTCACAACCGCTTTGAACATTGCATTGGGTAAGTACTCTGTTACAACTGAGGGTTGCTGTAGCAGACAACATGCTTTCGTGTTTCAGGCTCGCCGTCTGCCATTGTTGCGTCACCTTGCGTAACAAAATGGTGAAACTTTCATACACCTTTTTGGTATTAGCTGTTAAAATCTGGACAGCTAACATACGACTGCTGCTGACAGAGACTGCATCTCGTCTCCAGTTTGGCTGAAGGATAGACTCAATAGATGATGGTGACCCTGATTCTAACAGACTGTCTGTTGGCCTTGTTTCGTTCACGTCAAAGCTTACACAGCAGGATGGTCAAACAGCAGCTGTGGTGGAATCAGTGGAGCCGAAACAAAAGTCCCTCTTTTCGTTTGCCTTTCTTTGTTTTCTTTAGCACACAGAATGTCATTTTGCGAGATGTTCAAATCAAATTGTTTTGGTTTTGTTTGGTTGCTGGTGCAGGGTCAGTTATTTGGCAGGACGACTTGCACAAGCTCTGAATGAGAGGCAGCCAGAGCTTTTCATCTCCCGCAGTGACATCCTCTGTGTGCAGATCGCTGGGCTCTGCCATGATCTGGGTGAGTCGTGCAGCTTCTCACATGTTTTGGGTTACAAATGTTTTTTTTTTTTTTTAAAGCGTGTGTGCATGAGAATGCAAAGTGAAACTGTTAGTCTTTATTGTCTATTTTCACAATAAAGTTCACAATAAAACCAATAATTCCTGTGTTTCCACCTTTCTCCAGGACATGGGCCTTTTTCCCACATGTTTGATGCGATGTTCATCCCCAAAGCCCGCCCAGATATTACCTGGCGGGTAGGAAACTATGTGCATACTCATACAGCGAAAACAGAAGCTCAAATGAAAGTACTTTTTCTGATATTTATTTGCAGATTATCGCAGACAAAGAATAATTGTTGAAAGGCACTTCGAGGTTCAGACGGTTTGAGCTGGAAACTCAAAACAAGAAGATATTTTTGAACACTATGTCTATTTACTGTATCGGAAGATCTGCGAATCATACATACTCTCATCACTTGATTATTAAACGGAGGATTTAGTTCAGACAAACATTCAAAGGAACTACTGTTTACAGAATAAACTGTAAAGGCACAGAGTGGCCTTCATTAAAGTCAACTCATTATTTTATTCCTAAAATGTTCTCAAGGCATCGAGTTTCATAATTACCGAGCCGTAGGCATCATTTGTAAACTGTTAAGGTTAGCAGTAGTGGTTTTACTGCCCAGCATGAATCACTGATAAGGTGATTAAAGTTTACCACAGAGCAGCCGTCAGACAAACAGCAGAGACATTCTCATGGGTTAAGATGAGCTTTTTCCTCTTTGAGTAATGTCTGTTTTTCCCATTCAGTTTTTAGCTATTCATGCTCCCTTTTTAATGTCGTGAGACTATTTTCGTTCTTTTTGTCGCAGCATGAAACTGCCTCGGTCAACATGTTTGACTACCTGGTGGAAGACAATGACCTGAAGCCGGTGATGGAGCAGCATGGCCTGACTCTGCCGGAGGACCTGGACTTCATCAAGGAGCAGATTGCTGGACCGCTGGACACCAATGCAGCTCAAGGTCTAAAGGTGCGTGTCTCTGTCTGTGTAAAAGCAGGTCGAGAGGTCTGAGCTGCAGGTTTTCTTGTGGCGCATGGTGATGGTAGAACATTACGAGCGGGCCGTGCGCTTTGCACCGATCCATGCAGCTGAGCGGTGCAGGCTTCCAGACGGGACGCTACCAGGTTTTACATTCCTGTTGTCAAAGAAATCCAGTGACCTACCTCAGCACTTGGCAAGATGTCACTTTTCAGGGACGGCGTCCAGCCACATAAAAAAAAAAAGGCTGATGTCACTGTCGTCTCTCAGGGTCTACAGTGGCCCTATAAAGGCCGGCCGGAGGAAAAGTCCTTTCTCTATGAAATTGTGGCCAACAAAAGAAATGGAATCGATGTGGACAAGTGGGACTACTTTGCCAGGTGGGGTTTATTAACCTGTTGGGTCATCTGTTAATGTCCATTCACACTGAATAGTGGTATATTTTACATTCCCACGCCTGTTCGTTCACACCTGCATTCCCTTTTGTCTCACTTCAGGGACTGCTACCACCTCGGCATCCAGAACAACTTCGACTACCGGCGTTTTCTGATGTTCGCCAGGGTTTGCGATGTGGACGGTCAGAAGCACATCTGCACTCGAGACAAGGTGCCGCTGACCTTGAGACAACCGTGTGGGGTTTTAGATTCGAACATGGCCATGCATTTAGGCGACTAAACTGAAATAGAGCGGCTTCTTCCAACAGGAGGTGGGGAATCTCTACGACATGTTCCACACCAGGAACTGTCTCCACAGAAGAGCCTACCAGCACAAAGTGGGCAAGATCGTAGAGATGATGTGAGTAGTCCCCGATTCATGGTGCGCCGTTAGACGTGCTCAAAGGGTGACCGTGCGTTATGATCATCCAGGATCACGGAGGCCTTTCTGAAAGCAGACAAGCATATCCAGATTGAAGGCTCAGGAGGGAAGCTGTTCACTCTCTCCACAGCCATAGAGGACATGGAGGCCTACACCAAGCTCACGGGTTGGTCTGGAATGCCGAGCGCTGTACAAATGGATTAATGGCGACGTCCGTTTAGGAAACGGCCTTCATGTGTTATGTGTTCATATAAATAATGTGATAACGGTTTAATTTCCTGTTTGTCCTGCAGATTATATGTTTGAATGCATTTTGCACTCCTCATCCCTGGAGCTTTCTGAAGCGAGGCAGATTCTACGCGACATCGTGTGTCGACGCCTCTACAGGTGCTTGGGCCAAACCCAGGCAGACGAGCCCATGACTGTCACCCAGGTGGGTGGAGTTCTATTGTGGCTTCATTGCGAGTAAACTCGGCAGTGTTGTTGAGACTCTAATTTGATTTATGCTAAATGAATACGCACATTATTGTGCCCAGATTTCAAATTCACTTCAAGGATTATAATAAGTCGGGTTTGTTTCATGCACCAACTCTCAGCTCCTGCTGACGTTCTCTTTCACCTCCTTTTATAAGGAGAAACTTCACTCCTGGGAAGCAGATTTGGCTAAAACCATCCCTCAGAGTGGCTCTCATGATGTCACTCTGCTGCCGGAAGACTTTGTGGTTGAGGTGAGATTCAGTTTATTGATGTTCACAAATCCTAATTGTATTATTATTATTATTAATTTTAGCTCGATGGTAGCCGTGCTAATGGATTCTCCATTGTGCTTCACTGCACTTGATGATGTAATACCTCCTTTCCTTTCTCCTTTTAGGTCATTAATATGGATTACGGGATGAAAGAGAAGGACCCCATCAACAATGTCCGTTTCTATTGCAAAGATGACTTTACCAAAGCCATCCGGATTCGCAAGAACCAGGTCTGACATGAAGGCCAAATCCAAACCTCCTTTGCACGACCTGCTCAAGCATTCAAATAGTTGTTGTTCTTCTTGGCATTTTCTTCTTGATGTTAGAAGCTGTTTGTCGCTACCTTTTGTCATCATTCTTCGCAGGTGTCTAAACTTCTTCCAGAGCAGTTCGCTGAGCAGCTTATCAGGGTTTACTGCAAGAAGACCAATGACCAGCCTCTGGAGGTGGCCAAGAAGCACTTTGTCCAATGGTGCATGGAAATGAACTTCTCAAAGCCTCAGGTCATTTATTTATTGACGACAATGTAAAGACTCTTACTATTATATCCTCCTGAGACCCAGCCAGTTAGCATGTCCTCTGTAGTGGACATTTGTCCATTACAGAGGACATGCTGACTGGCTGGGCTGGGTCTCAGGAGGATATGCAATGATAATATTGGTTGTAGGAGATGCGTCTCACCTGTACCCCAAAAAACTGGAGGAGCATTTTACAGTGTCGGTAAGAAGAAGCACTCGTTAATCAGCTGTAATGACCTTTTTTTTTTTACTGTGAATATTTCATTACAGGATAGCGACATAATAGCACCGGAGCTGACTCCTCTGAAACCCAGCTGGAACAACAGCCAAGGCAATGATGAAGATGGTAGAAGCGGCATAGCAGTAAACTCTGCTGGTCAAAATGGACCAAAGAAAGCCAAAACCCAGCTCTTTAAGTAAAGAGGAAGAGAGCAGCGTTCCCTTCTGCTACACAACTGGTGATTGAGCGGAATTTATATTGATCTCTGTGGTGAGTGTGTTGGTGTATTTAAGGGCAGTTTGTTTTTTATTTACGGATGTGTGGCAGGGCGTTCTTTTAATTGGCTTTTAAAGGCAGTTGCTCTCATCTACAATCAAAGTCAGGCGACATAAAGATTTCCAGTACGGCCATTTAAAATGAGGGTTTTTTTTCGCACTTCTTGAATTATTTGTGGACCTGGTTTGAGTTTGCTTTGTATTTATTTTTCAGTTGAACTTGTCAGCAGTATTTTAGCTTTTTTTTTTTTTCTTACAATGTTAAGTTTTGCCAAATAGTTATTGGACATTTCAACGACTATTTTAAGTAGCATTTAACATGCTTTGCTGTGTTTTGTCTTACCAGAATATCTCTCCTCATAGCTGGTGGTTTTGTTTAGCTTGTTGTGTATTAAAGAAAATATTTTTTCATGAATGTAAGGGGAACCATAGCAGTGGGCTTTTGGGGGATCCTGTCAACACTACTCCTACAGGAACGAGTTGAAAACAGTTTGAAAATAAAATTCTCTCTAAAGGTTGGCCTTTTGTTTTGTTTTTTATTTGTCCATCACTTGTTAATTTGTTTATTGGTTGATTGATTATTCGTTAATCACTCAATTTGGACTAGAATTATACTTAAAGTAGGCTGCATTAAAATTTTGTCATAAAATGTATTCTTTTATTTTATTTTATTAATATACTGTGTGTGAGAGAGAGAGAAATTGTGTATGTATTTCATATATTTAGAGATTTAGATTGGACATTTTGTCCTAAAAATGCAGATTTCTTGGTATCAAGTACAATTGTATTTTTAAATTAGCAATAAATAACGTTTGGAATCAACCATATTTGGCTTATTTGATAGCTTATTGCTTGAGGAGGCTTGAAAAACTAATGCACGAAGCCTCGCCACATGAAGCCTTACAGAACTCCATTGTCTCCTGCTCTTTCCTGGTGATGCAGTCAGGTGGGATCACACAGTGAACCCAACCCAGTAACATTAATACTACACTGTAAAATATTTTGCCTTTGAATACAAATATTCCACTGTAATATACACTGTGCTGCTTTCTCTGGTTTATCATTTTTGATACTGTTGCATAGCTTAGTTTTTGCTCAACCAGGGCCACGATGCACCGTTAGATTTAATTGTTCTATTCTATTCTATTGTTACATGTAGATGATTTATGTACTAAGGACTTTCAACGGAAACAAGACTGGGCTTTTTTGAAATGCTCCTCTTAGACAGGATGTTTGACTGTACTTGTACTGTAATACATGCTACTGTTTGACTGTACTTGTGCTCTAACATTCTATCCAATAAATATATTAATCATCAAAAGTCATTTTCGTTACGCCCGCCTGTAATTACAACTCTTCAACTGCAAAGGGAGCCAAAGATTCGTCTTTCCTGAGAGCTCTGAAATGAAACACCGCTCGGCTATATTCGAGGTAACTGGACATTTCAAAGTGCAAAGTAAATATATACCCCACTAAAACTGAACGTTTGTTCTTTTATACATTAAACTTAGAGGACTCATGTCAGTTATAATATAAAGTACCTGAGAATAAAGGAAACATTTGCTCACTCTGGCTGAATTTCTTCTACATTAGAATTCATTCATTAAACTTTAGATTGTTATTCTTAAAACAGTTAATCTAAGACATTATTTTTCTACACATTTATTATAAAAACCTGAAATTAATTAAAGAAATTCATATTCCAGGATGTGTACCATGTACAGAAGCACATCTCCCCGAAACATATTCAAATTCACTACCGCCTAAAACAATGACGGGCATCCTAATTTCCGCCAAACTGCTGTACATGACAGATTTACCTGCGTGCACACACACGTGCACCCACACACTTCCACATCCTGTGACACTGTTGCAGAGAGGGAATACCCACCACATACCCTCACACTGCAGCACCAAGGCCAACTGCCTGCTAGTATTTTTATAATCTTCATCCAGCCTGACCTGCTGCTCCCCTCTTGGCGCCAGTGGTCTCAGCGCTCCCCCCTGTGATACCTCAACCATGCACGCAGGCACGCACGCACACACGCACACACGCACGCACACATGCACACACACACACACACACACACTCCTCTACACTCAATAGCCGGATAATTGAGGCCAGCTGTTGCAAGGTGCCTCTTCTCTTGCCCTCCTTCTCCCCGCTGCACTTGCCTTTCTGACAGAAAGCTATCTGAAGACCCCCCACCTCCCTTTCCTGACCCCCACCACCTCCTCACATGCCTCTTACTGGTCTCGTCATCGATGGTGATTAACAGATGGGTATATATGTTTTAGTTATTCTCTTTATCCATTTGTCATGTATGTCGTCCGGTCCAACTGCCTTCCCATTCTTCGTCCTCTTCATTGCCTTTCTCACTTCACTCGTGCTCATTTTTGTCACTTCCTGGTCCACAACAGGTGCCTCTACTCCGCTTTGTTCTCTCTCATTTTCCTCATTCATTAATTCCTCATGGATGCTCTGAACACATGAACACTCTGCACAAACTCTTCCTTCAAGATAAGCCCTCCTCCATTCCTCTTTCCATCTCTGTTATAAAACAACTTGAATCCTGCTCCTAAACTTCTAGCTTTGCTTCCTTTCCACCTGGTCTCCTGGACACGCAACACATCCACCTTTCTCCTCATCATCATGTCCACCAGCTCTTCAGCTTTTTGTCCCAAAGAGTCCCTACTCTCAATCGTAAATGTTTCCATTCCTCCTTCTCTCTAAAAGAGATAGAATCGAGACACAAACCAGTCAGTGGTGACTAAAGGCTGCCGGTGGCTGGAATTTGTGGAGTTTGAGACAGGAGTGGGGGGCGGGGGGGGCAAGGCGGAGGGCTGGGATAGGCATGTTACACTCTCTTTTCCAGCTGGTCCCGAGAGGTCAAACTGTGTGTGGATGTGTGCAAGTCATGCCCTCTCATTAGGGGGTGAGACGCCGTGGCTCCAGACCCCCATGGTAGGATTGCTGGATGAGTCTGCAGTGATCCTGCCACTTTGATGCCCCTGACCCCCCCTACCAGGAGGTTAATGAGCCACAATGAGCCCTGTGTGTGTGTGTGTGTGTGGTGGTATATTATATATGACATGAATCACCCTGATTTTCAACATTAAATTATATTTTCACAACCTTGTTCAGTTGCCATCATTATAAAGCATCATGTTTGTTTGTTTGTTTGTTTGTTTGTTTGTTACATGAAAATACACCCTGACTGTCTGTAAATAGTACTATAAAATATTCATATTGGCTTTTAAATTTGTGACATGAATTTGACAGGCAGGGAACAGTATCAATAAATTAATTTAGTATGAAAAGAAAATCAATATTTACGTATTTGTTCATGAATGAAAATGTGTATTATTTATTTATTTATTTATTTATTTGCGGAAAAAAACATGCCTTTTTATTCAAGAAAATCAAATAAGTTGTGGATGTTGGGGAAACTTTTCCTGACCAGGAGTCAGAATTTAACACCAGCTTTGATGGATAAACCTGCATTCTGGACACATCATTTAACTCCTGTAAAAAAATTGTCATGTTGCTTTATAATCCATGCATCCACTTATTTAACGCTGAAAGATTTAGAGTTCCTCAACAATCAGGAATTAGTGACCAACATTTGCCAGCAGTTCTCCACAATTTTCTCCTTTCCCTTTTGTCTCCAACATCTGCAGTTTGTCTTCTGATACTACTTTTCATAGCTGAACAGGCACGGAGAAATGAATGCACTGTTTTGGGCGGGGCAGCACAAGCCTTGGCCCGCATAAGGGAGGCACGGCAGTCCAAAGCAGGTGCTCACTCTCTTCTTCTTCTTTTTTGTCTTGTTTCTTTTCATCGTTCACTCCCTTTACCCCTTCTTCTTCTTCTTCCTCCCACACCTGTTGAGGTGTGAGGACTCATGCTGGCTGAGCTGCTTAGACATGCCTAGAACTGTGCGGCAATTACTTAACTGGTATATGCCTCCTTGGCCACCCCCCGTAGTCCCTGCTTTCTACTGATGTAAGGTGTTACTATGGGATTGATAAACAATTTGAGATTCTGAAGTTTTCAGATAAAGTGGAGGATTAATTCTTTCTTTTAGGGATGATGTAATCATTTTTATTAAACTATCTGAGTAATGTTTACTGTCAGAAAAAACAATTGAAGAAGAGTTTTGGAAATACAACACAGTATAAATAGTCATGTGGACTTGCCTGTTCGTTTGGTTTTACTCATGAGTGTCTGTCCTAAACACCTTTTACTTCTTTTAATTCCTTTTAGCATCCTTCCTATTCCCAGATAAGAATGAACTTCAAAACAGGATCTTTGTGTGAAGACCAACAACAGGATTATTTGTTGTCTCTCAGCAGCAAATCTGCAAATGAATGACACCGGGTTGTTTATTTGCTTTTGCCGATTAGATGACTGTGATCAAATCTCATGTGGTGATATCTTTTGAGCGAAACTAATTTGGGCACATCTGGAAAAGCTTTATGGGAAGGTTTTGTTCCAAAATACTGTTGTGTGTGTTTTTTTGGGTGGCTGTCATGTCGGAATCCTCTCAGTATTCTCCACAGGGGTTATTTTCTCTGGATTTAAAAAAACAACAAGCTCCCAGGTAATGACTTCAGTGTGTCAGTTTGCTTTTATTTCATCTATCTGGAATCAGATTAATCTCCAATCAACAACATTCTAGCGAATGTTAAACCTGCAGTGTGCTGCGGCGTTTTGCATTAGATACCGTCATGTATCTGGAGCTTGTGCTTGTTTGGGGACATATGTGTGCACGCATGCCACCCTGCACTCCCCTCATCTGGTCGGGCCCTCTAGCTGGTAATCTGAGCATAGAGATTAGAAAGAAAAACAGCGCAGAAGAATGCCTTTGGTTGAGCCAGGGAGGAATTTACAATGGCCTTCAGGCTGCTTTGACCTCTCCCTCTCTCTGTCTCAGTCACACATACAATCTCACACCTAAAAAAATAAATGATTAAGAATCTATTTCAATTGTTCTTGTACATTTCGGTCTCATTTGGGAGCTCTGGCGGTCATTTTCCAAAACACGTTAAGACTTTATTCACTGACTTCAGTGGAGATTGAATGTAGTGACATCACTGGGATGGAATCCAACAGCGTGACGCCATCGATCATATGAATGCAGGGGTTGTAATCAAATCCTCAGCTGTAACATATTGTCTTATTTTTCTGAAATAAATCAGAAGCGGACTCTGAAGGCATGTGCTGTTTGTCATGATGGAGTTATTTGTATTCTTTATTTGATGCCTGCTAAATCTTTAACCATAACCCCCTCCCGCCCAATAAAATATAATAAATGAAACAAATATTGATTTTCTGACACACAAACAAAAAAATATGTGATGTGATGATGGTGTGGTAATATTAAATTGCCTGTAGAATAGAGTTTTGTTCTGTGTTGGCCTCACCCTAACCTGGAAACTCTTCCAGGGGGTATCTTCCCTAATGCCAGCTGGGATGGGCTCCACCGTTTTCATATTCATATGTATACTGTCAAGGCTGACCATTTCATTGCTTGCCTTACTGGAAGTCAGTGAAATTAATGAGTAAAAATCCTCATTAGAATTCGTCAAAATGATGAAAACTGCAACAACATGAACGGAGTATTGCTTTCATGGTCAGACATAGAGAAGATGTGTTTTGATCCATCCCCATCTGTTGTGGTTGGAATGCAATGGTCACAGATGGATATGTCGCCATGTGTGCAGAGTGATGACACCATGTTGTGGGACAGACAGGGAGTTTTAATGCACGAAGCTTCAATGGAGTTCTAATTTCAGAGGGACAGCTGTGCGGATACTCAAAACCACCTGATCTGAACCCCGCGCTCCGTCACAGCCCAGCAACCTGCCTTCCTCCCCGACAAACCTCAGTAAGTGTGTGTGTGTCTACAGGTCCTTGCGCAGACGAAGGGGACAGGTGTTAAAGACAGGAGGTGCCGTGTGGCCCCGGGGGGGTGTGGTCAGGTGGGGTGACACACCTGTCCCTACTTGCACGAGAGGCTCAGATTACACACACACACACACACACACACACACAATCATGCACATCAGCCTGACCATGTGTTGGGACACGCAACGGTAAACCAACTAGCCACTCATGCAACGGGAATTTACTTAGCAGGACAAACCAAGACTGATCCTTGCTCTGCCAAAGGCAGCACGGCGAGCGTTTGAGCAGAAGACGGGCGACACCAGACGACCTGGCTCTCCCAGGAAAGTGTATGTGATAGAAAGAAAGCAGGGAACATGACCCTGAATATGATTAATCATTGTTTTCCCTGCACGGTGGGTTTAGTGTCTCCATGATCTCTATGGATCACGTTTCTTGTTGTTCCTTTGAAGAAAATAAAGCAACAATTCCACAGCAAATCAACCGATTAGCCCAGAAATCATTGAATAGGACTGCACAGGAAACAGCTGTTAATCAGTGTCCTGATTACCGGTAATTTTGCTGCACTCACATTGAACGTATGATCATGTAGCATCAGTGGAATTCCCCTCCGGGACACACATTTGATTAATTCAAACTGTATGACTACGAAACTCATTACTTGACATGATTTTATTTTTTTTAGTTGTCTGAAAAGTTTGATGGAGCCTGATGGCCCTCTGTGCACTCTTTTTAAAAGAATGCAAGAGGACACCCATCTGAGTGGCACATGCAGTGTTCCTGTAAAACCTTGAAGATGGGGGGGGAGATAGGCGTCTGGCCCTGGGGTGTGGATTTCAGGCAGGTGCATTTGCCTTGTCTGCAATTCCTCAAAGGATGGGACAAGGCAAGAGGAAAAAGAAAAACAGAGAGAGCGAACACACACATCCAACACCCTCCCTGCTATAGCTTTCATTGGCTGGAATGTGTCCGGACAAGAGAAGTGTCCTGGTCCTTTGGCTGCCCCTCCTGGCCACACACAGGCCCCAACAGGAGGTGGAAAAAATGCACCTTGCACTTCTTAGTACCAGCATCGGTTCCCTTGGGGCAAATACCTGAATACCTGCAGTAAATAAGAGGGGGCGGGGAGAGAGATAATGGTACAACGTAAGGCAAGACAATTATAAATTAAAGAAAGAAAAGATAAATTGCCAGCAGTGCAACCGGCTCATTGGGAGATCCAAGATAGCTATTACTAATACAATTAGTCATTCATTCTTTATATATTCTGATACTTTTCTCGCACCGTGCTGCAAGTATGTAATCTCCACATGTCCTATTCCCTGTCCGTATTGTCTCTCTCTGACTCCCTCATGTCACAGCATGCTGTCCACCGCCTTGCCCCCTTGCTCTTACATTTCACCCTGACTGGCCCACAGTGAAATGCATCTCAGTAAATCTCTGAGTAACTGCTGAATCTACAGGAAAGCTCTGCTTCCAGCGGAAACAGCAGCAACAAAGCCCGAAAGGTTTTCCCTCCCAAGTAATCCCTGCGTGTCAGTCATTCATTTGCCCATACTCCCTGGATGGAGGAGTGCTTATCGGTGAAATGAGGCGTGTTAAGCCACATTCGGATTAACACCGCTGCAGGAGGGAGGGAAAAAAAACTTTGCTCGGTGCAAAAGAAAATGTGGGCTTATTGAGATTTTCAAGATCAAGCTACTGGAACAAATGCTTTGGAAAGTAGAAGAACTCTTAATGAAAGCTAAAAATCTGATTTGCACATAATTCACAATATTTTATATTCTTCAGCAGAAGGCACAGGGCATGAGGCTCACGTCAGTCTTCTTCTTGCTTTATACTTTGAGTACATTTCAGAGCTGGTGCACTTTCACTTCTAAAGACATCTACTTTTTTTTTTTTTTACTCTGCCACGTCTGCCCTCTTTATGCTTAGGAAAGTGATCAGAATTTAACAGTGCAGTTCAACTGTCCCTCAACAATGGAGACCTGGATGCACGTACGTCGCTCTGGATGGGATGAGGTCGGAATCCTGTTATACACAGCGTTTCTCATCTGTTTACTCTCCTGTCCATTTATGGCTCATCCTCTACCCTCTGACCCTGTGGGACTGAGAGGATCTGTGTTTAGGAGGAAACACAGCATCAGCCACACAGCACACAGACACTCATCTTTGAAAGGGGCCAGCAGGGGCACAGAGGTGGGCAGGAAATGGCTTGTACCCCCTCCGAGTCCATATCCTGTCCTTGGGTGTACGGTAACTGTTTTATTTGTCCGGCGCTTGGCGCCCTTTTTTTTTTTTTGGTGTGTGTGTGTACCGTAATTCTCGGTGTACAAGCCGCTACTTTTTTCCAATATTTTGAACCTTGCGGTTTATGCAACGACGCGGCAAATTTACGTATATTTTCCCACTTTCTTTACGAGCCGTGTTTCGTTAAAGCCTATTTATTTTCGTTACAAAATTAACGCCCGCCCGCCCGGAGGGAAAGCCCCGCTTGCGCGTAGCTGGGGAGATCTGCGAGAAGGGCCCGGCGCTCGTCCAGAGTCGCCGCCGCCGGACCGCCGTACCCGGTCCCCGCCGCCTGTCCGCCATCCGCTACGCGGCGTCGGACGCGCCGCGTAGCGGGGAAGGAACCCACCCCCTCGACCTCCCGGGCGTCCCCACCCCTGCCGCACCACGCTCCCACCCCTGCCGCACCACGCTCCCGCGGACGGAGGATGAGGGGCACGGGGGCAAGGGGGACGGGGACACCCCGCCCGTCGGAGGCTGCGCGCCGCGCAGCCTCCGACGGGCGGAGAGGGGAGGGCGACAGGGCGACTGCTCCCCCAGCCGCGGCTCGAGCCCAGCCCCGCTTCGCACCCCAGCCCGACCGACCCAGCCCTTAGAGCCAATCCTTATCCCGAAGTTACGGATCTGATTTGCCGACTTCCCTTGATCTAACATGCCAGAGGCTGTTCACCTTGGAGACCTGCTGCGGATATCGTTACGAGCCGTGTTCCGTTAAATATCATTTGTCTTAATGCACTTGCGGCTTACGAATATGTGCGGCTTATTTTAGTACAAAATATATATTTTTTTTAATTCAGTGGGTGCGGCTTTTTCACAGGTGCGCATAATAGTTCAGCAATTACGGTAGTCAGAAATCTGTACGTCAAACTTAATGAAATCCTGTAAGCATTGTTCAAACCCCTCAGCAGAAAAGCATCCGCAGGGTATCTCTCTGCCCTCACGGCACATCTCATTGATCAAGTCTGAATTGCAACATTTTGCATTCCTCAACCATTTCTACTCCCTACTGATTTGATAAACGGCCCACAAACAGAAAAGCTCATTCTTCAGCAGACACCGACCAACCCACACACACCTCCTTCCTTTCCCAGTGTCCAATCGCTTTAGGAAAACTGGCCTTCATTGACTTTGAGTATTTATTATCGTCTTATCCCCTGTTCACCCTCTTCGCCTCAAGTTAGTATCCCTCATCTTGCAATCGAATTATTTTATACAGGCTGGATAAATGCTTTCAACTTGTAAAAAAAAAAAAGAAAAAGAGGAAGAAACAAAGGGATTCTTGATAGCAACATTCTACAAGGGTTCTCTTTTTGTGCTTTTGTGTCTTCTCTGCTTTGTGCATTGATGTTGAGTCAGAAACTGAAACCCAGTGACCTAACCTTCTTGGCACAAATCTGATCCTCTGGTGATTCACATTTCACATTTCGGCAGATTAATGCAAGCTTTCTCTTCTTTGACGTGCTGCACTATGAACCCCCTGATGGGCACACTCATGAGTCCGTGCACACACAAACAGCTTTAAGCATGCCCAGTTGCTTCATATCAGCATTTTCTTTTTTAAAGCTGTGTTTATACCAGACTGACAGGCTACTTCCTGTGTCCCAATCATTACCACAAACACACTGACGGAGAGCACAGCGGCTTTTGGGGGGGAAATGTAATTTCAGCTGTCAAAAGTGTTAGTTTTACATGTTTGGAAAGTTCTGTTTTGTCTGTGACATGTAGAAATACTTCCTCTTGCTCAAATCAAATGAGTGGAGTTTAAACAGTGGTGTAGATCTCCCATGCAGCAAGCGTTTAAAACACCATTTTTAATTCTACACAGGACGAATGTTTGGAGGCGCACATTTTTATTTATTTATTTCAAAGATGACGACACGCCAGCTGTAAACTGTCAGACATCAGCTTTTGTGTATGCAAAAGCTAAGTTGAACTGTTGCGACATCTAAAGTTTCAATGCACTGTAGATTTTGAAATAAGGAACTTCTGTATTTCATTTTTGTTTTGTTTTGTTTTTGTTTTCATTTAGGAGAGCAACAGCGCTTTCTATTGGAACATTACATTGAATGCCCTCTGTTGCATAAGCAGCTCGTCATAACCTTATTTCCTGTTAAGGAAAATAAAACATCTCAATTATGACTGATTCAAGAGCAGCACACAGAGCAGTCCTCTCTTATTTGTTAAATGATGGTATTGTATGTCTGTCACTAATGGCTCAGGAATGTCACATTAGTCAGGGGCTGCATGCGTGACGATGCGAACATTAAAACACTTTGAGGGAGCTCAATATCCAGTGATCTCATTGCCTCAAAGCTACAGAGTGATAGACTGCCTCCTACACACTGCAAACCTGAAAACGTACCCCCCCCCCCCCCCCAGCAAGATGTCAGAGTTAAATTTCAAAACGGCCGAAACATAAGAAATGACAGTCTGTTTGGCGGCATGCTTTTGTGACAAAACCTTGGAGGCGATGCTTAGAGAAAGTGGAATATCTTCTCGCTCTGAAGTATTCTTTGATTTGCATTTTTTTTTTTTTTGTCATTCTTCGTGTTTTTACCGGCGGCCGCTCCTCTGTGCCGCCCAAACGAGATGCTGTGGCGATGGAGGCTGGGCTCAGTCCCCTGTGGCCTGTACATCTGAGTCACCTGTGTAGGTGTGCAGCAGCTAAATGACTCCCTTCTCACCCTGAAAAAACAGCCTGAGAGGTTCAGGCAGACGAATGAATGTCCCTGTCGATCAAAGTGCCGCTCTCCATTCAAGCTGTCCCGTGCGAGTGTGCACATGTGCTTGTGCATGCATGCAGTCATCTGGGTGCTATTTACCCACAGTGGGCAAGCGAATTCATGCAATCTGATCCAAAGCTTTTAGAGAACCTCCTCACACACATGCCACCCCCCTCGCCTCACAGCCACCTCTCCAGGCTGAAGGCTATTGGGGGGGAAGCAGGTTGTTACCTCACTAAGACATGCCGGCGTCAGTGTGCGCAGGTCAAGAGGGCAATGGGGACTGTAGACACATTGCTTCCATATGTTCAGCCTTATAGTGGCTCATTAGCAGACATGCTTCAAAAGTTCCCGCAAGGTAACCGGAGTTTTTTTGGCCTTGCAGAGCAGATGGGCTTCACAAACTATGGGATATCTGTGTCAGACCTGAGCTTCTGTCAGCTCCGTCCAAACTCTCCGAGGGGCGGCAGCGGCTCAGTGGGTTTGTGAACCGGAGGGTCAGCGGTTCAAGTCCCGGACCAGGTGAAATATGGGGCGTGCGCTGGTGGCTGGAGAGGGACCAGTCTACGTCCAGAGCACTGCCGAGGTGCCCTTGGGCAAGCCCCCCACCACAAAAAAAAAAATGCATGCTATGAGGCTCCTATACTTGCATGTGTATGATTGTTTCGAGGGGCACTTTGTACTTGGGTGTAAATCAAGTTTAATTTGATGTGTTTGCAGTGGCTAACGCTGAATGACAATATAAATAATTTTTTGTGTTTTTTTTTTATTGTCAGTCTCAAGTTGGGGATTTTCCTTCCGTCTGTGGTCATTTCCACAGCAGGAAGTGGGTCACTGGGAGTCCCACTCTCAGCACAAATGTCCCTCACCGTGGCAGCCCCGACTGTTCCCTTTCTGTGCAGCGTCTTATTTATGCTCGCTCTTATCCGCCTCCCACCTTCATGCTCTAGCTGCATGTGTTCTCCATGTGTGCACGTGTGGCTGGCAGGTGTATGCAGGTGTTACCCGGATCACTCATCAGCCCACAAGCTCGCCGCTGGTCCTCACACACAGCTCTATTTTCCCCACTGTCATGTCTGTCCAGGTGAATTCATTTAATACAATGAGCGATGATTTAATACAATACCTGTTGAAAACTTAATAGATGTTGAGCACAGCAGAGACCTTTTATTTAAAACACCTTTATTTACTTTACAGAAGAAGGACAGTAATGATTTGAACTTTCAACAAGCATTTGTAAAAAAAAGAAAAAAGAAAAGAAATTCATAATAAAAGACTGTAAAAATGGCAGTATCAGTGAAGGCAAGTTGTGTCTTTGGTCAAGTTAAAGTGGTCCTTTCATAACCCGACACACAACGGGTGTGACACGCGGGTCACCTGTTGTCGAGGCCACAGCTAACACATCTCTCAGCGCCCTTCCTCCACAGCGCACCACGCTTGCAGCTGTCTCAACACACACACCATGCATGTATAGTATGGTGAGGAATGACATCCCCACACACACACACACACACACACACACACACACAAGCAGCTGCAACGTAGCCAGAGTCCCGGACCGGCCGGCACCGATAGGAGTTTCCTGGGAATTAACTGCATGTCCAGCTGCCCTCAAATCACACACACACACACACACACACACACACACACACACACACCAGTGACAAGACACAGCACTGTGGATGAAAAAAAGTACTAATGTACTAAAACGCAATACAAGTCCAGTTTTCAGTCCCATCATGGTTTTGCAGGTGAGCTGGCTGGCACCGACCCGTGCAACCTCCTCTGTGGCTCCTTCCATAGGGAATCAAGCCAACATGCAGCATCAACTGGCTCCTGAGAGCAGTGCGTGGAATGTGTGTATGTGTCTACGACGCAGGGCAGGAGCCAGAGGCATTGTGTTTGTGCAGCAGGGACATGCGGCTGAAGGTGCGAGCACACGAGCTGCACTGGTACTTCTTTACTTCAGAATGGGTCTGCAAGTGGGCGCGGAGGTTGGAGCGATCGGCGAAGGCTCGGCTGCAGAGTTGGCAGGCAAAGGGGCGCTCACCTGGAAAGAAAGAAAGAAGGGCACAACTTTTAGCGGCATGAAAACGCTACATCTCTGAGACACCTCAGCAGCCCAAAAGGTCTGCCCCCGGGGGTCATTGTTTTTAAAATGAGCCACCGATAAGGAACAAAAGAGGAGGAACACTGCTCTAACTCATTTAATGCAGATTGGTCTTTATCATGCGTAAACATTGTGAGGCCACCTGAGATTAGTTTGTGCCATGCTAAGCACTAACATTTGCTTAAACATCAATGAATATCAATGAATGAGCGTAAAAACAGCCGTTACATTCAGAAGGTGACAGACTCTGGGAATTGATGTATTCATCTCTTGCACAAGACTCTCGAAACGTACCTGTGTGAGTACGAATGTGTCCCCTGAGCAGCCACGGTCTGGAGAAGGCCTTGCCACACGTGGGGCACACACACGGCAGAGTGTGTGAGCGGATGTGCATCTTTAGAGCCCCCAGGCTGGTGTACTCCTTGGGGCAATGTTTGCAGTGGAAGGCCGGCCGTGCAGGGACGTCAGCGGGCAAGGACGGGCTCTGCTGCACCGGAAGTATGTGGGACAGCTGATGGTGGTGGGACAGCGCTGAGAGGCTGCTGAAAGTGTTATTGCAATGCACGCAGCCGTATACGTGCTGGGTGGTATCTGGGCTGGGGGGATCTGAAGTGCGTCCTCCATCCTCCTCGTCCTCTGCGCTGCTGCTTGCAGGAGAGCTGCTGAGGTCCAGAGGGCCCCGTGGAGACGGGGACAGGGACGCGGGAGTGATCGGGGAGAGGGGTGCGGGCAGGGCGTCGATGCAGCTGAAGAGCAGCGTTGGTACGGGGTAGCACGTCAAGGCAGAGCTGTTGGTCTGGGTTGGAAGTTCGGCCCGTGGAAAACTCTCTGGGACCAAAGCTGGGAACGCACGGGAAAAGAAGTCAGGTCACTTAAACTGAGCAGATAATCTAATTAAGCACTGATCTAATCTCGTTTTCATTCTTGGGAGTGTTTTTACACCCAACACTGATCTCGCCGGCTTTTCAATGACCACATTTGTCAAGTGAAGCATCCAGGAAGCTAGAAAATGTCCATCTCATGTTCCGAACGGGGTCTGATCAGCATCTTCAAGTCAAGTTTTGTTTTCCCTGACTGGCTGAGATTTACTCAGTGGGACAAATAGAATACGACAAATTCCAATAAATAAAGGAAGGCAGAATAAATACTTTACCGGTTTGGCTCTCCAGTGAACTCTCCTTGTAGCACGACTTCTTATTGGAAAAGTACTTCTTGACCAGGAACGACCGAGGCATGTTGAGATCTGGCTCCTCCAACTTACGATCTACTTCCTCTTCGGAGTTGCGCTCAGAGCCGAGGAGGATACGCGCTTTCAGCCGGTCCACGCGTCCACGCGCACAGCAAGAGGAGAGTGTCGGAGGGATCAGCACCGGAGTTAACGTGTAGGGGCGCATCTCAAAAGTTGCCCCCTCATATAGTAACCGGAGGGCAGAAGCAGCGGGGGGGGGGGGCAAAGACACACCCCGTGATGATCAGGGCGCCACCAGCCCCCCCGCACCACAGGTGACCAATGCGCTTTAAGCAGCAGCAACACGCTAATGCAATTGTCCTTTTTTAAAACAGCTCTAATAGCGCGCTGCGCGCTCACTTTCATCAGGTGTGCAATTCAAATGAACGCGCGGAGGAGACGGCTTTTGTATACTTGACAAGGTGCATAAGAATGTGTGTGTGTGCGTGTGCGTGTCTGTGCACACAAAGCAGGCCGCATTCATCAATCAACATTTTTTATCACCTTCATCATCTTCCTCACATCTGGTGAATTACTCCGCTGTCCAGTCACATTGAGGATACAGATACTATTTAAGATTTAAGAACACATTTATGATTGGGCGCCCTCTGTCGGCTTTAAAAAATAATAATAAACGCATTCAATATCAATTCTACACACTTTTCTGCAATGATGGAGAAACGTGAATTAAAGTGAATTAAAATGCGACTGTGCCTGTAAGGTTTCGAGTGGACTGACGCACGCATGCACGCACACACACACACACACACACACACACACACACACTTGGCTCTTTGGTGCGTCTGCACCCCGGTGATAGAGAAGGTGCAGGAGGTTCTCTGTGCGCCCCTGAACGCACCACACTGCACTCATTGACAACAGACCCCACTGTTCCCGCGGCAGATAAGTCCATTTAGATAAAGACTAACTGTTGCTTCCACATATTGTGAATGAATCCATTTTAATTCGAGTTGTTTTTTCCACCTCTATTATTTTTGTTATCATTGTGTCCTCATGACGCGCTGACCGCCTCCTTGTCTTTTTACTTTGCCATGACTCGTTTTTCGTGACAATAACTGCTGACTTACAGTTTCTCAGCTTCTCGGTGTCGTGGCGAAATCCTTGCCGTGGATTTCTATGTGTTTCCTGGACTGCACCTGTGCGCACCTTTCCACCAACCTGCTCCTGGTTGCAGTTCGACCGCCACGGACGTTTGTTTTTGGCCTGTACTTTTTTTTATTGTGTGTTCTTTCCATGTTGGGTTTTTATGGAGTTTTCCCTCATTTTGAGTAATTTAATATTGGTTTTATTTTTATTTGTATTGTTAAATTTGTATTGTTAATTGTGGATGATTTATGTACGAAGGACTTTCAACGGAAACAAGACCGCAAGGGCTTTTTTGAAATGCTCCTTTTAGACAGGATGTTTGACTTTATTTGTACTGTAATACATGCTACTGTGTGACTGTACTTGTACTCTAACATTCTATCTAATAAATATATTCATCATCATCATCACCCGGTTCGATGGTTTTGCACTGCACAGATTGTAAAGCCCTCCGGAGCAAATTGACATTTGCGAATTTTGGTTATACAAGTCAAACGTCATTGATTGATTGATTGACGTCATAATTTTCATTTACCGTATTACTTTATCTTGCGTTATTAATTTTCACTTTATTTTATTGTCACTTGACTGACTTCGAGGCGGGGGGGGGGGGGGGGGGGGCTGTGTGAGTCCGATTGTGTTCAAGTCTTTGCATAAATTGTCGTAATTTAATCGAGAGTATCTGGAAGATGATTTGTGACGTTAACGCTGTGTTCAGGGACCGTCTTGTATTTTTTTGACTTCTGCTGCAGCTGCACTCAGTCGGTGAAAATCAAGAAAGTTTCACGTTGCAAGGAGTCCAAATGTTCCGCGGTGTCAGGGTAAGAGGTGGGGGGGGGCACGCATGCACGCACCTGTCTACAGGCGCCATTGTCACGGCATGCGCAAAAGTTCACACGTCGTTAGAGCTCTTTTTGACGCAGACGCCACGCAGACTGGAGGTCAGAGGGGCAGTAAAAACAAAAGGCAAATAGACACACGTGAAAGTCATCAGAGCTGTGGATCCGCGGGGGAGGAGAGCAGATCGGTATACAGACCAGTATTCTTTGTACTACTAGGAGCATAATGAAGGATGTTTTTGCATCTGTTTCTCAATAGCCAACAGGAAATATTCACCTGATACACACACACGCACAGTGGAGAGAAAACAGCTGACTGTTGAATTAGCTCCTGTGAGATAAACGGTTTGTCTGCAGGGCCGACTTGCAGACCTCACGATACACAGAGGACGAGTAGACATGGAACGTTTGCTGTTCAGAACGGATGATCTCTCCTCTCTGGCCTCGGGGTCGAGCCACTCCGTAGGCCCACATGGCTCCAACCCACCACTGGCCCTCCTTCAACTAGAAAGCATCTCGTATATAAAATACAAAGCTGTCTGGTCCTAGCAAAGGTCAAGAAATGAAAGCCACAAGAAACAGAAATAAGGTATTGTTCAGGTAAAGAAGGGAGCCGGAGAACCCGGAGAGAACCCACACAGAGAAGGGGAGAACATGCAAACTCCTCACAGAAAAGGAGGAGTTGTGTTTGGATTTGAACCCACGACCTTCTTGCTGAGGTGCTGCAAAATTCCACCTCCCCGTATTTTCTACCTGTCTGAAATGATGACCTCCTGTAAAATACCAGTGTGTTTGAGAAGAGGCCACCTCCTTCGCCCCTATTCTGAATTTTAAAATGTTTTTGCTCGAGCACCAAGTACACAAACGCATCTTGAAGCCCCGTTTTGCATTTGAAGTCCCTGGCTGCCGGCCTCTGAACAATCGGCTGCATTGTCATTCAGCGCATTCAGCCGACAGGTGACAATCGCTTGAGCAGATTTACATTCGATGCTTTCCAGAATTGCTCTGAATCAAGTTCTTCTTTGTTCATGTGATGATCCAAAGGATGTGGATGCTCTCCCAACTCACGACGTGAGGGGGGACGTGACAACACAGCAACGCTCCCGTCGAATCTGAAAGAGCCTTGATGATGAGTCTGTGATTACAATCGGCACCATTGTGCCATGAATTCTCGTCAGAGTATTCCCAAAGCGCAGTAATTGTCTCACCCCCACATGTGTCTTTGTTCATACATGTGTGTATGCATGTGTGAGCATTGGCCGGTCCAAAAGCCCAGCAGGAGGGAGATAAGATTAACCCACAGGAATGCTGAGCTCATCGTGTAGACACGCACTCCCACAGGTCCGCTGTCTGCGCACGTTCATTGTTGGTGTTTCTCCATCAGACACAAACACACGATCCTTCAGAGGAAATCCGTCTTACCAAATTGACGCTTTGAAAAAGTCGCTCCAATATTCAATCCAAACAATTAACACAAGTTTTAAAATGCATTATGTGTGCCTTGCCCTCATCCCAATAGCTAATAAATTAGCAATCAGTTTAATATAATTCGTCCTCAAAGAGAGAAATGTGAATGAATGCATAAGCTTGAAATGTTGTCAAGCTTCATCAAAATGAATGCATGAATGTCTTGCTGCAACCAGTGATGGAAGGCAGAGAATAGCATTCATGTATTCTGTACAGTGTTACCTGATACTGATAGCGGTGGAAGAAGCACTTGAGGTATTCAGAAACATGATGCTCCTATCCATCCATCCATTTCTTGTAGATGAGGTGTGTAGGTGTGGCTGGAGCATATCTGTGTCTCTGCTGTGGGCGAGAGGAGGGGGACACCCCAAATGTGTCGCCAGCGCATCGCGGGGCCGCACAGAGACAGACCAACTCACGTACTATGGACAAGTTAGTGTGATACATTCAAGTGAATTGCGTGTTTTTTGAGGTGGGAGCAAACCGGAGAATCCGGAGAAAACCCAAGCCGACATGGGGAGGACGTACAAACTCCGCACATCTCGTCTCTGCATATTGTATCAGTGTTTACAGTGTTTTGTGTGGAAATAGTGCGATAATTAGTATTGAGACAATAGTTTGGGAATATTTCAAATAAGATATTAGAAACTTGTCAAGAAAAAAACATATTTACTCCTTGTTTGATTGATTTGATATGAATTTTGACATGATTTGTAAAAAAAAAAAAAAAAGAAAAAAATGATTTTCTGTATTTTGGAAAGGAACAAAATATATAACTTTGAACTTTTTGAAAATGAGGTATGTTTTAATACCCTCTGAATAGAAGTCTCCATCACTCAGTGCGGTGTTTCCTCTTTGAAAGATAAAAGCCCATATCAATCACCAGGTGATAATTAAAACCATTTGTTTGATTAGTGTTCTGTGACAACCTACACATGTATGTGTTAAAATGCCTAACTGACTGACATATGAGAAAACTCATATGGTGCTAAAAGCTCAGAGAAAAACATAATTTGCAAGTCTTTTTTTAACCTTAAACAAATGATTGTAATATATATCTTTCCATTGCTGACACACAAAAACACTAAACATATTATAAAGTCTTCCTCTGTTCATGGAGGAAGACTTTGCCCTGATTAATCTTTGCTCTGACCTTATCTGGAAAGCAGATGTTGACAGCCATATTCCATGTAATATATGGCCCCAGTAAAGTAAAGTAAGTAAAGCTTGCATTTCTGATGAAGAGCAAGTTTTTTCAATAATCCTCATGAAATGTCAGAAAGCTACTCTTTTAACTGCTCATTTCTGCTAAAACCACAAGAGATTTCAGATCTTCTTTTTTATTATTATTATTATTATTAATGTATTTATTTTACTTTTTTATAATCAACCTCCATGATATATTGGGTTTGTTGGCAAAACAAACTATTTATTATAGCTTGAGCAGTTCAATAAAGTACAACAAACTTGTTGCCACTTTCAACACAAAATGCTGCATTTAATAGCTGTTTAAATAATTATTCAGTCAAGAGCATCGCTCGAAAGGGCAGACGTTGTTAAAACACATTACCCTCCTTCATAGATTTCATAAAAGAGGCACTAAATTTCATGAGCGCTCCATGCCTTTTATGAACTGATCTACAGGAATACTGTTTTCAGATTCAACCACCAGGGGGCGGTCGAAGACCAATAATTACAATTTCCCTTAATGGTTAAAGTCAAAAGGCAGATATGGTGTCATATGATTTAGACTCGATGCCAATCTACATCCCTGTACTTGACATAAATGAAAATGAGTACATACATTTGAAAACCTGATTCTGCCTGTCGTCCCAGCAGGGCTGCAATCGCAGGCTGAGAGCAAACAGAGTCGGGGAGAAAAGTCAACAATGCTACTGTTGATCTTCCCAAGGTTATGGAGCCACAGAAGTGTCTGATGCAGAAATAGCAACATCTGAGTCATAATTGCTTTATTCTTCAAAGTAGGTATCTTTTTTGTTCCACATGGTGCAGCATTGTGACTGTTTTGGACAGTTTTCCAGAAGATTACTGTAACGTATTGCATGAATTCTCCCATGGAGTCGAATATTGTTTCACAAATGTGAAACGGCGACAGCTCTTATCGCGGCCAAAACTGGAAAGCTGGCCCCAACTGTTGGCGTGAATTATTACTAAATGTATGTTTAAAAAAAAAAAAAAAAAGATTCTTGCGAGAAATGTTTTATGCTTTATGTTTGCATCGAATAACAAGCGACTCGGGTATAGTCGATAAAACAAAAAACACATCATGGAGATGCCGGGGATTGAACCCGGGGCCTCATACATGCAAAGCATGCGCTCTACCACTGAGCTACATCCCCTCGGTGACAAGGTCGGATCCGGTCGAAGTAATAGATTAACGTTAACAGATAGGGCTTGCTTTTGCAAAATTCCCGTCTATTTCGTAGAAGCAGCCCGATGGAATGGTTGAGCGTGTCAATGAAGAGGCCTTCAAATACTGGAACTGATCTAATTAAAGAGATGGATATTGGATTCGATATAGAGGCAGGCCCACAATTTCTGAGTCATGTTACAAGTTAACTGTGAGAAAGGAACACATTTTCCTAAAAATGATAAGAACTACACTACACTACACTACATCTGGAAAATGTAGTGGATTGATAATTTCCATCAACTATAACAGAACATTCTGCCATTCTGAGGGTGCACACGACAAAACGTACACAATAATATCCTATAAACTCAAGTATATCAAAGTATGATCTGGATCCCAGTACTGCAATGGAAAGCACTGTAATGGCGTGGGCTACAGGGGACAAGGAGCTGCCTCCTCTCTCCGAGCGCTGTCTAGCTTCGTTTTGTAACAGGAGACGACAGTCAAACAAGATATTTTTGTTCTGACTTGCTTCCAAGTTATGTAACTTCAGGTCACAACTTTACCCCATTTCAAACCTTGAATCCCCTTTTACGAGCAGTATTTTCTAATTCACATTCATTTGTAAGTTACTTTATTTTAGGAGTGCAACCCCCCCCACAAAGAAAACCTGAGAATAACGGGGCAGAAAGCTGTCGCTTCTATTTGTTGTAATCCTTGCTTGGTGCTATTTTTAGCTTTTAGGTTATGTTTTGGATTCAGTCAGGGAACATATCTAAGCTGAACGTTCTCTTCCGAGGCTATCTTGGGGGGGGGGGTAAAGGATACTTTGTATATCATGACATATGGAGAAATTACGTCTTCAATATTCAGTATGTTTATCTTGCATCCTCCAGAGGAATGTGAAAGACACCGCCGGCCCTGAGAGTCCTCCCTCATGCTGGGTTTATCAGCACACTCCTGCCAAGGACACCACTCTCAGGTCCTGTTTTTGCCAGGCCCAACTCTCAGGATGCACACATGGCAGGAGTGCTGAAGAAGGGAACCAGAAGGAGAAAAATCATTGTGAAAGTATGCGAGCCTACCTTGTTGTTCATCTGCAGAATAAATTCCTATAGATGAAGGTCCCAGTATAGGAAGTAGGCCGGGTTAATATTAGCTCTGTTTTTGTTGTGTGACTTTAGGATTAGTGAGAGGAACCCATGATGTCAGGCCTGTGTTGACTCAGGAAGAGCAGATAAGTGTTATGTGTGTTAACTTGAGACTGTCAAGAGCAGCGTGTGCAGACAGGCTGTGTGTAATATTAGAGGCAGTTCATCCGTTATCTACAGCCACAGACGTCCAGACGTTACAGTACACGTTACCGGAAGAGGATGACGTGTGAAAAGTGTTGCATGACTACAGTCCTTTTTCAGGTGGTAGTAATAGTAGAAATAAGGTCTGACCGAGTATCTTCTCAGGCTGCCATCTTATCATTTTCCACAGCCATCAATGTTTTGGCAGAGTCCTGAGAGAAGAGAGGGGCGAGAGAGGCACCAAAAATAAAGACTCATAAGCCAGATTGCATGTAGTTACTGTACAATGATCTTCAGTAGAGCTTGTACTTCAACCAAAGTCCCACAGATCCCTTAAATTCAATTAAGATTCATCAATAGCAATCTAAGAGCCCTGCAACCATGATTTTTAGAGTAGACAATCCCCAATAAAAACATATTTTCAGCTGATGAATCTGGAATTATTTTCTTATTTTCTTGTTTGTTTGTTTTTTTTATCCACACCATGTTCCTTTCAATAATAGAGCCGCCTATATATGGCTGATATTTTTCATTAAAATCAATGCACTATCATACACATGCACAAAACATTAAATAACATCCTTCATCTGCTTTAGCTGAACCCTCACCCATATTTAATAGTGTTTGTTTAGCACCAAGACGCTCACTCCAAGTTTTGTGAATATTCATTCAACGGATTTTGCATAACTCTGAAGGCAAACAAAAAAAAAAAAAAAACAGAAATAAAACAGGCATAGCTAAAAAAAACACTTCCTCAGTGGAGGTAATTAGAAAATTCAGCCAACCGAGGATTGAGAACTTTGAGTATTAGTGCATAATCAAGGAAGGTGCACGTTGTCAAGTCAAATATTGTTTCTCAAAAACGTGACTTTGCAGTCCATTTGAATTGTAAACACACCATAAGTTATTTCACCCATCGCCACACCTCAGACCTCAACTTCATGCAAAATTCAGCGAGTTGGCCCTGTCATCTGAGGCAAGGACAGGCATGCTGTCAAAGCAAGAGCTGCGTGTCATGTTGAACATGAACACACAGGGAGGAGAGGGAGAGAGAGAAGGATTGCTTTTACCTTTCACCTACATCAAGGGAAAATGCAGGAATCTCATGAAGACAGACAATTTTGAGTCAAGTCCTGACACGGGTGAAAAAGACAATGGAAACATTTTATGTCCTTCGGCAGCGTATTCATCCCTTTAGGATATTTAAGTCAACTGTGGTCACATCATTAAAATGACTTTTGCTTCAAATAGCTTGTGTGTGTGTGCTGTGTGTGGTCAAGTGGCACTTCATAGATTTCTTCATAGCTTGAGAACACAAACATTCACACGAGGACAGATGCACAGACTGTTCCTGCTAAATGTGTGTGTTAACTGTGTTACCAGAATTTGGATATCATAATCGCTGTAGGATAAGTGTGTGTGCGTGTGCGTGTGTCTATTGTGTGTCTGCGTATCGACAGTATGGGTGCGTCCATGTGTTGCCTAGCACCTGGTAAGTGTATAGGCCAAAACCTTATCAGTTTACTATCCGGTCTTTGTAAAGGGACAAGCTGTACGTGACTGGTGCTATCATCTTTGTGGTAATAACAAGGCACAAGAAGTTATCCACTCATGAGTCAGTGACATACAGGCATGTGGAGACGCAACTCTTGGGTGCAGTTTTTTTTCCCACCAATGCCAAGGAGGTCATGTTTTTTGCCAGGGTTGGTTTGTTTGTCTGGATATTGCCAGTGCTAATTAAAGGGTTCTGAATAGATTATCAAGTAGGGTGCAGCTCAAGACAGAATCCTCAAGACTTTGGTTGTGATCTTTTTATTTTATTTTTTACTGTTTATTGAAAGGGACAATTTCATGAGTTTTGCTTCTGACCTCATGGAGAACACGAATAATACTGAACATAAATGATGACGATGTCATCGCCGTATGGCCAATCGTACATCAAGTTCTGGATCCAGGTAATATTCGCCCATCAGGTGATCCAGAAAGTACAATTACCAGATTTATGAACTCACCACTGATATAACCACAGACTGCCACTTGATTCAATTGGGTGTATTCAAAGCACCCAGTCTCAGACATTTCTGACTGAAGACTCATGTCTAGTCATGTGTTCAAATGCATGCATGAATGCATTGTCCTGAAACAAAGCAGCATACTTTTTGGTTCATTTCCAAATGCTGAAGTACACACTCAGGGCTCACACTCAGGGCTCTATCATTTCGCAGTTAATGTTTTTGAGAGTAAGTTTACGATGTATATTTATACCTGCATTTACAGTATCTACTGTATATAGCTGTTCCTTTAGCATGAAAGAAGGAGAACATGCCCTGGCATACTGCCTGACACACACACACACACACACACACACACACCACAGAACGTCCTCTCACTTCGAGAAACACACGGGTAGTAACACAAAAAGAAATAGTGGGCAAAGTCTGCAGTGCTTAAAGGTAATGGGTTTTTCCTCTCAGCTCTACCGACTGCAGATTCAAAGCATGGCCACCAGGGGGTTTTCATAGCCTCTCTCCATCTCATTGGTTACTCAAATGCTGCATTCAGTAAAACACACATCTGATTGGCTGATATTGATTGAGTGACACATGCCGGCCCACATAACCTCCGTGGAGTGAGGGGATGGATGTTGAGGGGGGGGGGAGGGGAAGGGGCACTATTTAAAAATGAAATGATAAAATAACTTGCATCCCGGTAGAGGAATTAAAATTTGTTTGTGAGCTGGACCATCTAACTTTGGCACAAATATTTGTTTCAGTAAATTTTATATTGTTTAGCTTTATAAGAAGTAAAATTAAAAAGCACATAAATAAATAATGCAGTGTTATATATATTATCTTTCTAATACACATGGGTAAACAGGCTGTAGATAGACATTCAATGCTGTCTTTATTTCAGTTTTTTTTTTTTTTTGTCTTCTTTCTGTGGCTGAGTGCAGTTAATTACTAAGTTTACAATCACTTCAATCATCAGGCATTTATCTTTCCTTGTTATAAAGGCTTTGTCTATGGACCCATGTGAACAACGACTCGGGATCAGTTTAACATCCACCACACAGCTCAGATGGCGCAAGTAGAAGCTGGTCGCAGATCAGTTTCTGAGTGAAATCGCCATTCCCATCTGGGTACAGGTTTGACCCAGCCCCCACAGCTGTTGCCTAGAAGCCCGGCTCGTTCTTGTGTAATATTCTGATTGGCTGTTTTGTTTCATGGAGGAGGGGAAAGAGGCGTGGCCAAATGTATTACGCTCCCACAATCAGCTGTTTTGTGCGTTCTACATTCTGATCCGAGGATCAGCTGGAAGCAGCAATAAACAGAAAGAATCTTCAGCGGGGGGGAGAAATAAATAGAGGAGAGAAAAGGCTGCAGATGTTATAATCTGAACATATTAGTGTAATATTTTTACACGAAGCCCTTCTTCTAAGAAGAAAGTCTTTTATTTTTTTAATATAATGATATTTTAACTACCTCACTTGTAAATTATCTTAAGCCGTGCTTTAAGAATTATTGACGTTTATACTGTGTCAGATCTCGTTTACAAGTTGAAGAACATTGCAAAGGCAGGTAAGCTTCTTCTCCTTCTCTCTCTCTCTTCTATTTGTGATCCTGTCTGTGTTTTGTGTCGAGCTGAAAGCTCTCAAGGTATCAAGCTACAGTTCTCCCATCTGTCACCGAAGTCCTCTTATCAATAGACAATCACCATCAGACATTAACCTACAGCATCTTATATTACACAGGCGGTCACTGACTCATTACAATGGCTATTTTTTGACTGCTTCGTGGTGACCTATTATGAGGTCAGTAATAGATTTCTAGCCTATTTTGATGGCGTAAATCGTCCTGTATACTAAAATAAAATAAAATAAAATAAAATAAACACCAGTCCTCACGTCCGATGTGGGCTAAATTCTGCAGGACGACCAGCAGACGGTGTTTTTGTAAACTGCAGCAAATGCTGATTATGCAGTCGAGATGATGGCGGATGTTGATGTTTCAGAGGGAGGCGCAAATATAATAGTCCGTCTGTGAAATAATGGTCCCGTCGTGTTGTCGAGCCACAGCTGTCATTGCTTTGACCCTTCCGATGAACAGTTTACGCGGATAATTCATAGTTTAACTGGAGACTCCATTGACAAAATCCTCCTGCGCGCAGCCAATCGGCTGTCGAGTGTTTGAGGTCAATGTTTTATTTTTACGTTACTGATGTTAGCGTATTAAACATGTAATCACATTACTGCTGTGCGCGTTCTTATTTTTTTTATTTTACTCGTAACATGAAGGGGTTTCAGCTCCACTTTGATGTTTCTCGGCATAGTGTTGAAAACAAAAACGGGTTAGACGCAACGACCAAAATATATCGTGTTTAAATCGTGTTTTCGGCGACCGTGACATCTTCCATTTTTCCTGTGTTTGCTATCCAGAACAAAAAAAAAATTCCATCCGGTCGACAAGTAGGCTGGAGCCTTTAATGTCGGTGACAGTGACGTCACGTACATCTTGTTTTCATTTCGCGAGTCCCCGCCCAACCGGATCCACTCCGCCTGTTTTATTTTATTTTTTTCTTGAAGACTAATATTTTCAGATGTGCAGCAGAGCGTGTTAATTCCTGTTTTATTTATTCTATATGCATTTATTCTTTATTCTATACTTAGAGCTAAGATGTCACTGACTATAAATGACCGTGAATATTTAGTTCACGTCGTCTATAGGCTAATTTGCTTAAATTTGCTTCACTTTTTAGGTTTCAAGTTCTCATTTTATTTGAAAGATGTTTCATTTGTAAACATGAGCAGAGAAAGTCTTGTTAAGAAGCCCAGAGCACCTTTTATGTGTTGTCTGGTCAGATGTTAAAATGATTCTTAAAACTGGACCTCAAGTCCAATTGATCCTCTTTTTTTTTCTTTTCTTGCTGTTCTTGATTTGCCACCTCAATAATCTCATGATGAAATCTTTGGTTTGTCCAGAAATTTGTGGGGAAAAAATCTTGGGATTGTGGATGGATTTACAGAATGCCCAAGATGTAACCATTGACCTTTTTGTTCAATTCACTGGTTATATAGATATAAAGTGAGATATTGTGAACTAATAAAGCGCTGAGTATTACCCAATGAGGTCATAATGATCGTTTTGTTAATAGGCTTCTAACTTTGTAGCTTTCTGCCACATTTTCTCCCTCTGGCTCTCAACGTCTCATATTTTGAATACACAGCCACACAACTGGTTTCATTGCCAATAGATTTATTTTTTTTTATGTGCAATGCATCTTGTAATTATTCCGAGAAACAAAGCCGCCTTGCTGACTTGTTGTACAATGATTTACAAAGAGGAAATTAGCAGCAGGTGACTTCTCTTTTCTTTAGATATCTTTGAAGAAAATGTGTTGACAGATGCTAACCACCTCTCTCTTACACTTTTCAGGCCTTTGCTCCAAGCCAAGTGAAACCTTACATTTGCACTACAGAAGTCTCTCCACTCTTGTTTGTCAAAAAAAACTGAGATCCAGCAAAGGGCTTCAACTGAAAAAAAGACAGTCACAAAAGAAGAAAAAAAAAGTTGCTCAAGGACAACAACGAGTTATTTGTTAGCACAAATCATTTAAAAGAAAAGGCAGCTACAGATTTTCCCTTTGTGGACGACAAAGTCATCATTACTTGACCATACAAAGCAGTCATGTTTCAGCGTCTGAGCAACCTGCTGTTTGGGGAGGTGGAAGAGGTAGCAGCTGAGCTGAAGGGTCCCAACCCCTGTGTGACAGAGGCCGATGAGGAAGGATGGATGCTTGTCAACTTGCCTGGTGAGTCTCACCTTGGAACGAGAAGTTGTTGTTGAACAAATGATGAAATCAACAATAAAGACTTTTATGTTGAAAATGTGGATAGTTGAGATATACTTCCGTCCTCTCGTACAATTTTTTTTTTCCTGCTGCGCAACATTTGAAGTTCAGATGTGAGGTTGGGGTTGATGGAGCAAGGTGAAGAATCAGTCAGGGCGTTGGTTGCACATCTACAATGACGCGCACCCGCGTGGCTGCAATGTTGTCTATCAAATGATGGAAACAAATAATCTTCTGTGAACATACGGCATTGTGCATCTGTTGTCTGTTTGTTTCTGTTTGTCTCAATCGTGGGGGAAAAAAAGCCATTATTAAGATAGAAGCATTGCTTTGGTGCTCACTCAGAGTCCGACCAATCAAAAGCAACTAAAAAGAAAAAGCACTCGGTAAAACCAAAACAAATGACATAATCAAAACTCTCAGAGGGTCAACACTACTAATGATGTGACTCTTATGTTTTGTGTTTCCTTACCCCTCTTCTTCCCTTCCTCCAATTATTTTTAAATGCCCTTGAATTCCCCACACTGGTATGTGTGTCCGTGCGTATGTGACCCTCTTTTGTATTAACTTTAAACATCTGCATTCATTGACTATCTCATACCGGATCACATGGTTGCCCTGCACTCAGAAAATTCTGATCATGAGGAAGTAGCCCCACTTATTGCGCAATCGATTTCAGACAGTAACCGATCGAGTGATCAAAACACACATACAAGGCCTGAATGCCCGGCCAGCATTCCCAATGTGCCTCTCAAGCGCCGTAGGACTCATAAAGGTCTGGCGCGAGGTGCAGTAGCATCCTCTCAGCCCCCGTTTTGTCCACGCATTAGTATTTCTGACTTAGGTGCCACCATGCCCATCACCCTGCCTAGACAGGCCAGACAAACCACACCCTCCTCCACTCCATCAGTGTCCCCTGGTTCTGAAAGTGAGTGTGGGGGCAGCAGGGGTAGCAGTAGGGCAGGCACAGTGAGAGGCTGCATGGACGAGAGCTGGTTTGTCACCCCTCCCCCCTGTTTCACTGCAGAGGGAGCCACGGCGGAGGCCAGCCCAATGGAGGACCTGCTCATCGAGCACCCCAGCATGTCTGTGTACGTGTCCTCAAACAACTTGTCCATGGTCTCCAACAGCAACCTGTCCATGGTGGGCGAGGAAAGCGTCGTCAGCCTGACAAGCAGTGTGAGGTGAGAATAAAAAAAATCTCTTTATGCTTGGTAACACTCAACCTTTACCTGCATCAGCCACACATTCTCACACTTTAAACTCCCTTCACAGCAGACTGGCTGAACCGCCGACTGTCTCTGCCGCCTGCAGCACCATGCCCACCAGGATGAGCCGTGGAGCAGCTGCCCAGATTGGACCTCTGGCCAAAGTCACCCAATTGGCCAGGGTGCAACGCAGCAAAGCACGCATGGAGCGGCACCATCTGAGCCGCAACCGCATCCAACGGCAAAATCTCACCAGGGAGCAGGTTCACCGCCATGCAGCCCATACCAGGAACCACTTCCTTCACCAGCCCTGCAAACGTAACATCTGCCACTAAGCTCGCCATCAACCCAGTCGACTACGCTGAGGGCATTATGCATGCATCGCCAACTCAAAGGCATTGATAATTGAATACATTCGCCCACTGCACACGTATTTCCATTTTACAAATTATATCATATAGCACACAAAAACAAGTAAAACAGTAGATTTGTGTTGTTGTTGTTGTTGTTTAGTCACTAATTGATTCCAACTGATTTAAGCCACCTTCTGCTGTTATGAAAACCAAGGCCTCTGAGTAAATCTGGGTAGCCCATCAGAGTAGTCAAACAACTACGGAAAAAAAATAATCTTTGCATTGATCACACTTGACAACAGTAATTTTTGGAAAAAAAGAACAAATATTTTCTCTTGTCTTTTCCTCTTTCATGAGGCCACTAGTTCAATAACATGAATCAATACTAACATTTTGGCTATAATGATTTGAAATTCAAACGACCAAGTGTACTTTAGAACTTTTCTATCATGCAAGATAGAGACAAGCTAAGACTCTTGCAGAGAAAACAACTCATCACATCTTGGAAGTTTCATATTACATGTGACCCCACCCCAGAAATTGTGGCGAGATATACCGCTAGAGAGATGAGTGCAAGAGGAAAATCTGTGGACATTTGTCTCTTCCCAATTTGGCTTGTCGACATGTAAAGTGAAAGATGAGGGCAATAAAACACGAGCGGCCCATTTAATTATAGAGAGCAAATGTGGGGATATTTCTCTTAACCAAGATGTGAGAGATGAGAACAAGTCATCTTCTACTTGTTCTCATAAAAGAACAAACCAGACTAACGAGTAAAAAGTTTATGAATCTGGTTAAATAAAAAATAAATAAAAATGAATTACAGGATCAGTAATGTCTAAAGGGATGCGATTGAAAGTGAAATGTAACTGAGCATACCTCGATTCAACATTTCATTTGGCTGGATTGAAAAAATGCAAATATTGATAAGCAATATTAATGAAATTGAAATGAAAGGTCACAATGTTTGTCTTTAGGTTACAGGGTGCAGCAGGTTAGAGTAGGTGTGGAGTGGTAATTATGGAAAGTCTTTGTTTTGCTGCATTATTAACTGATCATTAGGTTTGGCAATTTGCTAAATTATTTATTTTCAGTTTTTTTTTCTTTTTGTTTATCTCTTTCTGCATGGAAAGAAAAGAAAGCTTGTCCATTTCAGGCAAAATGAAAGTATATTTTGGGTTTTCAAGTCACCAAAAAAAAAAAAAAGACAAGAAAAGAAAAAGAAAAAACTCTCTGTTGATCACACACAGTATAAAGTTCATCAAACGTGTGTTGAGTAAACTAAAGCAATGTGCCCAGCACACGTCAGCCATCTTCATCTAGTGTGTGCTGCGATCTTTCGTTTTCCACATGAACACCAAAAAGAAGTCTGATCTATTGAATCATCATTTCCTTTTATGGTCACTCTCTGGAGAAAGGAGAGGAAATGTCTTCTCGGAGCATAACAACACCCATGTTTCCCTTACCATCATCTTGCTCATGGATGTGTAGCCCATTACGTTCTTACTTCTATACTTATTACCGTCCATTTCTCATTAGCACATCCAATGCTCACATTGTCCATTTAAAGATGTAACTTACTGATATATATATATATTCAACAATAATAGTTAACAATGGTGCTGAAGTGTATACTAATGTTTGTAAATTATTTGAGACATGGATGTAAGTTTGCGCTGTCATACGAATTGTGAGTCAAAGTTTTAGCGGTGTGCTGTCTGCTTGTTTTTCTTTTGTGTTTTTGTTTTAATTTCAAATTGTGTGTGAGAAAGTGTACTGACACGTTAAATGCTATAGAAATTATTCAAAAGGAGATGAATATCTGTCATTTGTTTGTCTTGTAAATATTGCAAAACAATATATAACCTTCCTATCGATGTCAAAGCCTCTCAGGACTTGAGTCTATGACAGTATGTCCAGTGGGACTGATGAGAATCCTTTCTCTCCCTCACCTCTTTGCTCAGCACTAGACTAAAGGTTTATGTGCGACACTGCCCCCTACTGGGGCCACCTAACAGATCATAAGCTGCAGGAAACTGGTGAGGATGAGATACAACAAGGTTTAATATCTAACAATATGAACTGATGTCTACTAATGACAGATTGAGAGTCTGGCTATATATATATATATATATTATATATACTCAGAGAGCGCAGACCTCCCCCAAGCAGCTCATTCCCCTCATAATTAGATTTACACCATTCACATGGTGATCTGGATCATCACCAAAAGGTTATGAATTGTTGTCAGTATCTTTATACACCAACCATGAAAAGTGAATGTGAATCGGAGTTGATGTGTATTTTCAACAGATTTTGCATCCGATCATGCTGAAATTCGGTGGTGAGATAGAGTCTTCCACCCTACATGACTGTGTCAAATTCCATAAACTTTGGTGAATAATCAACAGAGATAATGAGGAACAAATCTTGAAGCTCCATTGATTGCAATGTTAACGGAAAATTCTAAGCGATCCAGAATCCAGGGTCTCTTCTGGATTATCGGCAAAATGTAATAATCTGTTCCTGGTAACATTTCCTGAATATTTCATCCAGATCCGTCCAGACCATTTTGAGTTATCTTGCCAACGGACAGACAGACAGACGGACAAACGGCGGCGATTACATAACATCTGCCTCGCCTCGGCAGAGGTAAATATGTGTCAGTTAGTCCTTGACCTGAAAAACAGTGGGAACCACTGCCATAAATGACTAGGTTTATCTATTATTATGAATATGGAGAGAGCAGGAGACGGATCTGAGGTGACAAATCTAACAAATTTGAATTCTGTATACCTGCAATGAAATGGTACATACAGCAGTAAACAATAACACAATGGAAATAAATGTAATAACATCACAGGTGGAAGTTGTCTGTGCATTAAAAAAAGAAAGAAATGTTCAACCCATCTGCTGCTGCTGCAAATATCTCCTGTTTTTCCTTCATTTTATTTCATCCTTTCTCAGCAGTGTCAGGTAGAAAGGAAATGTTTTCTCGGTAGGGTGTCGGAGATTATTTCAAGTTGTGTTCTAAGACTGAAAGTCATCAAACAGTTAGGAAATGTAGTTGTTATAGATATGTGGAGCTTATATGATGTGCACAAGAAAGAGATGAGGCAGGAGATGGATGGTATTTATATATATTTAAAAAAAATAGTTGTAATTCATCTTTGTATATATCCCATCATAGTTAGAGAAGCTATCAAACAATAGGATGTTTTCAATGAAAAGCATTGAATGTCTGGGGAGTTCCTCATGATTTATGTTCCCTGAAATGACGGCAGCTTAAAAACACTTGGGGTTTGATCCATGTTACATCTAAATCAGTACACGCTTCCCTCAAAAAAATGAAATATATAGACACAAAATGTGGTGTATCTGATTAGCTTTGGTATGGTGATTGTGCCTTTCACTTATTTCTGCATGGTTTTCGTGATGTCCAGATTTTTCAAACCCCATTGAGAGACAAGACCTATGCAAAAATCAATGGGTTTTCCAGCATCCATTCAAAAATACAGATACCCAACAAAAAAAATAAGGGAAAGAAGGAAGAACCAATAAATACCCAGGTTAACACCTGAATCTTGTGTCATTATTTTCATGTGTGTGTGAGCAGAAATGAATGTCAAAGATTGTGTGACATATTGATAATGGTATAAAAGCAGAATGATTGTATTGTCATTTGATGATAATAATAAAATTTAAATGGATAGAAATAATAGAAAAAAAAACACAACAGATCAACAGCAGGGAAAATAAGCATCTTGGGAATGCAGTTCGTCAAGGCGAAGATAAAAGTATGCTGGTTTATGCAGGGAAGTTTTATAAACTACACGTAACCTATTTTAAGTGTGGAAGAACAGGACAGAAGGCCTGAAGGGAAGGGCAAACCTCAAAACTGTAATTGGAGCAGCTTGTCTGCGGCGCTGGCCTAACCTGTCTATCTGCTTCACATGCGTTCCAATCCACACATACCAAAGTGGCTTAAGTCTCTACAAATGCTACTGTCATATTGTTCAATGGAAATTACTTGGATTTTCACTTCTTGTGAAGAAGATTTGGTCTGTAGTTGTGGAAACACAATTTTAATTTGACCTTTATGGCCGTAGACGAAATCTATTGTGAACCTCAACAAGAATAAACTTAGGTCGAGTCGCAAATTGTTTTCGGAGCAAATTTCATAATCATGACTTTAGACCTGTAACGTGAAGCTAATTTCCTCCTCAGGTGGCGCCGCCGTGTTTCAGAATCCTACTGCAGCGACGCCAGTAGCTGCTGTCGCAGGCATCACACTGCGTTTGTCACATCGAGCCAATCAGACGAACTAAAGGGACAGGTCATTGTCGGAAACGCGCCAATCAGAGACAGCGTGAGGCGGGTCCGCGGCGTCGCCATAGTAGGTGCGCAAATTCCCAGTCAAATCCGCGTCTTGTGATGTAAACTCACTGCGCTCCAACTCACCTGGCCTTGGCTGTCTGTACAATGCGCACTGACGCCGCCGAGGATTTCTATGTGCGCGAATAAGTCCGGCAAAGGTTAGTACGCACGAGCATTGATTTGAAACGATTCCAGCTGTCCATTGATCGTTATTAAAGGAAATATGCGTTTTAGGCATCGTAGCGCGGAGAACAAGCCGCATACGTGGAAGAGTAATTCCCCGTGTACCTGCTTTCAGAGCGCTGAATGGATGGAGGGTGCTGTACTCGCTTTCCGCGTTACAGACCAAGGGAGAAATACGCGTTAAGATTACATTTAATGTGCGTTAAATGGGGCTTTCTCGTCGTGTCTCTGGAGCTGTCAAGATCATTATTGTCCAATCAGTTATTGCTGTGAAAACAGTCGAGATGGGTTGTTAAATGTGATAAATCCTGACATGCATTATCATCGGAGCCGCGTCTCGGCCTATAATAAGAGCTATTATTAATTTAGAAAGTGTTGTTGTAATATAAATTGTGCGAGAAAATAACAGAGGATTGTGTCGTAGCTGGATATTGAATCTCAATCCAGTGGATGTGTTTTTCCAACACTACAGCAACACTAAGCAGATTTTTCATCTGGATGGCAAGAAAAGAAAGTGTATGACTCATTTCCAGATCTTGAAATTATGGCAGGATACCGACGTGGCTGTGTAATGGATAAAGATGCCAGCCCGGAGACGGCCCTGGGGAGCGTTTACTCTCCAGTGGACTACATGAGCATCACCAGCTTTCCCAGGCTGCCAGAGGATGACATGTTATCAGGGGAGAAGAACAACTCAAAGTCACCCAAAGAAGATGACAATGCCCTCAGTGAGCAAGACGCCGGTGAGTCATCCAGGTTAGACAAATGGTTGTGTAAGCGTTTCCGGGCGTTGATTCATAAAGCAGCACTGCTTTTCCATCAAACCGACTATTTTATAGTTTCAATTAATTGTTATTATTTTATTTTTTTAAATGCTGAGTTTGAACAATGGCTGTAAATATGCAGATTTCAGTAATGGATTAATTGTGGTCAGCTTTTACCTGCAGCGCAACACCGTTGTGGTTTGTATGCATGCAGTGCTGAGAGAGCAGGCAGGGATACTGTATTTCTGAACATATCGCCAACTCAATACTGTGGTTGCCTTTTGTATTTTCTTGTTCGGCCTAAACCTTTTAGTTTGTGTTGTTCATCCCAGACCCAGATCAGTTTCTGAAGTCGGCTCGCCTGCAGCGTATTCCCTCGTCGCCTTCAGAGCTGGCTTGCAATGATGTCGCATCCCTGCAGGAGACCACCAAAGACCCTTTTACAGAAGGCTGTGCCTGTCGGCGAGACGGACTGACGGTCATGATCACAGCCTGCATCACCTTTGCCACGGGAGTCACTGTAGCTCTGATTATACAAATCTACTTTGGAGACCCACAGGTAAGGGTTGTGCAAATGATAGTGTTGCTTTGGTCAAATAAATATGGATAATTATGAGTAAAGGTCTGAATATTCCTGTGTGCATAGAGATTTGTGGACGTCATGGACTCGGTCATTCTGTTCAGACTATTGAATGGAGACTAATTGTGATGTTTTTTTTTACTTGCAAAATTTGAAAGTGCACACACATTTGCCTCGAGCCTACATGCGGATGTTTAAGTGGAAAACCTCTGTGGATTCAAAGTCACGTCGCCGCTCTCAATCATGCTGATTTCTGTGTCTTGCAAGGTGTTTAACCAAGGGGCAGTGGTTACAGATGTTGCCCGGTGCACATCTCTTGGTTTTGACGTTTTGGGTAACCAGGGATCGAGTGTTGATGCTGCCATCA
Organism: Brachionichthys hirsutus; assembly: GCF_040956055.1. Taxonomy (NCBI): domain Eukaryota; kingdom Metazoa; phylum Chordata; class Actinopteri; order Lophiiformes; family Brachionichthyidae; genus Brachionichthys; species Brachionichthys hirsutus. Next base: position 10,679,703 of record NC_090898.1, read on the forward strand.
CCGCTGCTCTCTGTTTGGGGATTGTCCACCCTCACACTTCTGGCATTGGAGGGTGAGTGATAGATACCCACACACACACACACACACACACACGGAGGCTGTTAAAGCTATATAAATTCAAACACATAGCTAAAGTTGTGCTCTGATTCCATCATCAGTGGCGGGGTGATGCTGGTGCATGACATCCGCAAGAATGAGACAAGAATCATCGACTTCAGAGAGACGGCACCATCTGCCATCCATGAGGAGATGCTGGATGCAAACCTTGGCTTGAATGTGAGCCATTTGTTTGGGTGTATCCTTTTCGTGACCTGAATATGTTGTGTGTGTGTGTGTGTGTGATAACATAGTCCAGCCTTTTTTATTTTTCAAGTTGTTTGGTACCGTGGTTAATGTAAACAAGCTGTTCTTGCTGTCACATTTCAGCCCGGCCTGCTGGTGGGAGTACCAGGAATGCTCAGTGGGATGCATCAGGCTCACCAGCTCTATGGCAGGTACAGCAACTATTATTTAATCCGATCTCTTCTTCGGTCTTTTTGTCTCTCTCCGTATGCTGGGCAATGATCAGTTGTCATCCTGATTTCTGGACATGACTCTTCTTTGATATTGTTGTCCTGATATGTTTCAACAAGTAAACAGTAGTGTCGAATCTGAGCTGTAATTAAGTTGCTGAGCTGCTTTTGTCGTTTCAGAGGCAACACTCACCATTTTCTGCAGCGAGCTCCGCTTGCTTAGCTTGTGTACACTATTGTGGTCCGAATTTACCCTGAAGGTGAAACTGCTAGCCGAGTATGAACTCAGATATGTAAACCTCAACTGTTTATCAAGCAGTCATTATTAATTGCATAAAATCTTTGCTATTTTGTACGATAAGCTCATCTGTCATTCCTGTATTTCTTTCTAATCAGCTTGTCGAACGCCAGCTCTGAAGAGTTGATCTGTGGTTAAGATACAGTATAAACTCTCCCTCAGTACCGCATTTCTGCAGTAGAGAAACCAGAACCATATATCACAGAGCTGAACTCATTTGTGTACATACAGAAAAGCAGAAGTGACAGGATTGTCCCAGAAGGGCACCTGCAGTTAGCAAATGATCATTTGACACATTACTACCAGTAATAACTCCTAAATACATGTCTTCGAGTGCTCTGCTAGAGACGGGCCTGTCATATCGGATTAGATTATGTAGTGATTAGCCACGCTATGTTGTATTAACATATAAATCAGAGAAACAAGGGACGGGAGGGAGAGTCATTCACTGTTACCGGTACACTAAAACTATGTAACTACAGAAAGGTGACCGCTGTAAAAAAAAAAAAAAAAAAACCCATACAACCTAACAAAGTCATTGTGGTGCATGAAACTCAGATTTAGTCAGAGGGGAAACATTTCAAGACAAATATGAAGTAAAACACAAATACCGGTACACAGCTCTTATGCTATTAAGGAAAAGGTTCACTCACACTACATTCGGCTCACAGTCCAATAATACAGAATAACAAAGAAAATCTAAATGTAATAACAATTTTAAAACTCTTAATATGAATACATATGGAAACAAAGCTGAAATGAAATTATAACAAAGGCATAAAACATTTGATCATTGTAATGAAAATGAGCCTTACAGTGGAATTTATTTGTGTCTGAGCGTCTTCCGTGAACGTGATGTAATTCAAAAAGACATTTTAGCCAATTTGTTTTGTCTCTTCTACGTAAACATCATATTGACCTGCAGAGCACCTTTCATTTTATTGCATCACTGTGTGTAATGACAATAAAGTAATGTTCTTTTCTATTATATTCTATGCTGTCCAATCAGCGTCTCGATATGCTACACCTGTTAGGAGATTGGATTAGCAAATGCTCTCTAATACAGATTTTTAAAAGCTTTGTGTATGTCCGTAGATAAGTATATATTATTAAATATCATAAGTACCGGTATTGTTTATTTTTTTCAATCTGTGAAAAATGGAAGCAAAAACCAAAACGTTTTATGTTTTTGTTGAAAATATGTCATATGATCAGGTGCCCATCAGAACGACAGAATTCTTTAAATAAAGGAAAATTCATTCACACTCATGAGAAACAAAACAGAATATATTATATGATTATTTTAAGACAAAAACTGATAAAAACTAACATTTATGCTAGCTCTGAAAAAAAAGCATGTGCCTCATCTTTTAGAGCAATGGGTGAAACATTGTAGTGATGTGAAAAGATTGTGTTTATTTTTAGCCTGTCTTGGGATGCAATTACTCTGATGCTGTGTAATTATCATGATCCTGATACCTCAGCTGGGATGACGATGATGTCATGGTGTAAAATTATCTTCTGTTATTTGTATATGACATAATAATGTAATGCTGGAATATTGTGAATGGCAATTTTGGAGCAGTAATGAGGACAATATTTTGGATAACTAAGCCAATATTTCATCTATGGCATTTTATCTTCCCAGAATGGCATGGAAGGATGTGGTTACCTTGGCAGCAGATGTGGCCAGGAATGGTTTTAATGTTACTCATGACCTTGGTAAGTTTTCTGTACTATTATCAGAAATCAGTAATGATGTTGTTCCTGTGATTGTAGAACGCCAGCATCACACTCAGTGCTGTTACCAAACAACAGGAGGCAACTTCATATAAAAGTGATGTATGCTCTCATCCACTTTTCCTCTTACTCCCCAGCTGAAGCCCTGCTCAAAGTTAAGGACCAAAACATGTCAGAAGCATTTAGGGATTTGTTCCTTCCCAACGGCCAGGCTCCCCTTGCTGGACTCTTTGCCAGACGTGTCGATTTAGCAACTGTCTTGGATGCTGTCGCTTTGAAGGGGGTGTCAGAGTTCTACAGTGGAAACGTAATGCAGGGAATGGCAGCAGCAGTAAGAAATAATTTTTATTTTTTTTATTCTATGATTCCATAAGTAGCCAGGAACTAACTGTACGTATTCTCCACAGGAAATCATTTTTATTGCTCCTTAACATCAGGTGCTTGCATACATAATACAAAATAACAAAGTCGAAATATTATCACTGACTTGTGTCATATAAAGGGAAGATGTCTAGACGGTGCATGTTAAGAAATAATTTATAACATTAAGGAATAAGAAAAAAAATGGTGACAGTTTAACCACAAATAATATTAAATAATCATATGTTACAGTATCATAAATTAGAACGTCGGTGGCCAATTTAGCAATAGATCATATTGTGATGTGATGCATTTCAGTAACTCATTTGAATGTAGTCATACATCTACTACTGGACTTTCGGCTTGTCCTGTCGGGTCGCCACAGCAAATCAACGTTCTCCACTTCACCCTGTCCTTTGCATCGTCCTCCCCAACACCAGCCACTCTCATGTCCTCCCTCACTACGTCCGTGTATCTTCTCCTGGGTCGACCTCTAGCCCTGTTTCCCGGCAGTTCCATCCTCAGCATCCTTCTACCGATATAGTCCCTGTCTCTCCTCTGGACATGTCCAAACCATCAAAGTCTGGTCTCTGACCTTATCTCCAAATCATCTAATCTTCACTGTCCCTCTTATTGCAGTAGCACACCTGATACTTTCCTCCACCAGTTCCAGCCTACCTGCACACTATTCTTCACTTCCTTTCCTCATTCTCCATCACTCTGCACTGCTGACCAGAGGTACTTGAAGTCCTCTCCCTTCTTTAGTCTACTCCTTCTAACCTCGCTGTTCCACCTGGGATCTTCTCATTTACACACATGTACTCTGTTTAACTATTTCTCACCTTCATTCCTCTCTTTTCTTGAGCAGACCTCCACTTCTCTAAATTATCCTCTACCTGCTCTCACTGCAGATCACAATGTCATCTGCAAACATCATATTCCAAGGGGCTTCCTGCCTCACCTCATCTGTTAGTCTATCCATCATCATGGCAAACAAAAAAGGGCTCAGACTGATCCGTGATGCAATCTCACGTTACTGTCTAACCTGTCATACAGGTCATCATAGGCTCTTTGTTTGGCCTTTGCCACCTCTACCTTTGCCTTGCGTCTCATCTCCTTGTACTCCTGTTTACTCTCTTTCTGGACTCTCAATGTCCCACTTCTTCTTAGTAAATCCCTTTTCCAGTATACACTTCTACAATTCCTGGTTCCACCAACAGGTCTCCTTATCTCCTTTCCTTCCAGAAGACACACCCAGTACTCTCCGACCTGTCTCCCTGATCGTCTCCCTGACTTGTTGTATTCCAGACTTCTGCAAACCTCTCTTTCCCACCCAAAGCCTGTCTCACCTCTTCCCTGAAAGCCACACAACACTCTTTGTTACCATTTTTTATCTTCTTTGCTCCCACTGAGGGTGAAATACTTTATTACTTAAAATGTCCCATCAGTGGCAGTGGACAGTAAGAATCAATCAACTTTAAATACTTTAAATAAATTGTTTTTATAGGTGGAAGCAGGAGGTGGAGTGCTCACTGAGGGTGACTTTGCAAATTACAGCACAGTCTTGCAACAACCGGCAGAGATCACCTACCAAGGTAAATACATTTTGTATGTACATAACAATTAGTGGAGGAATCCTTCCAGTACCCGATCATAGATGCCTGTAAGCAAAATTCCTCAGATATGAACTGCAAATATTAATCTGTTGGAGGACATTATTGGAATTATATAACCGAAATGGTTAAAGGGCAACTTTGAGTCCACATCCATGGGGTTAAATGTGCAAAAGGTTCACTTGCACATCTATAATCATGCTTATTTAACCATTTAAAGCCCGCACCATGAAGTAATTCTCAGAACAATCACACTTCTCTTTTTTCTTCATATTTTCACATTTGCAACTTGAAAATTCATTTCATGGCAAATTATATGATTTCAAGCACGTGACTTTGTTTTGTTTCTGAAGGACACCATGTGATGGTGACCCCAGCTCCTCATGCAGGCGTTGGCTTGATCTCTGCTCTGAACATCTTGGAAACCTACAACATTACCCAGCAGATGCCGAGGAATAGCACGTACCACTGGATTGCAGAGGTTGCATTCTATCTGCTGCAACATAAACAGCTCATGCAGCATTATATCTAAAAGTTCTCTTGATGGCACTTTTGTAACTCCTGTACTGACTTTTATCATGTGTCACGTATGAAAGACATTTGCATTGGGATCTATTTTGTAGTACTATACTGATCATATGCTGGCTGGCCAGTTTTATGCTGACTTATACACTGACTTTGTAACATGGAGAAAGAGGAATGTGAGACACATTTTTGAAGATGCACGCATGGATAATGATTAGCATTTTCATGACCTTCAATTTTAATTTTACTTTATTTAATCTTCCCAGGCAGTGAAAATAGCTCTCGCCCTGGCGAGTGGGCTGGGAGACCCGATGTATGACACCACTGTGTCACAGATTGTTGCCAAGATGCTTAGGTAAAACTCCTCACTTCTCAAAGCATGTACGGTAATATATCTATCCTAAGTCACAAAAGCATTTCTATGAGACTCTTCTCCTTATTATGTTGATTTCCAAGTAAACCAGAGGCCGCCACATTCCGCCAAATGATCAATGACTCCAAGACCTTCCCTGTCGACCATTACACACCATTCTTTGCCTTGGAGAAGGGTGCAGTAGCTGCTCAGGTCATGGTCATGGGCCCAGATGACCATATCGTGTCAGTCATGAGGTGTGTCATTCTTTATTTGAACGTGCTATCACAAATTGTGTGAACAATTCCAGTGACTTTGTGTTTACTTGCGACTGTTTTAGCTCTCTGAACAAACCATTTGGCAGTGGGATTGTGACTCCTTCGGGCATTCTGTTGAATAGCCAGATTCTGGATTTCTCCTGGCCCAATAAAACAAATGGCTCATCGCTGAACCCAGTAATTGTGCATGTTGTTTTTGCTTCAGTGATTACAATCTTGGTTGTATTTTTTTTTATTGAAATAAATGTTAATGCGGCTGCTCATCCTCCTGCCTTTTCTTTTCTTTTGCTGCAGCATAACAGAATTCAACCTGGAAAGAGGCCCATGTCCTTCCTGGTGCCCACAGTGGTCAGGCCAGGCATTGGCCTTTGTGGCACATATGCAGCCCTCGGATCTTCCGAAGGAGATAAAGCATTCAGCGGCATCATACAGGTCATTTACTTTAATTTGTGGAAGACTCACATTTACTAGTGTCTTTGGAGAAATGCATTTTGCTTTGTTCCTTCACAATCAAATGAAATATCAACACCCATGTTATTAATAACAATTTGGCATGCATGTGTTCTTACTCTAGATGTGTCTTTCTTTTTTCCAAATTTCTTACAGGTGCTCTTGAATGTTCTCTCTTTGCGGAATAATATGAGCGATAGCGTAGCATATGGAAGACTCCACCCACAGCTGCAGCCCAACAACCTCCTTGTAGACGGTGAGTTTGTAATTCATCTATTTGATCTGGATATAATCCAAGCTTCCAAGAGCAAGCAATAGTTCCTGCTCTTAACTATCGACATGCAGCGAAGCATATGCCAGTATTGATATTGTCACTATATCACATTTTTGTGTTTACACTGTATTGTTACTATATTGTCAGTAAAAGCAAGGCATCATTTGAAAGTTTAACTTGGCTTAGTAAAGTACAATCTTGACTTCCTGTGCTGTAGTGGGAGGTTGCAAAAGTTATGACCGGGATCAGTACAGATCATATCAAATCAAATCAAATCAAATCTTTATTTGCAGACACAATGGTCCAATTAAAAAGCACACATAACATTTACAACATTTACAAACTTTACACAGTAAACACAGTAATTCTATAATAACATCAGGTACCAATGACACCAAATACCTGAGTTAAACTTCACAGCACTTAGGCTTGGCTGAGTCAGTGTTCTGATGATGTCATTCCCTGATTCATGCAGCCGACATATAAACCTGTATGACAGGTGCCTCAGCTGAGCATTAAGGGTGTTAACCCCGACACCACAGAACATTTCACTGGCGCTGGACCATCTTGGCTTCCTGAGAAGTATCCGCATGCAGTCATTGTATGCCACCCTCAACTTCTGCATGCTGGCCTGTTTGTACTTGATCCACAAGGGGGCAGTATAGAGTGGCGTACAAAAGGCCCTGAAGAGGGTGACTTTGACCGCTTCAGAGCAAAAACTAAATTTCTTCTTCAGCATGTTGGCCTGCGCATACAGCATCCGCCGCTGTCTATACATGTCATCATCATCTCCCAGCTGGTCATTGATGATGTGGCCCAGATATTTAGTTCTGCTGCAGACAGGCAGCACTTGCCCTGACAGATAAAAGCTTGGGAAGTCCAAACCCTTATCCTCTCTGGTTCTGCAGACCATGACGGCACTCTTCATAGATCAGGAACTTTTACATCTGTCTTATAGCATCAAAGGCTGTTGAATATTGCTTGGTCTAAACTATGTGCACTATAACGTGTGAGGCAGGAACTCTTCTAAACACAGCCTGATGTCAAACCTGCTGTGTGGGTGCTCTCTCTCTCTCTCTCTCTCTCTGTTAATTACCTTTACCAGAATAAACAGCAGATTTGAATAGCACGTGGAAATGTGACCTCATTCATTTTTATATGCATAATTCATCACTTAATGTCTTATCATCATTGTCCCCTTTGTACCTCTCTCTCTCTCTCTCTCTCTCTCGTCCCTACAGCTGAGTTTCTGCAGGAAGACATTGAGCTGCTGCAGACCAAAGGTCACACTGTGGAGAGGAAAGAGATCCTCTCATATGTGGAGGGCACCCGGAGAACCAATGACCTCATCATTGGCGTGAAGGATCCCCGTAGCGCTGATGCTTCTGCCCTCACTATGTCCAATATGCCTTAGGGTACCCCCCTTGAGTATAATAAAGAGGTCAGAGTAACACTGTCTGATTGATGGTTCGTTAAAGTGTAAGGAGGTCAACCACACAACATAGGTTTTTGGTAATGTTATGGACGTGTGACAGAAAAACAAGATTTTGTTTTGTTTTAAAACCATCAACAGCATGTCACAAACCATCATTTGGAATGTCCTCTCTCACAGCCTCCAGTGATGTTAATCCAAGTATAGATACAACAAAATGTCAATCCCTTAATGGGATTCAATGGCTGAAAAATGTCCATCCCTTAATCAATGGAATCAGACACAGGAACACGGTGAGGTAAAGTGTGTTCATAAAATTGTGAACACACTTTATGGAGGACAGCAATACGCTGAATAGGTTTACAGTGGACTTGTGCCAAGATTTTTAAAAAAAGTAATGTGCAACACCTCTAAGAAACCATTTATACAGATGCATAGTCTCTGGAGTGCATTTGAGCCACCCTTCTAAAATGTATTTCACCCAATGTACTTTATTTTATCATGATTCTAAATAACATGGAATTGTGTCTCTCCTTCGTGAAGAACATTCCAATAATAGTGATGATCACTGGTTCAATATTACCTCCATCATGTGGCATAACCTGTTATTTTCCTGCTATTTATATGGTGTGTTATCGTGACTTTATTGTGACTGCTAGAGTTAACACTTGTGTAAAAAAACAATGGACCATTGTTTACATTGTGTATAATGTGTAAACTTACAGTATGACCCTCGCGTCTAACTCTTATGTCACGTTTAACAGGCTGTAAATATTAATAATGGCAGAATATGTTTATTTAAAAATTTGTGTCAGTTATTTCTTACTTAAACTCGGGTCTTATATTAAGAGTTGGAATACGGAATACTTGTTTTTAGAATAGGAATACAGTAATGTAATTGATTGAAGCTAATCTGTATTTTTATCCAAAAATATTTTTGCCTATAAATATATTTTCTGTGGTTATAATTAAATTCATTCAGTCAGAACATTTTGGATGATTGTTCTTTTATGTATTTTATTTTACTCCAGCTTGTATATTTGTATATTTTAAATAGGAAAAAAATATTGTTTGTAAAGCACTGCATTTTAAATTTGGTTCTAATATCAAAATGTTCAATGCTTAGTGATCAAACATTTCCTTAAACCAATTGTCACTAATTGTGGGCAATAGTTTAACATTTAGATTGGCTATGAGGCTAGTTTAACAGTTGATGCTTTTCTCCTGTACTGTGCCATGATTTATGGTACAGATTTGCTGAAGGTTTAATTTCAGATGCGTTTGTACCTGATTTTAATTTAAAGAATGCTGTCCAAGAAATAAGAAATAAAAGGTTTGCACACATTGCTGAAGAATGCCATTGTTTCGCCATAGTAAATGTGCATTTAGTACAGCTGACCTAAAGTAAATTTAGCTCACAATTTCCAAACTTTAATTTTTGGGTTTTTAGAAGACTAGAATTTGAAAACATAATTAATACATTTGTGCAAATTTCACATTGCCTATATTTCCTACTGCTATTAATAGACTAGATGTAACCTTGATGAATGAGAGTCTACACCAACATTTAGTTGTATGTTTTATTTTTTATCCTTACCCCCCAAGGACCATAGAAAACTGTGCATGTTAATTTTGGAAAACTAAAAATATGTCTTAAAGATGAAGAGCCAACTTAGATTTACCTAGACTGGACAGAAATGACAGTTTTAACAAGATTTGCTAATGACATGGCCTAATTCAAGATTTATTCTACATTCTACTCTTAATAATAGTTACGAAATATAATTAGCTAAATCCTTTTAAACACAATTTATGAAACATATCTCAATTATTTATTCAAGTAAATATATTAATATTCAACTGAAATGCTCCCGTGGTTGAATGTTTTGTGCTTGTTCAATACCATAAACGGATTTTATTTGTGTGCCGCTCGCCTTTCGTGAATTCGAATTTTACTTTGAAAAACAGTACCGGAAGTAGACCCTTTTATTTTTTTAAATCACGTGGCTTGATCTCGCTTCTCATCCTGACTTGCTTGTGATTCATGTTTTGTTAGCTAATCCTGCCTGCAGATGTCGACTGATTGAATTCATTTTCAGATGAATATATGCGGTGAGATTTCCTCGACTTATAATTTAATGCTCGCGGTATGTAACAATGTCATGCTAGCGGATTGTTAAGCTAGCGGATGGTTTCATTTCATTCGTGATGAATTAACTCCGGCGCTACCAGCTTTTGGCTAAGGTTTGCTAACGGGAGCTCTTCTAAGAAGCGAAACGGAACCGCCTTGACATTTACGTGATGCGTTGTCAGTTCGAAACATTCCGATTAGCAGTACAGCAGTAATCGGAATGAAAACACACCGTAACACGGGATTGTTCAAGTCGACTTTGCTCTCGTTATGTTAGCTTTCGTTCGAGCTAAGGCCTGTGCGACTGCTGGGCCGATGATGATGATGATGATGATGATGATGATGATGCCAGCCAATGCTTTGCCCACCAGTTATGGACATGTATTTATTGCGTGTTTATTTATTTGAGATAATTTAAAGTCAAAGCCGCATCTTGGCAGTCTTCTCCCAAAATGCACTGTTATGCCTCCCGGATATATCGATGCTAGCACACAAGTGCGTTGTTCGAGTTAAGTATACCTTCCTGTAGTTTTGTAATAACATATTTACGTGACGTTGACAAATCGATTTTTTCCCCGCTTGACCTTGCCTTATCTGAAAGTCACAGCACACAGTATGGGAACCGAATTACGTACGCGTAGCTGCCTGTTTGTGCAGTCATTTATTATCCATATAGCTGACAGTTTTCACTACCCGATTACATACGCTGTGTACTTCTATAATCAATGAGGTTGATTAACGATCTATCCCTCGTGTGATTTCAGCATGAAACGATTCAGACGCCACTCCTAGTTCGAGGGGGGGGTGGGGGGGGGGAGATATGGCACATGAAGTTTCCCCACCTCAGCTGTCCCAGAGGACAGGCGTGGAGCCGGACAGTGATTCAGACAGGGACTCCGGTGTTTGGGACGATGCAGGGGACGACGCTGACAGCTCCCATGGACGCACGGAGGAGGAGGAAGTCGGCAAGCAAGATGGCGCAGAAGAAAACGACAACAAGGAGGGAGAAGATTTTACAGTTTTTGTTGCCTTTCAAGGGAATATGGAGGATGAGGATTTCACACACAAACTTGACACAATCCTCAGAGGGATGCCAAATATGCTTGATATGGGTGAGTGTTATTTATGTGCAACCTATTTACTGTGGGTGCAAACGGAACTGACAGAACACAACAGAACCGTCCCATTACTTCTGTCAGGTGACTGTAGATGATGCTAAGTACAGTCAAAGGTAATAGGATGCGAAATGTACTGATTGTGTGTTCCACATTATAGCTGCTGTTGGGATTTAATTTAATCTAAACCGATTGTCTTATACGTTTCATAGATTTCAAAATATCTCGTATCTATTTGTGAATTCATTAGAAGTTTTGTTCATCTCTGCTTTCCCCCCCCCCCATCTTGTGTATATAACGTAATAAGTCCATTAATTGTCCCTTTTTTTTAGATTCTGAGAGAATACAGCCACAGCGCGTGGAGCCGTGGAACAGTGTGAGAGTTACCTTTAACATTCCACGGGATGCTGCTGAGCGACTTCGGCTGTTGGCCCAGAACAATCAGCAGCAGCTTAGAGACTTGGGTATTCTCTCCGTGCAGATAGAAGGTAGGAGCATTCTTCTTCTTCGTCAGATCAAAACAGGATGCAAGAGGCAATGTTTTTACTATGTGGCAAACTACAACTAACTAGACCTGGTTAGCTGGACGAAGGACTTTCAACGGAAACAAGACCGAAAGGACTTTTCTGAAATGCTCCTCTTGGACGGGATGTTTGACTGTACTTGTACTGCTCTAACATTCTATCTAATAGATGTATTCATCATCATCACCTTCAGTATTAAAAGTTATTAATAGCTGTTTCTTTTGTTTATGTTCAGGGGAAGGGGCTATCAATGTCGCCGGTGGACCAAATAGAGGACAAGAAGTCAGAGTGAATGGACCAATTGGAGCGCCTGGCCAGATGAGAATGGATGTCGGGTTTCCAGGTCAGCCTGGTCCAGGTATTGGTTCACTAATATCTGCTTGGCTGGCATTCAGTGAGTTAATACATATTGATTGAGTAGCAATATTTTCCCATAAGGATCTATAAGAATGGGTAATCCATCAATGGTTCCCCCTGGGCCTGGCATGGGAGGTCAGGCTATGGTACCGGGCAGCAGCGGACAGATGCATCCTCGTATTCAGAGACCATCTTCACAGACAGGTTTGTTCTTTTTTTTTATAATCATTGTTATTTTGAACATGTTCAAAATGAGTTCACTAATGGAAGGACTTTCCTTGTCGCTCACTTTTGTGATAGATCAAATGATGCCAGGAATGTCTGTTCAGCAGCAGCAGCAAGTTCAGCAGCACCAGCAGGCTGTTCCCCATGGCTCAGGTCCAATGCCTCCTCAGGCCGCCCATCACATGCAAGCTCTGCAGGCTGGGAGACCCCTCAATCCTGCTGCACTGCAGCAACTGCAACAGCAGCACCACCAACAGCAACAGGCCCAGCAACAGGCCCAGCAACAAGCGCAGCTCGCCCAGCATGGGCCGAGACCTCCGTTCAACACGTCAGGCCAGATGGCCGTTCCTCCAGGTTGGAACCAGTTGCCTCCAGGAGTTCTCCAGCCACCAGCGGCCCAAGGAAGCCCTGCCTGGAGAAAGCCCCCTCCTCAGGCCCAAATGGTTCAACGCCCACCTTCCCTTGCTACAGTTCAAACTCCCAGCCACCCGCCACCACCTTATCCATTCGGCAGTCAGCAGGCTGGGCAGGTATTTAATGCCATGGGACAGGGACAATTACAGCAGCAGACAAATGTGGGCCAGTTTGCTGCCCCCCAGCCTAAAGCCTCCCAAGTACTCCCGAGCGGTGTTGCGAGACCACCTCCACCCCTTCCACCAACTCCTGGACCACAAGGCAACCTAACTGCTAAGTCACCTGGTTCCTCTTCGTCACCGTTCCAGCAAGGTTCACCAGGGACTCCTCCCATGATGGCTCAGAGACCTACAACTCCTCAGGGATTCCCCCAGGGCGTTGGATCACCAGGAAGAGCAGCCCTCAGCCAACAGGGCAACATGCAACAGGGATTCATGGGAATGCCCCAGCATGGACAGCCGGGGGGGCAGGTTCATCCAGGCGAGTTTCTCAGCATACAAAATTATGTGACAGTAACTGCCAAATTTATACTCTGATCTCTAACATTACAACCAATGAAAACTGATTTCAGGGATGCCGAAGCGTCCCATGGGCTTTCCAAACCCAAACTTTGTCCAGGGTCAGGTGAATGCCAGCAGTCCAGGAGCATCTGGTGGAGGACCCAATCAGCAGCTACAAAGCAGTCAAGCGATGACTCATACAGGTAAAATGTCAGCTACATGGTAAATATTTAGGAGCAGGAATGAACAAAATCTTTTGTTGACTATAAGAACATGAAATAGGCTTCAGATGTAGAGATAATTACTCTCAATATTCAGCATTTAAAACTTTGCTTGTTTATAAAAAGGTATTTGTAACACATTTTGTCATCCTCATTGCATGGACTGAGGTCAGATATTTTACATTTTAAGAACAAGCTTATTTTGTCATGGAACATGCTCTATCTGTAACGCATGTTGACTGGCGTAAACAACTTCAGGACAAACAATATGTATGAATCCTGAATAGTATTCACTACTGAATTTTCAATATGCACATACGGTAAGTCCCACAAAATTGTGACCATTGAAATAATTTAAGAAATTCAGGTGTTCAAATTAGAATAGAATACTTTACTGTAATTGCAAAATGTCATGGAATTCAATGCATCTCTTTCAGTGATGTGAAGGTAAACACTAGAACATAGGTTGTCTTAATATACACTTAGCTAACCGTTACCACTTTCCATTTTGCACCAGGAGTTCAGGCATCAGTCTCCACACCAAACGCAATGCAGGCATCATCCCATGCCCAACCACACATAATGGGTGCGGGCCTACCCGCTGGAACAACTGCTGGGCCTAGCATGGGGCAGCAACAGCCTGGCCCCCAAATGATGGGCCTCCAGCATCAGGCCCAGCCTGTGCCCTCCTCCCCCAGCCATAAGGTTCAAGGCCAGGGTGGAGGTCAAACTGTCCTTTCAAGGCCCCTCAGTCAAGGGCAGAGAGGAGGAATGACCCCACCCAAGCAGATGATACCTCAGCAAGGCCAGGGGGTGATGCATGGGCAGGGTCAGATGGTTGGGGGCCAGGGGCACCAGGCCATGCTCCTGCAGCAGCAGCAGCAGCAGCAACAACAACAAAATTCCATGATGGAGCAAATGGTTGCCAGCCAGATGCAAGGTAACAAGCAGGCATTCGGAGGCAAGATCCCAACTGGGGTCATGACAGGTCAGATGATGCGTGGCCCTGCTCCAACTGTTCCAGGTAACATGGCTCAATTCCAGGGCCAGGTTGGACCTCAGCAGATGACTCCACAACAGCAACAACAAATGGCTCAGCTTCAGCAACAACAGTTACAGCAGCATCAGTTGCAACAGCTACAGCAGCAGCAACAACAACAACAACAACAACAACAGCAGCAACATCAGCAAATGAACCAGCAACAGCCCCAACAGGTTTCTATTCCTGGAAATCCTAATCAAGCTATGGGCATGCATGGGCAGCAGATGAGGCTCCCTGCTGGTCATCCTTTAATCCTGCAGCAGCAGCAGCAGCACTTGCAGCAGCAACAGAAACAACAACAGGCAATGTTGCAACAACAGCAGCAACAACAGCAGACGGCTCAACACCCGCATCCTTTGGGAGATCCTAATAGTGGAACGGGAGACTTGGGGGTTCAACAGATGGTTCCTGACATGCAGACACAGCAGCAGCAGCAAGGCATGATGGGGGGCCAACAGCACATGCAGATGGGGAATGGACACTTTGCAGGTCACGGCATGAACTTTAACGCACAGTTCCCAGGTCAGATGCAAATGAGTGGGCCGTGTGGACAGCAAGGAGGTTTTCCAGTCAGTAAAGACGTGACACTGACGAGCCCGCTGCTGGTCAACCTCCTGCAGAGCGATATCTCAGCCAGCCAGTTCGGTCCAGGAGGAAAACAGGGAGCAGGAGGAGGCAATCAGGCGAAACCCAAAAAGAAGAAACCCCCACGAAAGAAGAAACCAAAGGAGGGAGAGGGGCAACAAGGAGAGGGACTTGGGTAACGATCTTCTCTTCCTGTTTTGTGATTTCTATTAGGAATCGTAGAAGTGGGTGTGTTGCTGAAGATTGTACTGCGATCGATTCTGCTCTTTCTAGTGGTCTTGATGCAGCTGCTGGAATGGAGGATTCTGAACTGCAGAATATTGGTGGTGAGCAGAGTGTGGGACTAGACAACTCTGTCCCGAAACATCCAGATTTTGCCAACAGACCTGTAGGTAAGTTGTTTAGAATAATTTGTTTTATTTTATTGTATGTGCTTTTTATTGCTGATTCTTAGGTTTGGCAGTGTTTAGTATAATATTTCCAAATTTGTACTCTTTTTTATTTTTTATGCATCTTGACCCTTCCTTAGGATTTCCTGGTCAACCTGGAGAACAGAGAGTATTGCAGCAGGTGCCAATGCAGTTTATGCAGCAGCAGCAGCAACAACAGCAGCAGCAACAACAGCATCAGCAACAACAAATGCAGCATTTGCAGCAGCAGCAGCAGCTACAGCAACAACAGATGCAGCAGCAACAAATACAACAACAAATGCAACACCAGCAAATACAGCAGCAGCAGTTACAGCAGCAGCAGCAGATGCAGCAACAGCAGCAGATGCAACAGATGCAGCAGATGCAGGGACTCCAGAATGCTCAAGGGCAGCCTTCAGGTCAAGGCCAGCCCCAGTTGCACCCTCATCAGCTGCAACAACAAGCTCAACAGCCACACCTGCAACAGCAGGTAATCCCATTATCATGTACTTTGATTGATACAGCAACTAACGGGTTAACAGTTCACCTTCATTCATGCTTAATATCATACCCCAATGTTTTTATTTTAGCAACAACAGCAAATGATGATGATGCTTAAGATGCAGCAGGAACAGGCAAAGAACCGCATGTCCATCCCTGCTGGAGGGCAGATCCCACCTGGAGGGCAGCTCCCTCGTGCCATTGGCAATCCGCCTGAGGTGCAGAGACTTCCTGTCGCGCAGCAAGGTAACATGCCTGTTATGATCAACCTGCAAGGACACAGTGGTGTGCCGCCGTCACCTGACAAAACCAGAGGGATGCCACTGATGGTGAACCCACAGGTAAGAGCCCAGGTCTGCAGCATATGAAAACTGGAATGTCACTTAGACATTTCAGTGTTTTTTATGTTCAACAAAATTAGTATAAATGGTAGTGACAGTTAAAGAGAAATAAAATGTGTGCATTGGCAAAAGAGGTGTGCAAAATACTTGTGTTGAGGCAACTGGAACTGAATGATGGAGATACACAAACCTTTTTTTTGTTAAGTAAAGGTGACAGGTTGAGTATCAATCAGTGAAACACTTGATTATCATCATTATCCTATTCATATATATGTTTACTTTAGTCAGTTTGCCATTTATCCAGCATGAAACATATGCAAGAATAGTCTGTCAGTCTCATCAGGAACAAAGATGTTTGAAACTACAAAAATCATATCACCATGTATCGGCTTATATTTTAGGACTTAACTGATATTTGAAAATTTTCGAACAAAGGCCAAAGCTTGGGTTTCATTTTATATCCTTATTTGGGAGAGATTTGCAAATGTAGCAGCACTTTTAAGTGTCTAGCTTGGCTATGCAGATATCTTCCTACGGGCCCATTTTACATCCCTTTTATCCTCATGTTTAAACCAGGATATTTTCCCTGTTTATGCAATATCCTGCTGATTTAACGCATTAACCTGGCTTGAGACATAAACGCCAATCTTTTTATTTGTTCTCATTTCTAGCTTACAGGTCCTCCACGGAGAATGTCCCATCCCGATGTAGGACAGGGTCCCCAGTGCACTGGACCTGAAGAGTCAGCAGGAGGTCACACGAAGCAGGATAGGCCTGGTGGGCCTGAAACTGGGTTACAGCCTGGAAATGGGACCCAACAGATGATTGCTAACCCAGGCTCAAATTCTCATATCATGAAGCAAGGCCCTGGTCCATCACCAATGCCACAGCACACTGGAGCCGGTCCCCAACAACAACTGCCCACGCAGCCACAGCAAGGGGGTCCCATGCCTGGCATTCATTTTCCCAATGTCCCTACAACCTCACAGAGCTCCAGACCCAAAACTCCTAACAGGGCTAGTCCCAGGCCGTACCACCACCCACTTACCCCAACTAACCGTCCACCTAGCACCGAGCCCTCTGAAATAAACCTTTCACCGGAGAGGTTAAATGCGTCTATCGCAGGGCTGTTTCCTCCCAAAATCAACATTCCTCTGCCTCCCAGGCAGCCAAACCTCGCTAGAGGATTTGACCAGCAAGGTCTTAACCCAACAACTCTAAAAGCAATTGGGCAGGCTCCTCCTAGTTTAACTTTACCAGCCAACAATAATGGCAGTGCCGGTGGAAATAACGCTAACAACAGTCAACAGCCGTTTTCTGCGGGCACTGGAGCAGGTGGTGCAGGCACTAAACAGGAGAAGCAGTCTGGAGGGCAGAGTAAGCGAGCAAGTCCCAGCAACAGTCGG
The DNA here is from genome assembly GCF_040956055.1 of Brachionichthys hirsutus. Lineage (NCBI taxonomy): Eukaryota > Metazoa > Chordata > Actinopteri > Lophiiformes > Brachionichthyidae > Brachionichthys > Brachionichthys hirsutus. The sequence goes on from NC_090898.1 coordinate 10,697,309, forward strand.
CGGTCAAGTCCAGCCTCGAGCCGGAAGTCAGCCGCACCGAGTCCAGGGAGACAAAAGGGGACAAAGATGGCCATCACCTGTCCTCCCCCTCAACAGCAGTTGATCACCCCTCAGGGGCAAACCATGATGCTAAGCCCTACCTCAGTCCCTCCAAGTCCAGTATCCATGCCTTCACAAGGGAGTGGGAGCATAGAGGCGCAGCAAAGCCATAGTCCCTACCACGGTATACAAAATAACCCTGCTGAGGGAGCCAGGGAAAACCAGGGAATAGCAACAGCAGAGCAGCGAACGATTCACCCGCCTCAACCCGTGCCACTGCATTTGAGGGAGTTATCATCTCCCAGAATGGCAACTCCTCGGTTCCCTGCAACTCAAAAGCCAAAAACGGATTTTGAACCACAGGCGGGTAAAGTTGATAGGCAGCCAGCTCATGCTGTAGCTACGCGGGATTCCGATGTTTCACCAACACTCAAGTCTACGCCAACATCGCTCAACCAGTTGTTGGATAACACGGGTATCAAAAACATGCCTCTTCGACCCATACAAAATAGTACTGTTAGAGATGTCATGGAGAAGGACAGTCCCAAGTCTGTTATGGATCCAGAGAGACCACTCCACAGTAATTCCCACGGTACGGATACAGCAGTGTCTGCTACCACGGCTACCACTATAAATAAATCCGATGCTAAACCCAAGCCTGCCGTACCTATCCATGTCAGCAATGCTAATGCGCAGCCTGCTTCAAGTCCCAATTTGCTCCCTAACACTAATGTGAACTCCAGTATTGCACAGAGCCTTAAACATAACCCTATCTCCACTCTTAGCTTTCACGCCAGTCCGGTTATTAACACTGCGCCTCCTGTCAGCACTAATAGTAAATCCTCCATGAGTGCAAGCCCAAACCCAGTTACTTCCTGTCACAACATTCCAGCGTTCACTGTTAGCGCCAGTTCCACCTCCAGTTCTGTTCAAAACGCAGCAAATTTGCCTCTAAAGACGAGTCCTAGTCCTAAACCAGTGACGAGTGTTCACTCTGTGATACAGATCCCTGCCTCTTCCAGCACCATTTCCCCCAACCAGATTACTGTGTTTGTCACCTCTAACCCCATCACCTCTGCCCCCACTTCGCAAGTACCCACTTCTATGGTCTCCACCATGGTAGCTGTCCCGAACAAAAACATTCGACCTCAGGACATCAGGCCACAAGCCACTGTCCCACGACCTCAGTTTATCACCACCACTCCTGTATTTATCAACCCTATTTTTCAGGTTCCAGGTGCAACTGTGGCTCCCAACAACAATTCAGTGGTATCTCAGTCAGTCACCATGATGGGACCTATCCAAGTATCCACTACAAACATCAAACTGTCTCCTGCCAACATCTCTACTCCATCTTCAGGGGCTAACATGGCAAGCACTCAGCCTGTCAGAAATGCTGCTGGACAGCTTCAGATTGCTACTAGTGCTTCCTCATCTGCACCAGTCGGTAACATTCTAGCTCCTCAACAAATCAGTCCAGGGACTCTCAAAACAGAAAATCCTGGTGAGACAAGTTGTGCTCAGAAAACCAGTCCCTTGGTCCAGCAGCCATCACCCCATCCAGTCCCATCAGCAGGTGCATCACCCTTTCAGCCACCTCTGGCTTCTATTCCTTCCTGCCCAAGTACTGGTGCTGTTATTCGAAAGGGCCCGCTGTCTCCACCTGCCCAGGTTAAAACGAAACCTGCATATGCTACTGCAACTGTTAGTGGCTCAGCTGACTCACAAAGGAGTCCGATAGAAAGGCTTGCACAGGGACCGACAGTTGCAGTGCCATCGCAGGTTTTTCATCCTCCTGCTAGTTCTGCCATTCAGATTGAAGCACTTGGGTCTCACACTATGGCTGCTAAAAACAATATTACTCTGCATGCGGTCTCCGCGCCAATCACGGTGCCTGGACAAGTTGCCCTTTCGAAAAAGATTTTTACCCAGGCGCTCATGTCTCCACCGACTTCAGTCTCCAACCCAACCAAGGCTGCAACTTCTCAAGCTCCCATCATCACTGCGGACGGTACTACCACAGGTGCATCTTCTGTGACTCTGCCGTCACCGGTTGTTGCTGGGCTGAGTCCTATTCAGGAAGTTCCCACCACCGCAGCATCTCCAGTTGCAAGCTCTAGTGGTGTTCCACCATGTCAGGCTGATCTCCCAAGCTCTGTGCCCACTACTGCAATAACTGCTGAGGCCACTCAGATCCTGCCAGGTAAACACAAGTGTGAGCTGAAAGAGTCATTTCTTGTGTATGCGCGTCTCAAGTGTAAGGAATTTCCATATTGGATGTGAGCACGGCATCAGAACAATAGGATTGCACAACATTTAGTCTAATTGATTATACTGATCACGTTAAAACACAATAAGAGAACACTACATATTTCTGTGTAATGATTTGCTTCACATATTCAAACGTTTCATTTGGTCCTTTCTCCCCAGCACCTATTCAACAGGAAGCCCCCCAGGAGCCTGATAATCGTGAAAAGACAGGTAGACATTTCCTTTAATAATCACGGTCTTATTTGAAATGTAAAATAACACGATTTAAATCACATGGAATGGAAATAACTTGATTTTCTTCTGTTCAGGTGAAGAGGTCTCTACAGGTTCTGACCAGGGGTAAGATTCCTCATAACATCTTTGCTGTATAATGCTTCACGTGCTGTGGTGGTCTGCAAAGATGCCCCCTACTATTGATCGCTGAAATGTTGGGTCTAGTCTTCAGAACCATGCTCTTGAAGGAGAAATTCTTAGACATTTCTAACTCTACTGAAACTCAGGGAGTTCATTTGGTTGGCCAAGGGGGTACATGGTGAAAAGCAATGAGCCAGTGGCCTCAATACTTGGTATGTATGAGTAGCATGCAACAATACGAGATATATACTACTGTATGTCAGAATTTTAAACAAAGATCCATGTATGATAAAGAATATTCTACCACGCCACTGACCTCTAAGGCCACATCTCTTCTCTGGGGGGGATTTGTCATATTTGGGTGGGGAAATGAATGATTGTTCAGCACGGTTTAAGTTTACTGCTGTTTTTCCACTTCTATCACAGATGGGCAAAGAAAAGAAAGACGTCCATCAACTTAATCCCAAGGTATGTATTTTAACTGGAAGACACAAGCAGTGATCATGTCGACGTAATCAATGATGTTGGGATGAAGACCGACAGTATCTGTGGTAGATGAGGAAAAACAGCAAAGTCATGAGTGGGCTTATATAATTCTGAGTAAAGCAGAGTTAACTCGCATCCTTGGATCTTTGGTAACACATCCTTGTGCTGTCTTTTCTTTGTTTTTTCTATCGGCTCCTCCCAGAGGTGTCGCAGAGAAGCCCAAGGGCCCAAGCAGACGCAGCTCCCGGGCAGAGAAGGAGGTAGAGGAGGAGCCAGTTGCCGACAGTAACATTAGGAAGAGATCAGCCAGGCCCGGAACCAGTGTTGCTGTCAAAGGTAATTTCAAACACCTATGCTTCTTTACAAAAAGGGGCAATAGCTGTCACTCCACCTTTAAGTGGAGGACACATATGGCATTAACTCCTGTTCCCTAATAGACCCATACTATTTTTTGACAGAAGCTGGAGCGAGTCCCACGCAGGCCAAACGAAGGAAGTCTAAATAGCCTGCAAACTGTACTGTAAATGTTTGTGTTTCTCGCTGTGAAACGGTTGATGTATCAATATTTCTGTCCCAGTTTGTTTGTTTCTTTGTTTTACTGGAGATAGAAACCATGTACAGAATGTTTTTAAAAGAAGTATGCTGTTGTTTTTGTCCATGCAATTATGTGAGATTGTAGTTAGAATGTGTGTGTATACAGTATGTATTTGTGTGAATGTGCTTTTATATTAAATGCTGGATTAATAATGTGAAGACTCGTAATGGATCTTTTCATGCTTGTATAATTATGTTGTAAAACTGAATTAAATTTTCTACTGATTTGTTCTGTGGAAAGTAATTAATTTATCATCTTCAATTGTTGATTTTGATTTGAAAATTGGAATTAATGGGCTTAATTTCATTATAGAATGGACAGTTGCAGCGAAATTGCATGGAACATCTCATTACAATAGTTGTATACAGTAATTTCACATGTAATAATTTGATGAAAATGAGACATTTGATTTAATTTTTTAAATGTCCCCTTTCTGATATGTGAAATAAAAATACATTTTCACAAGGTTTATCCTTATATTTATTGATTATTTTGTGTACGTGACCCATAAAATAGAATATTTATTCCATCCCATCTGGCTATGGCAAAAGCGTAACGTGGAGATGCCGGGGATTGAACCCGGGGCCTCATACATGCAAAGCATGTGCTCTTTTTTTTTTCTTATCTTTTATTATCAAAAATGCCATTATTTACAAATTTACAATATATACAGTGATAAAAACGGGTGGCAGCAGTCCATACATGCGTACTCATGCGTACTCCAAACCGGCACCGAAATCATAAAACCATAAACATAGCAAAACATAAGGGTGAGTAGGCACGAGGCCTCTCACCAAATCATAAACACATAAACTCAGGAAACAATGGTGGACAGACACTTGGCCTCCCACCAAATCAAAACAAATCAATAAAACCGAACATCAGTAACTCAGTCAAAATTAAATTTCAGTGCATCACCGTGCATTTGAACCAAAGTGCTCCCCTCAATAAACCCCTGCAGAAAGTCTTCGTGATCAATGTTTTTATGTAGTGTCGTTATTGTCCTCCTCACCATGTTCCTAAATAACCTCCAGACGTCCGTTACATTATTGTCGTAGTGGGCCAGATTCCTCCTGAATTTTACCGCATACCTTGCATGGCTCAAGACCAGGTTTAACAGATTTATGTTCTCCCCCTTCTTCTTCCCAGTCACTCCAAACAGCCACAACGCCTTCCACTCCATCTCCACCACATACCGTCCTCTCCAGCATCTGTCAATCATCTCCCTCATCCTCTCAAAATACCCCTGAAGCTCTCTACATTCAACAAACTCATGCATACACGTTTCTACACTCACGCTACACACATCACATTCTTTCTTCACATTCGCATCAAACCTACTAATTATTAAATTATTGAACACCCTATTGTGACGTAAAAGAAAATCAAAATCCTCACATTCATGGCTGTTCCATTTCACCCTCAGGTTCTTCCATATTGTTTCCACTCTCACTTCGTTCACTACTCTCACCCACACTCTCTCCGCAGCCGGTCTCCTCACCTCATTCGCCCTCAAGCATTTATACACCATTCTCGTCTTGACATTCTCCAACCTCACCCTCCGTTCACCCTCACCCACATACATCTCGATCTCTCCTTCTTCACACACTCCGGCCTCCTCCTCAATCATTCTCACCCATTCGCACGGCATTCCACTCTTCATTCTCTCCATCACTCCTTCCGCCGTGCCCCGCCAAATCTCTTCCTCCCTTTCCCTCACCTCATCCACTATCACCTGTGCCCTCATGAACCCCGGTACATATTCATAGACTATATCCCTGATCTTCCTAAACCCCGCCTTCCACATGACCCTGTTGTACATTGTGTTCCCCTCGTGTGTTATTTGTGGGTTAAAGAACAGTGGTTGCTCACATACCTGCTTCACGTTCGCACACTCATACTTCACATGCTTCACAAACTCTCCCCATGCCGCCAGTACTTCCTTATAAAACTCACTCACTCCGTTCATTCTTGCCTTCTTCAGTGCCATGTACACTCCGCTCTCCCCGCACCCCCCACATTTATTTATCGCCTCCCTCAAAAAAACCTTCCACCCATGGTCCCTACTCTTATCCAAATATCTAATCACCGTTTTAACTCTAAGTGCCTTCACCTTATCCCGTAAATTAATCAGCTTCAATCCCCCGTCCACATGATCGTTTTCCAGTACCTCCCTAGCTATCCTGACTCCCTTCCCTCCCCATAGAAAATCCTTAACTAGCTCATCCACATCTCGCATCACCCTCTCCGGCACATCCAACACAGCCATCGCATACACAAGCTTACTCATCACCAACCCATTCATCACAACCACTTTCCCCCTCAGTTTCAACCCTCTCCTCTTCCAAAACCTCAACGACTTCCTGATGCTGTTGACTATCCCTTCGTACTGCATGTCTCTCCCTTCTCTATCCGCTATCCCTAAGTTGACTCCTAACACCCTAAAATAATCCTTCCTCTCTTTCAGCCCTATGTCCACCCTCCCTATCCTGTCTGCCCCTACATACATTATTTCTGACTTTTCTATGTTGACCCTGGCTCCTGACGCTCTGCCATACATTTCTACACTTTCCAACACCTCTACTACGCTCTCCGTATCCCTCACTGTAACTGTTGTGTCATCCGCATACTGATATAATAAACTAATCTGACCACCCGGTAGCTCTACACCCCTAATCTTATCGTTGTGCTGCATCAATGCCGCTAGCGGCTCTGCCGACAGCGAGTACAGCAGAGCCGATAGCGGGCACCCCTGCCTAACTGACCTCTCTAACCTGAACGTGCTGGTCACTATACCGTTAATCTTTACACAGCTCACTGCCCTATCATACATCCTCCGTATCCATCCTATCATCCTATGCCCGAAGCCCACTCGTTCTAGCACCCTGTACAAATATGTGTGATCTACTCTATCAAATGCTTTGTTCAGATCTAAACTCAGTACCATCCCTCCTTTGTCCCTCTTCATGTAGTCTATGCCGGTAAATGTAAAAAATGTGCCGCGGCTCAAAAAAGGTTGGGAAACACTGCGCTAGACTAACACTTTTATTTTGAAACTTTCAGCGGAAGTTCCATCATTGTGATTGTGACTTCCGCTATTTAACGCCGGGCATTAGTGACGTCAGAAGTGTGTCTTGCACCGGACCGCACGGCCAGGTTTGGCATTTTCTAGCGTCGAAAGCGCTTAAAATGAGATAAGAGGAGTTGAAGGAGACCAAACGAATCCGAAGGCTTTGAAAAGGTAAAATGAATTTCCCGATTTATGACATTTTAGCCGATTCACGCGCAGTATAATATGCTAGCGGTAGCTAGGCGCAGCTAGCTCGAGCAGCTTTTGTATTTTCTCCAAATCCCTTTTTTCTGTTTTGTTCTCACGCCGATCCTAAATACCGCTCGTTTTCTGTGAGTGTCCCTTTGTTTCATGTCACATAAAAAAGACCGACGTGAGAAAGTAATAAGGCCAAAAAAAAAAAGGAACTCCTGTTCGTCAAATGACGATGAATTAACTTGTAGGAATGTTTATGGGATTCTGAGCCGCGAGAGAAATTAGACACCCTCAGGTGAGCTCTTCTGTTGAGCTGCACCCAGGTGTGGCTGGGGGGGGTAATGAGATGCAGTTTAGCATCTAACCGGAAGTGCAATTACGAGACAAATATTCAGGTTAAAAAGATTTTACACTTGTTACGTACACGGATTTGGTGTTAGGAAGATTCTACAATAATAATATACGGTGTCTTAATCCTCCTCCTCTGTTCAGAGATGGTTTCTCCAGAAATGGCTTCTTTAACTCCTCTTTAAGCGTGTGTGTGTGCGTGTGTGTGCGTGTGTGTGTGTGCGCGTGCGTGGAGCAAATGGCACAAACAACTTTCAGGTGACCTCAACCTTCCTCGGCTGGAGGCCCAGAACTCTTTTTGTTGTTGTTTTTGTCATTAGATGTTATTCTGTCTCTCTCACAGTCCTCAAAAATGCCGAGTCGACCTCTGACCCTGAAGGACAGCGATGGCAGGCGGCAGGGCTTGGGGGCGGCGACGCCTTCGGCTGACGATGAGGCCGATGGCGGCGCGTCTGAAACGGGTTCGTTTTGATGGATGGAAAGTCCGTTTGAGAACTTCTGTTTCCACGCAGACCAGCTGAGCGAGGGAACTCACTGCCTCTTTGTTGTCCTTCAGGAGTTTTGTCTCCGCCTGTGTCTCCTTGGAGCGTCTCCTCCGCAGCTTCCTCTCCTCCTCACTCTATTGTCTCCTCTCCTCATGAGTCACCCTCTGCTCCCTCTCTCCTCTCTCACACTGCGGTCTTAACTCCTCCCGCTCATTCCCCCTCTCCCAGCCCTCCACCGCTCTCATCTCAACCTCCCGCTCCCTCCTTACCTTCCGTTCTTCCTCCTGCTCCTCAGTCTTGCCCCGCCTCCTCTCAGCTCACCGCTCGGAGGTGCGCCGCCTCCTGCGAGGAGCGCTGGCTTCCCTCGGTCATCGTCTGGACTCTCTGGAGAGGAGCATCGGAGCGAAGAAGAGGAAGAGGAGGACCAGGCAAAGAGAAGAGAAAGGAGGATCAGGCTGTTCTCCCGGTGAGATCGCCGTTGCCTCCATTATCGCCGGGGACTCACCCGCGCCTCCACACCGTTCCTCCAGTCTGAGCCAGTCGCGAGGCGGGGGCAGGAGAGGCGACGCGGAGGAGGGCGACGGATGTGGTGACAAAAGGAGGAGGAAGAACCACAGAGGAAGAGAGATGACTGGAAATGGGGACGAAGATGGAGATGAGTCTGCTGGGGGATTTGTCGGAAGGATGGAGGTGTCTTTCAAAGGAGGAGCAGAGGAAGATGATGCCCCGATTACTCTGCACAACTTCAACCGCAAAAAACCCAGGAGAGGGGAGCGGGGAGGAAGTGGCCAATCAGAGACGGCCGTCAGTGCTGTCAGGATGAATGGTTTCAGAGCGCCGCTGCTGCTCCGCGGGTGAGAAGTAAACAAGTTACTCGCTAAAGACGTAACGTTTACCAGCATCGACCAGCAGGTTAAAAAAAAAATGGGAGCGACTTCCTCCCAGAGTCCTTTTGCAGTAAAGGTGGAACGTTTTCCCTTTATTACCTGATGCAGGATTTATATTTATATATTTTCTAATGTACCAAACAGTTTTATTGGTGACAACTGCAGTCCAGCCGGCTATGTTGTGTAAAGTGGAGTGGAATCATTATGTGGCAAAATATACGATAAAAAAAATCTCAACCTTTTTCCTCTTCTCCTAGCGCCGCCTCAGACTCGTCCTCCCAGGATGCCTTGCACTTTCTGCAGCCAATCAGGATCTCTCAGTATCTCATCTGGACAATGGCAGTTCTCTGATTTCACCACGCCCCTCGCGTGCTCGTCCAATCGCAGAGCTTTGTACCTTTTCCTCAGCACTGCCTCCTGTAGCTGTGGTCAAAGGTCAAAAGGTAGGTCGCGTGGGTGTGGAGGAAATGAACACAGTCATTTACAAACACATTGACCATATTCCAAAATCATCAGTAAACATTTTTTCAGGTTAAAGAAGAAAGAGTTCAGTCTGGAGGAGATTTATACGAACAAGAACTACAATTCCCCCTCAACCAACAGGTAATGGTAACCTTTAAAATGAATAATGCAAATCTCGCTGAATCTCCAGTCTTCCACCATGTTTTGTTTTTCACCCCGCAGGAGTCTTGAAACAATATTTGAGGAGCCACGGGAGAAGAATGGAGCGCTACTCCTGATTGGACAGCAGAAAAGACGGAGGGTTCTCCTTTTTCCTGACTTCACTCAGCCCCGGAAAAGGAAGAGACTGCAAGGTGGGTTGGGAAATGTATTGAGAGCATGATAAAGCGACGGTAGTCTCCTTATTTATGTCCCTCCTTCGTGTTGTTTTGTATTTTATTTCTAACTACGCAGTTGTATTCATTATTACTACATAGAGGTAGCACTTCTCTTTTCATCATCTTGTTCTTCACACTTCTTTTTTCAAAATGTTTGTTGACTTCAGGGGCGGGACTTCCTGTTACCATGGTCCCCAGGAAGCGGAAAGCATCTCTCCGTCAGTGCAATGGCAGCGTCCCTCATGGGGACGAGTCAGACGTGGATGTGGTGCTGGTGGAGCGGCTCAGTGCTCTCGAAGACTTTCTGATACAGCGAGGCTTGGATGTGTGCTCTGTGACATCACATCCTGTCGGCAAACCAAAGGCCAAATGTTCAAATGGGTTTTTTTTGCAGTGTATTTGCTGTTTTGTTTTTTACAGTGTTAGATGTGAAACGTGAACCAGATGGATAGAAATATAAATGTACGTTTTCTTCGTATTGCTGATCTGAACTGCTCGGAAGAAAAGCCCATAACGGGCAGCTTATATTTTCAAGAGGTTTGTTAACATCAATACTCTATTGTAGTACTCTATTAGTACTGGGGCAGTATTGTGTGAGTACTGGAGATCTAAAATATTTGGACCTTTTTAAAATGTAATATATTTCAGCTGGCAAAATGTCTATATTTGGATCAATACAATTTGTGTCTGCAGTTAGGTTTGTTGTTGATTATTTGTGGACATGAGATTAAAGTATGTATATTTACATTCAGATTGTCTGATATCATCATTGGTGTTGAGAATTTGTTAATGGCCGGTTATCAGCTGGTCGAGTTTATGCTGGCCTCACAGCCAGATGGTACTGGGTTCAAATCGTGTCTGCGTCGGGGTTCTCCTGCTTCCGCCCACCTACAAAAACATGCAATTTAGGGGAATCTATTACTCCAAATTGACCGTAGTGTATGAGTGCGTGCGTCGGTGTGTGCACGGGGGTGGGGGAGTAGTTGGTAGCAATGTTGAAAAGTTCAAAATGCCCCGGCTTCAAATCCCACTACGGGAATGGGATAGAGAGGGGGTAGCAGGGTAGGCCCAGGGCCGCCTGGGCGGGGTGAAGTGGACCGGTCCAGTTCACCCCGCCCAGGCAAGGCCCCAGGCCTACCCTGCTACCCCCGCTCTACCCCACTCCCACAGCGGGACTCGAACCCAGGGCCTCCGACACGGTGGTTGGTAGCAATACCAACCACCCCCCAGTGCGGGGTAGGAAACTCGAGGCATTAACAAAGTCATACTGGTCGGATAATGAGGTGCTATTTCAGACCACAGCGTGTTGCACTGGAGCTGTGCTTTTTCCTTATGCGACATCGTACTGCGTTCTTGGTGGTGCAGTGGGTAGCACACTTGACTCCCAGCCAGAAGGTCCTGGGTTCGAAACCAAGGGGTGCAGTGTGTAGTTTTTTTTTTTACAAGAATTTGAGGTTTGTTGTTTGGTCCTCGGCAGCTGTGCTGGATCAGTCGTTCTTCGCCTCTGCACTTTGTGATGATGCTGGAGAGACACTGATTTTGGGTGTGAGAGTTATTATTGCGTGTGGATTTTGGTTCATGGGTTAATGTGGCTTCCGGTGTGTGTGTCTCTAGTTCAGCTTTTCCCAACCGGTGTGCCGCGGCAGAGATCGTCAGGTGTGGCTTTTTTTCCAAAAAAAAAAATATATTTTTTATTTTTATTTTTTATAATATCACGTAATTAACATTGTCGGGTGTCCGCGCTATAATAAAGTGTGTGTGCCGCCCGTAGATCGCTCTTCAGACTTTGAAGTGAACGACAAGAGCTGGTTTCCGTCATTGTGAGCCAAAAAAAAAGTCTGTTAAAGTCTAACGTGATTGGTCGAGATGTGTGTGTGGGCGTGTGCGTGTCCACAGCGAGCAGGGGGGGGGGGGGGGGGGGGGTGTTTACGCACACGCAGCACAGCGAGCGGACGAAACGAAAGGGAGGCAGGGAGAGAGAGAACTTTAGACCAGAGACAAACGACGCGCTAGAAAGGGTGAGGAAAAAACGAGCGATAGAAAACGTAGATAGCTGTCACTCCACCTTTAAGTGGAGGACACATATGGCATTAACTCCTGTTCCCTAATAGACCCATACTATTTTTTGACAGAAGCTGGAGCGAGTCCCACGCAGGCCAAACGAAGGAAGTCTAAATAGCCTGCAAACTGTACTGTAAATGTTTGTGTTTCTCGCTGTGAAACGGTTGATGTATCAATATTTCTGTCCCAGTTTGTTTGTTTCTTTGTTTTACTGGAGATAGAAACCATGTACAGAATGTTTTTAAAAGAAGTATGCTGTTGTTTTTGTCCATGCAATTATGTGAGATTGTAGTTAGAATGTGTGTGTATACAGTATGTATTTGTGTGAATGTGCTTTTATATTAAATGCTGGATTAATAATGTGAAGACTCGTAATGGATCTTTTCATGCTTGTATAATTATGTTGTAAAACTGAATTAAATTTTCTACTAATTTGTTCTGTGGAAAGTGACTAATTTATCATCTTCAATTGTTGATTTTGATTTGAAAATTGGAATTAATGGGCTTAATTTCATTATAGAATGGACAGTTGCAGCGAAATTGCATGGAACATCTAATTACAATAGTTGTATACAGTAATTTCACATGTAATAATTTGATGAAAATGAGACATTTGATTTAATTTTTTAAATGTCCCTTTTCTGATATGTGAAATAAAAATACATTTTCACAAGGTTTATCCTTATATTTATTGATTATTTTGTGTACGTGACCCATAAAATAGAATATTTATTCCATCCCATCTGGCTATGGCAAAAACGTGACGTGGAGATGCCGGGGATTGAACCCGGGGCCTCATACATGCAAAGCATTTTTTCTTATCTTTTATTGTCAAAAATGTCATATTATTTACAATTTTACAATATATACAGTGATAAAAACGGGTGGCAGCAGTCCATACATGCGTACTCATGCGTACTCCAAACCGGCACCGAAATCATAAAACCATAAACATGGCAAAACATAAGGGTGAGTAGGCACGAGGCCTCTCACCAAATCATAAACACATAAACTCAGGAAACATAATGGTGGACAGACACTTGGCCTCCCACCAAATCAAAACAAATCAATAAAACCGAACATCAGTAACTCAGTCAAAATTAAATTTCAGTGCATCACCATGTATTTGAACCAAAGTGCTCCCCTCAATAAACCCCTGCAGAAAGTCTTCGTGATCAATGTTTTTGTGTAGTGTCGTTATTGTCCTCCTCACCATGTTCCTAAATAACCTCCAGACGTCCGTTACATTATTGTCGTAGTGGGCCAGATTCCTCCTGAATTTTACCGCATACCTTGCATGGCTCAAGACCAGGTTTAACAGATTAATGTTCTCCCCCTTCTTCTTCCCAGTCACTCCAAACAGCCACAACGCCTTCCACTCCATCTCCACCACATACCGTCCTCTCCAGCATCTGTCAATCATCTCCCTCATCCTCTCAAAATACCCCTGAAGCTCTCTACATTCAACAAACTCATGCAAATACAGTATGTATTTGTGTGAATGTGCTTTTATATTAAATGCTGGATTAATAATGTGAAGACTCGTAATGGATCTTTTCATGCTTGTATAATTATGTTGTAAAACTGAATTAAATTTTCTACTGATTTGTTCTGTGGAAAGTGATTAATTTATCATCTTCAATTGTTGATTTTGATTTGAAAATTGGAATTAATGGGCTTAATTTCATTATAGAATGGACAGTTGCAGCGAAATTGCATGGAACATCTAATTACAATAGTTGTATACAGTAATTTCACATGTAATAATTTGATGAAAATGAGACATTTGATTTAATTTTTTAAATGTCCCCTTTCTGATATGAGAAATAAAAATACATTTTCACAAGGTTTATCCTCATATTTATTGATTATTTTGTGTACGTGACCCATAAAATAGAATATTTATTCCATCCCACCTGGCTATGGCAAAAGCGTAACGTGGAGATGCCGGGGATTGAACCCGGGGCCTCATACATGCAAAGCATGCGCTCTACCACTGAGCTACATCCCCGATGACGATGGCTGCATGGCCCCTTATAATATCAAGATTTTGTTCAAAAATGCTTTGCTTCTTTTGTAATACTCTGTTTTACTGGTTAAAATCTGTTTTTCTTCTAGTATTTTTTCGAACTTGTTTGAGGATTATAACTCCTATAAATACTTTTCGAATAGTTTCAAACTCAATCTACTATAGTAGTAAATTCATCACTAGTTTTTATATGTGTATTTTTACGTGGTTTCTTTCGGAAAACCTGTCAGATTCCGCTCACATTTACCTGGTTCTGGCTGTTGGTGTTGGTGAGCATGCGCAGAAAGGGCACATTCGGACTCCATTCCAGGCTCTCAGGCAGGGACCCCCTCCTGGTTGTCTGATCCTTGCATCCTTGGACAGCTGTCAGCTGGGATAACTTCACCTGCAACTTGACCATGAGCGGAGACCATGGGCAAGGGGACTGTCAGGTATCGATCGCTCAATATGTCACATCTTCTCCTCCCTTTGTATTGCCGATAACTGACCTACCTGACGAGTATTCATCGTCATGATCTGAAACAAGGGTGAAAATCGTTTAACGTAATAAGTTACCCCGTTCTCTTTGTCGCTTTCGTGAAAACTTTTGAAATCGTGTTTATTTACGTTGTTTTCCTTTTGGTAGCAGCAAAAAAAAAAATGCCTGTAAATTTTCTATCTGACGTTTGTATGACAATTGAAAGTTGCTTACCGGCACTTTCAATTTTTCAATATTAAAACACGTTTTCTCACAATTTCCAGGTCAATTCCGGATCTAAAGGAAACGGTAGGTTCTCTGATGATGATTCTTTTCATTCATATCGATTCTCGTTTCTATCAGAAATCGTGATCTTGTCTACTGTTCGTTTTTAAAGGGCAGAAATGGCGTCCCAGAGACTAAGTCCCGTCTCCTCCACTCTCGTCCGGCTATTGTTCAAAAAGAGGCTCTGAAATGCAGACTTGCGACCTGTCGTCTTTTAATCTGATTTGCTATTCGGAAAGGACGCGGCGTCGTGTTTATCTTGCATGCTTTATTTTGCTAATACATGCGTGCAATCACAATGAATTTTGGAGCCGAAAGTGGCAGAATTGGGGCTGAGGACTTAGTCTCTGCGCCATTTTCTTTTTCTGTACGTATCAGCCAGGGCGGCCGATCACAGAGCCAAGCGTCTGCCGCGATGTGGAGGCGAGCGATGGGAGCGCGCATCCTCTGGACGCCCGGGTCTCACCACCAGCTGCGCCTCGCCTCGCCTCCTCCATAGAGCCATTGTTTTCTGCACCAGCCGAGACAGAATTTACGCATACGTGCGTTTAAAACTCAAGTCACAGCGCAGAAAGTTGCATTGCGTTATTTCGAGCACACGCCTCGGAGCAGGCATTTTTGCACAAATGATATCCCCCCCCACACACACACACATTTACAGGATGTGCTGCTCTGGCAAAGTTGAGAGCACCATTTTCTCACAGGCAGGCGCGATGCTGATGGAAGCAGCGTGAGGGAAGTGATTTGGGTGGGATGCCATACAACATCAGATACTACCCGTTAACAGGGGGCACCAGGAGGTGATCCAACCCAGCCTGGTCCACCTCAGAAGGGATCCCACCCCAGCTGGATATATTTTTAATGCTGAAGGCCCGTGTAAAATGTACAATTACTGCTTCATATTTGTCTTCTTGCAAGAGAGAAGGAAAGCAAGCCTTCCTTTCAGTTATGATTTCCTCATATTGTCTATTTATAACAGAAAAAACGTAATTAAAGGCTCCTGTGAAGGCCTGCTGAAATCTGGTCAATATGCATCCCAGATTAAAGAAAGTAACAGACGTCGCCTAAATTCATTCAACGTGTAGTTTCTACATGTTTTATTTGAATGCTGCTGAACTAGTTGATCTCCCCCTTCGTATCTTAGATACTCAAAAGCATAAAGACAAGGAGCAGAGACACAAAGACCACAAGAAAGACAAAGAGCGAGAGAAGCTCAAGCACAGCAACAGGTATGAGGGTTTCCGCTCAACTCAAACCTCAACGTGATGTTTTTTTTTTTTACTTTGACCTTTCCAATGCCAGTTTAGTCCTGTACCAGTATTTTCTATCAAATATAATAGAGCCCTTGACTCCATGGAATCCACTTATACGATAGACATCTGTAACATTAGTAACGTGAAGTCTAATGGAACGGTTGTCGTGTTTTTTCCTTTTGTGCAATTGAAATACGTCTAAGCTACAGGAGGTCGCCAGTGATTGGTGCTTTTTGTCATGGGCATCTTCTGCGTCTGCTACATGTCTGAACTTTCGCCCTTGATCTTTGACCTCTGTGGCCTCTGCATTTCAGTGAGCATAAAGACCACTCTGAGAAGAAGCACAGAGACAAAGAGAAGCTGAAGCAAAACGACGGTAGCTCGGAAAAGCACAGGGAAAAACACAAAGAGAAAGACGTGGACAGGAGGAGGGAAGCGAAGGTTTGTCGAGGGATAGCCAGACTGACACAGAGAAAACATTTTACAGAACTTTTTTTTGCCTTAATATTATGATGTGAGGCTGTTGTTGTTTTTACAGATCAAATCATCCCATGGAGACAAGCCTAAAAAAGAGAAAGAAAATGGATATGCAAGGTAAAAAAAAAACTTTGGCTAATCCTCCATGAAAGAAAAACATAAATAATAAAGAGTTGAGCCATGTGCAGTTCAATGCCTTCCATGTGTAACAGAGATCCAAGCCCCGCTGCCATAAAGAGTGAGCCTGAAGAAGACGATGGCTTCTATCCCTCTCCTCAACGTCACAAGGCCACCAAACGAGACCATGATGATAAGGAGTGGGTACCCTACAATTTAAACTGGTTGTTTCCTGACTGCTTCCTGTTCTGTCAGTGTCTTGCAACCTTGTAAATAGTATTTTGTTTACAGATTTGAATACAAGCCCAAAAAAGTCAAAACTGAACACGACAAAAAGGCCAAGAAGAGGAAACACGAGTACGAGGAGGATGAGGTTTGTTTTGTTTTAACATTGATTTGAGGAATATATCCTCGCGTATATTCCCATTATGGAATTTTGTTTCTTTATTCGTTGCAGGACGTCAAGCCCAAAAAGAAGACAAAAGTCGGGGGGAAGAAATCCCTAAAAGAAGAGGAGAAGTGGAAATGGTGAGATTATTTTCATCCTCCAGGAAGCTGCACACGAGGGCAGTTTTCCTTTAAATATAAACTGTAGATGCCACATTTCTCTTTTTTTTCTTAGGGATTGTATTTTTATTTTTTAATCTTTGTGTTGATTAGGTGGGAAGAAGAAAGATCCACTGATGGCTCAAAGTGGCGCTTCCTTGAGCACAAGGGTCCAGTTTTTGCACCTCTCTATGAAACCTTGCCTGGCAAAGTCAAATTTTACTACGATGGTGAGTCTATAAAATAAGAATAAATAAAATCATGTAATAATTGATCAAGACTTCAACAGGATTTAAAAATATATATATATCTCTAGGTAAGCCTATGAAGCTTAGTGCTCCCGCTGAGGAGGTAGCTACATTTTTTGCCAAGATGTTGGATCATGAGTACACAACTAAGGACATCTTCAGGAAGAACTTCTATAAGAACTGGAAGAAGGTGAGGAGATGTGTTTAAGGGCCTCCAGTCGATTCCATTCACCAGACACTGCAGAGAGTATGCTGTTCATGTGTGTAAGCTGGGCATGCCGCAGACGCCGTCTCTTTTATTTTAGGAAATGACTTCAGAGGAGAAGTCAAAAATCACTGATCTAAACAAGTGTGACTTCAGTGAGATGAGCGAGCACTTCAAGGCCCAATCAGAAGCTAGAAAACAGATGTCAAAAGGGGAGAAACAGGTAGGGCCCTCAGACCCCCCCCCCCCCCCCCCCCCCCCCCCGACCTTAACGGCATGACGCCAGTAATTTTACTTTCAAATTTCTACATGCATTGTAGAAAATCAAAGAGGAGAATGAGAGAATCCTTCAGGAGTATGGATTCTGCATTATGGACAATCACAAAGAGCGAATCGGAAACTTCCGCATCGAGCCGCCCGGCCTCTTCCGAGGACGAGGCGATCACCCAAAGATGGGCATGCTGAAACGACGCATCAGACCGCAAGACATCATCATTAACTGCAGCAAGTAAGCCACCCCAGCAAACACTGATGGTGGCTTACGTTTGGTTTAGGTTTATGTATTTTACCACAAGGTGGCCCTCTCAAGCTGTTGTGGGTGAGTTTAATTCAAAGTACATTGTGGGACTATGGTGTGAAAATTTTAAAGGTAAGGTGTCCATCAAAAATGGAAATGACGTTACCGCACATTTCTTCACGTTCATTGGCCTCTTCTTCACAAATCCCATTATATTTCTTTTTATCTGCCATCTGCTAACTGCCTTGTTGTGTCGGTGACAGTAGCCATTTTTTATTTTTTTTAAATCTTCTTTACCATTCCATTGCTGACGGGCAGTGTGTGTGTGTGTGAGAGAGAGAGAGGGTGAATTTACAGGAAGGCCCATTTGTGGCATTCAGTTGCTGTGACAGAGACACTAGAGAAAGAATGTACGTACTTCTTGTGGTATTTGCAGTTTGGGAGATGCATCTCTGACACTTGCACCCGTAGCGCCACTTGGTCAAAGGTAGTTTCCTGTCAGAGGACGCTGCGTGCAAACACAGCCAAGGCAGGACACGACACGCCACCCCCCCCCCCCCCCCCCCCCACATACTGGTCATTTATTGGCTTTGTTGTACAGCAACATCTCTCTGCAAGCCATTTCAAAAATGACCATTAAGATGGAAAAAAAGGCCCAAATGCATTTTGTTTGATAATCAAAGACAGCCTCTGCTGAGGTTAGAGGACACTTGAGGATTTACATTTTACCGTGTATGTTTTGATAACTGATGTGTTTTTGTGTTGCCAGAGAAATGTTGTGATGCAGGCGGCCGTCGCCTTACGACCCGCGCGACTCGCAACAGTTTGACTTTACGACCGCACTCGTCTCTGTTGTTGTTTTTAATCTGCTTACGAGGTGTTTTTAACGACATATACTGCAAAGCGAGCGAGCGAATCGAGTGTACGGCAGTTTCTGCGGTCTCACCCACGATGTCTACCGAGAGGAAATAATCTCTGTCTACTCTGATATTTACCGTATTTAAATGACGTAATCACTATATTTTGCATCTTTTTATAGATGGTAATCTTGTGCCTTTCTCCGTAGGGACTCCAAACATCCTAAACCTCCTCAAGGTTCAAAATGGAAAGAGGTTCGTCATGACAACAAGGTGACCTGGCTGGCATCGTGGACAGAGAACATCCAGGGTTCCATTAAGTACATCATGTTAAATCCCAGCTCCAGAATCAAGGTACTTAATCCGGTTCAACCTTGAACAATCATTATGGACCTCTTTCTGAATTCACCAGTTGTCCTTGATGGAAAAAAAATCTGTCCATTTTCCTATTCACTTAATTGTTTGTGTGCATGTGTGTGTGTGTGTGTGCGTGTGTGTGTGGTGTGTGTGCGTGTGCTTGCGTACACACACAGGGGGAGAAGGACTGGCAGAAATATGAGACTGCCCGACGGTTGAAGAAGTGTGTGGATCGTATCCGTACGCAGTACAGAGAGGATTGGAAGTCAAAAGAGATGAGGATCAGGCAGAGAGCGGTGGCTCTGTATTTCATAGACAAAGTAAGGACGAGTAGAGTAACCGTGTCTTTAAAATGTAGTACAGCTGCTTTTCTTTTTTAGAGAACACACCATGTGATTCATGATTCACTCACTTCTCAGACTGTTTGTTTCTAAGAATGCAGAATTCACTGCACTTCTCTTCCAGCTCGCACTGAGGGCAGGTAACGAAAAGGAGGAAGGTGAGACGGCCGACACGGTGGGCTGCTGCTCGCTGCGCGTGGAGCACATCAAACTGTACCCAAAGTTAGACGACCAGGAGTATGTGGTGGAGTTTGACTTCCTGGGAAAGGACTCCATCCGCTACTACAACAAGATCCCTGTGGAGAAGAGGGTAAGAAGGGAAAGGACACTAGTGGAGAACTGACCCTTTAAAACAGCAAATGAATTCAGGCGTTTTATTATGTAACGTTAATGAGATTGAGGAGCCGCATGATCGGGTGAGCAGACACTAGAAGTTGGGATTGTGTGTCCGCTGTTGGACTGAAGTGATGCATGTAAGTGTTCTCATCCCGGATCAATCTCTGTTCGTTTCTCTCCAGGTTTTTAAAAACCTTCAGCTGTTCCTGGAAAACAAGCAACCGGAAGATGACCTCTTTGACAGACTGAATGTAAGGATCGCAGTCTGAGTGAGCTGGTTGCATTTCTAGCTGTTGTCGCTTTCCCCCTCCCTTCCCAGTTCCCACCTGTGCCGTTTGATCATTATTGTCTGTCTCTGTATCCCCCCCCCTGCAGACTGCCATTCTGAATAAGCACTTACAGGAGCTGATGGACGGCCTGACAGCCAAAGTCTTTCGAACCTACAACGCCTCCATCACCCTGCAGCAGCAACTCAAGGAACTGTCCTGCTGTGAGTCACTCGGCTTCAGTCAGTCACACGCAGCTCACGGAAATAAATGCTAACCGCGTCTTTCCGTTGTCCTCCTGCAATTCAACCGAACCTGGACTAGATACTCCGAATTGTGAAAACAAAACACAGTTTTATATGAACTCATTGTGAGCGTTTGTGATGTTTTTGTTCAAAATTCAAGTCCTTTAAAAAAGCTACCGGTAATGCTTTGTAATGAATTAAAAATTACATTCTTAGGATTCTGGTTTTCAGTTTAGAAATACCCATAAATGTGAAGGAGACTGTCCGCTCCAGTTCTTCTCCTACCTGTGAATAGTATATAAAAGACCTTGTACTAAAATATTAAATAGAAATATAACCCCATTTACTGCAAAAACAAACAAACAAAAAAACAGAACCTCCACATAAGTGAAAATACAAAATTAACAACACAGAAGCTTAGCTTCAAGCTAGTATCCTACAGAAGGCCCAAAACTCATTTTTGTTGCAGATATAGATGCCGACATTGGACACTTATTCTGCCATAAGTGTGTATCTGCTGCCAAACATTGTGTCAGTGATGTCAAATGTCAGTCATTATAATGCACGTCTATTGTTGTGCCACTGTTGGAACTTCAGCTGATGACAGCATTCCGGCAAAAATCCTGTCCTACAACCGAGCCAACCGGGCGGTGGCCATCCTTTGCAATCACCAGAGAGCTCCAGCCAAAACCTTTGAGAAGTCCATGCAAAACCTTCAGACCAAGGTAAACCCCGCTGTGCAAACGGCACAGTCACCTCGCCATGCCTTGGATAGCTTTTTATTGTCATCAATAACGATGAAGATACTTCTACATTACGCAAATTATTGTCTTCAGTCAGCACGAATACACTGTGTTTTCTAGATTGATGAGAAACAGAGCCAACTGTCTGCAGCCAGGAAGCAGTTGAAGGCTGCCAAGGCTGATCACAAAGCCTCTCGTGATGACAAGAGCAAAAGGTAAGAAGGCCTTTGCTTAGTTCATAAAACATCTTCATCTCTGGTGGGGCAAAAGGCCACAATGTTGTCTGCGCAGACTCTGAAACAGTCACAGTACTTTGTGCATGTGTTTTTCCAGTTCCTTCTGCCTTCGGCTCTTTTTGAATGCAGACACGAACATTTGCAAATGTAATATTTTGGCTTAGATTGTGTTATTCGAAATAGTGAACTATGAAATATTAGTATGACGGTACTACTTACCGTACCCGTCCAGACAAGTGTGATAAATGCTGATCACTTATCTGATTCTTACCTGATCATTGTGTTCAGACGTAGACGATGCTCCTCCTTAATTCTGCGCCACTGGGCTACCAATACTTACCTTTTTTTTGCGAGACTTTGTCCCTTGGCTAAATGGTGAACAGAAACCTGAAACAGGCTGTGTTAATGAGGCCTGTCTGCAAGTATCTCTCTCTCTGTGTCTGCCTTAGGGCTGTGGAGGCGAAGCGTAAAGCTGTCCAGAGGATAGAGGAGCAGCTGATGAAGCTCCAGCTGCAGGCCACAGACAGAGAGGAGAACAAGCAGATTGCTCTGGGCACCTCCAAGCTTAACTACCTGGATCCACGCATCTCCGTTGCATGGTATTTATGTTACACGGCGGCAGATACAGTTGTGAGAAAAGTGACTCTAAATGAGTAAACAAACCACCCACTGTTTAATGGGCCAGCATTTTCTGGGCGGGGTTGGTGCGCAGGCTGCCTCGGAGACAGAAAGGCAGGAAACACTCTTGCATTGTAGGAAAAGGAGCAGCACAAGCAAAAAAAACACACAAAAAAGTTAAAGGCTGTAGTAGAAAAATAAGAGGAAGAAAAGCGTGTGAGCTCGAGGAACAATGGGATTTGTTTCTGAAAGCTGGGGAGCGTCCACAAAACAGCACTTCTTCCTCCATGTGGGAAGTCAATGGGGAGCTGTCTGTGGCTGAATGGAGGGGCAACCCAGGGAGACAGGGAGCTGATCTGGCTTCTCGAGCCTATGCCCTAAATCTATTTATGGAGAGCCTCCTGCTCAAGGACAATGGATGCAGGAATTGCTCTGTGTTTTGCCCGATTTTAAAGTGTAAAGGGAAGGGGGTCCCCTCTCGTCGGGTGGTGCATGGGAACCTGACCTACACTGAGGTTATTTTTGTGTGAGCATGCGCAACCGTGATGAAAACATTGCGTCAACTCAGGCTGAGTACGACTGGGCCTGCTCCTCTTTTATGTTAAGGAAGAGTGTAGTCGTTCAAAATGAAACTAAGCAGGATTGCCTGGATGGTTTAATTTAGCAGTTTTTGGCGTGGTGACCCCAAACCACAAAATATTAGTGTAGAAACATGGGAAAAGAGATGTTGTTTTCATAATATGTCCCCTTTAAGTTTCTTTCACTTTTGCTTCTCCTGCAGCAGCAAGTTAAAATGTCCCACTTTTTGTAAAAAAAGAGAACCAGAGCTTTGGGTTTAATATACCATAGTTAGTTAAGGACTGTCTTTAAAGACACAATTATATATTATATTTTATAAAATACTCATGCGGTACCACATGGTGGACCATTTCTCAGGCCAGTACAAAAACCAGTCATCAAGTAATGTCATTAATGAAGTTCCAACAAGATTAATTCAACGGACATGAGCCAGATAATCCTATATGTTCTGTTCTGTCTTCTCTTCTTCATGGAATTCCAGCCAGTGAATGTTGATCTAGAATGATGAGTTGTTGTTGTTGTTGTTGTTGTTGTTAACTGGTCTGTCTCACCTTCCCCTCCAGGTGCAAAAAATGGGATGTTCCCATTGAGAAGATCTATAACAAAACCCAGAGAGAGAAGTTTGCTTGGGCTATTGACATGGCTGAAAATGACTATGAGTTTTAAACACACTTGATGTTTTAGCTTTTCTATCCATTGCTTTGATTGGAAAGTTGATGTCAACGAACCCCCTCAGCGTGGTTGGTCGCAGGGCTGTGTTGGAGGAAGCTAGAACTTTGTTGGAACTGTGACCAGTTGATAAATTGCGCTTTATGCAAGGATTGTTTGTGAATATAGGAAAGTAAGTCCTGCACCATTTCACTAAGCCGCTGAAAGGCATCTCATCTGAAAACAAATTGCTACGATAAGACAACAGAAAGCTCAATGAATGCACTAAATGTCACATTTTCCCCCCATTTAGGTTAATTTTGTTTGATTTTAATTGTTTATTTCAGGGATGTACATACATTTTTGCCACTTTTCAGTAACCATGGTTCAGTGTTTTATATAGAATGTGTGCTCTATGCATTGTCAACAAAAGCAAATCTGTTCATTGCTCATGCGCAACTTGTGCGTTACCATTCCAGTAGGTTTGAACAAGTTATAACATCCCTCTTGGCCGTTTGAAACAGCTGGAGTAGCGCATACTGTTTTGTGTCTGATAAATTAAAGACGTTTCAAAGAGGAATGTGCATTTTGCCAAAACGATCACAGAAGTCTAACATTATTGTGTGCTGTTTGTTGTGATTAGGCCGGATGTGTCCTCCTTGCATTCATTTCCAAATGTGAATAAATGTTCCAACTTGCTATTTGATCACGTCTCACGCAGCACTTGATTGGTTGAGAGGATATTGTTTTGAGTTTTGTAGTTTTCAAAATAAAACATCAACCTTGTCTTTTTTGACCTGGTTTTGTCCCTTTTTTTTTTACTATGAAAACAGAATTTAAATATATCTGAAATATAACCATTTCCGTGATTAGTTATGTGTCAGGTACCATAATTCACCATGATTTGTCTCCAAAAACCATACATTTCTCTATATTGTTTTGTATTTTCACCTGTAGTATATCTCCATTTTGATAAATTATTCAAGGGAATGTGGATTTTCCTTTCAAGGGAGAGTAAGAATACAACAATGTCATCGATATGGGAACAAAATCAACAACTTGCTTCCTTAATTAGATGTTTATCTCAAGACTATCAAGGTGTTTTACAGCTCCAGGTTTATGCTCGGATGCTTCCACTTTTTCCCTCACAATGTTGCTATAGCACAGTTTGAACTATACCATAATAATACAACTGATATTAACATTTATTTACACGTAAATACTGTAATGCTCTTTCTGTGAATTAGTAGTGGACTTTGTTAAATGGGCTGAAAATTCAAGTGCTCGAGAAACTGAGATATTTCACAGACAAAACTATTGAGGTATTTATGCACAAAACTGAAGGAAGTGCTTTGCACGTTGTCGGCTATTTAGTTTTTATTTGCAATAAAGTAGACTTCAGTAGACTTAATTTAAATGCCTCTTATTTTGAAAAACAGGTAAAGGAAGCTCGTTTTTTTCGTTTTTTTTTTTTTTTAACACAGGAGCATTGATAGTAGTGATGGGTTAATGATCCCTCAAGGAGCGTATTGACACATTACACAAACTGTGTTGGTCACTCAACAGTGACCTCTGCTGTAGATCTAAAATCATTGCAGGTAAACAAAATGAAAAAAAGATGGAAAAACTTGTTGGCATGTAAAATATAGCAAATTTGTGTAATAAAATTCAGAGTTAAAATGTTTATGTGGGACTTTGTTAACCAGAGTGTTCAATCATATAAAATAACACTAAAAATGGATTCATTCACACATTTCCGAGAACGATCCATGAATGGGAGCAAAGCGGAAATCCAAAAGGCGACAGCAAACAATGTAATCTCCATCAACGAACCCGCAACAAGTCGATACATTTTGTTTCCTTTTATTTGGCGCGGAACATCCGAACGACACAACTCCTGCATCCGGTCACGTGGGTTTCTGTTAAAGCGATACGCGCACCGATCCGGGGCTTCACGCATGCGCACTCGACACAGTGCTGACGCGCCGGCGTTGTTCCTCCCATCCCTGGTGGTCATCTTGGGGGAGGAGGAGGAGGAGGAGGAGGAGGAGGGGCTGCGGGTGGCTGGCTAGCTCAGCGAGCGCACGAACTTGCGTGCCCCCCCCCCCCCCCCACTCTCGTCCCGTTGCTGCTGCTGTTCTCCACGGACTGCCGAACGGGAGAAGCGGAAACGTGGACTGTTGCCACCGGGACCGCAGCGCCTCGCTTGGGCCTAACGATGATTTAATCACGGAAAAGCGGAGCTGCGGGGGCAACAAGGAGGAGAAGGACGACGGGAGCAGCCGCAGCCTTTCGGAGATGTGCGCTCGGGCCGGGATTGCGGCGGGTAGGCAGCGGCGCAGCGACTTGTTTTCCCGTTTGCACTTCTACGCACAGCAAAGGCGAGGAGAGGGGGGGGGGGGAGTAACGACTACCGGGACTGCCGGGACTACCGGAACCCTTTAAAGGGTGAAACCAGCCAGAATCCCGTCTTTTAGAACAACTAATCTCGTGTCTCGCTCACGCCGGCCCCCGTTTTCCGCGCTCGCCAGACGCGTCTTGTTATCCCACTCAGCTGCCATTCTGGAGCAGCAACAATGAGACGCGTCTTGTTTCCAGAGGAAACTTTACATTCCTCCGAGGCCCGCTGGAACGGATCAGGGGCCTGCTGGCCCCGAAACATCGATTAGAATTGTGCCGAGCGGCCCCTTCGCGGGGCTGAAGGTGAAACTGATTCTGGAAAGAAAGTTATCCGCGTGGTTTTACTGACCTCCCTCTTAATGATGCGTTATATATAATCAATGCTCCCAAACACACAAACTCCCCGAGCGGTCCCTCGGACAACTTTGAGCAACATCATAATAATACATTTTATTTTAAACGCACTTTACATTTGAAAGCAAATCTCACAAAGTACACAATAAAAATAAAAAACATAAAAACAAGAGATAAAAATCAACAAATAAAACGGATAGAATCAACAAGCAAAGGATGCGTGTTCTGTGGTCCCGAGAGAGTCCTGGAACTCCGTTTACAATGGCGTCTATTAGCTGCGTAAAAACATGTGAATCTCATCATTAGCCGGAGCAGCCAGTCACCGGACACTCACTGACTCAGTGGGAAATAGCACAGAATGGATTGTTACGTGTTTATGTTATTTTCAATTTAGGTTGGATTTTGTTTTGCGCGCAAGACCGTATCAGGCTGTGCGTAATTACGCACGAGCGCACCTTAGAGGGAACATTGGTTATAACTGTTCCTGTTCGACTATAACATCGGTTCAGTGGATCCCGAATCAATGAATATGCAGTGTGTTTAAGATAATTCCCTTTGTAAGTGTACCCCGTGTCGTTATGTATTAATTAAAACAATCGATACTACGTGTTGATGCATTAGCTGTTGTGTTTTTATTACCCCGTTACGCACTTATGCCGTATATTTTAGGAAAAGTGTAAGAAATCAAAAAAACAATTCAAATCAAACTACAGGCAGGACATTCTTTTCTCTTTTCTAAATAATTCTTTCTACAAAATCTTTATTGGGAGGGTGAAAGCCACAAAAGTATATTGTGGACAATGGGTCATGTAATTTCAGGCGTATAAATATGTCATGAATGTGAATGATTAAGTCTCCTGACACTATCAGCGCCGACATACATGAAGTCCCGTGATAATTGTTGTTTCATGCCCCCCCCCCCCCCTTGTCCCGCTGTAGGTATCCCCGTCTAGGCCTGCGCTGAGCAGATTGTTCTGAGAGGAAACGAACAACAAACAGGGGAAGTGAACATGGCCGGGACCTCAGGCTTCTTTTCCAACGGACCTGTTCCGTGGATGGACAATGACACGGAGATGAACAACCTGTACCGGGACCTGGAGCTGGGCACGGTCCTGACACTGTTTTATTCTAAGAAGTCCCAGCGGCCAGAGAGGAGGACTTTTCAAGTCAAGCTGGAGACCAGGACTATTGTCTGGACTCGGGGCACAGATAAAATTGAGGGAGAAAGTGAGTAGACACAAAACCCCCACACATGCATGCAAACAGAGTGCCTTTCGTGAATGGAGACGTATCCTGAAGTGTTTGTTTCACATACATTCAGGAATATTAGAAATTGGAAAATGGTTTAAGTTTTTTTTTTTCTTCCTGAAAAGGACTTTGGAAAGCAGAGAAGATGCAATGTGAACAGCAAGCCAAAGATTTCAGGATGAATGAGTGTAAAAACAGTCCGAATATATAAATTATAAGGCTTAAAACGAAATATATTATTGATGCAGTGTGACCATGTCTAAGATATTCACATAGAAAAACGTTTTGATCAAATAATTTGTTTCATAACTAAGCATTTAAACTAATTTAGATTTTCTTTGTAAATATATGCTCTGTACAAATTGCTCTGAATTTAATGTCAGCGATGCAAATCTCTTAACAGGGCAAACACAAAACTGGCCAGCGGGTCGTACCGAGTGCTTTCACTAATTTGTACAGCAAAAATAAATGTAAATACATTTTAGTGTCCAGCTCTGAGGCTGAAATAATGAAAGTTGCTTCCCACCACAGGAGCTGAAACGTAACTTTCTGTAGCAATCCGTCAGCAGAGACAAAAGTAAACATGATTTTTTTTTTTTTATCAGATTGCAGACATCATCATTCAGAATGAGCATTTATTCATGAGACTTTAAGTTTATCAATTTCAACATTAGATAGTTCTCCTTTGTATTGTATTCAGTGGCAATTAGAGTAAAACGATCTGCAAATCGTCATTTCTGTTTTCAGAATTTATGTAATGTCACAGCCATTTTCAGAATTGGGCCGTGAAACACGCTCGCTTGGTTACGCAGCAGCAGCACACGAAGCACAGAATTCTGAGTGGGGAATGGAGTGCAGTTTAACAGAACAGCCTGCGTAACCGAGGACACGCGGGCCTTCGGCGACTTGTTCAGTTGTCGTTCTCTTGGTCTGCAGGATGCCTTGTGCACAGCTGCACTCTGCTCCGGATGCAGCAAAAAAAAAAGGGGGGAGAGAAAAGAATGGGAGGGGTTCGCACACAAGAACAAAAAGACAGTCGGCTTTGGCTTTCTGTTTAACACAACTATATCATCTCTGCCATCGAGGGTTTTCACACATGAGCTCATAGCTGCCATTTGATACTCCTGGAGAGGTGAAATGGGCCTCGGCAGTTCATTAATGCACAGGAATAGAATATAAGGGCTTTTACCGGCAGCGGCTGACCATTTGGGAACAATTTGGCCTGTTGGTATTTACCGAGAGTGTTTTTCCAAATATAAAATGCCGAGAAGCATTTGCTTTTGTCGCTTGAACAAAGTGCCTTTTGCAGATTGATTTTCTACGAAGTTGCCTGTTCAGGGCTTGCGGGGGGGTTGGCGTGCGGCGCTCGCCAGATAACTGCCAGCAGGTACTAATTGTAAATCACTTGTCCCAGTTGGACGCAGGTCTGTCGCAACAGAGCAGGATGTGGTCTTACCGATGAAACGGCGGTAGACGTGCGGGCAGTGCACGAACACAAAGATTTAGACGTGCGTTCGGACTGTTTGAGTGAAAGGGTCTTCCAAATGAAACGCCTGGCTTTAACAGTGCAGCGTATTTACAGTACAGACCTCGTCAGGGAACTTTGATGGCAAGTGTTAAAGAAAGTTCATTGTGTTCTCAGTACAAGCTTGAAATATTTCATTTGTGGAATTTAATCTATTTCCCAGCATGATTATATTCGGGATGTTATGATATGATGTTTTTAATATTTAAAATGTGAAAGTCCCGGTAAGCAACTTTCAATTGTCATACGAATGTAAGATAGAAATTTACTAGAAGAAAACAGATTTGTTACCAGTATGAGTAGAGAAAAAGCCGAAGGGGGTGTAGCTCAGTGGTAGAGCGCATGCTTCGCATGTGCGAGGCCCCGGGTTCAATCCCCGGCATCTCCACGTCAGGTTCCTTCCGTGGGATGGGATCAAGCTCTAATTGTCTCTAATTTATGTGAATAAAGTTTAAATTTTATGAGTTGCGTAAGTGAAACAATAAATAATTCGGAATGTTTCCTCATTTTATGAATAATTTAAAATACAGACCTAAGTGACCCAATTATGGCTATTTTAGAGTTAAACTACAAAAGGGTTAGGGTTAAATTGTTCTCGGTATCTTTATACACCATGAAAAGTAAAAGTGAGTTGATGCGTATTTTTAACCGATTTTTGAATCCATAAATGGAGTTTTTAATGTTAAAATGTAATATTTTTTCCATCATTCTGGATCCGATCCGGATGAAATTTGTTGGTGAGATAGAGGCCCCGACCCTACATTACTGGATTAAATTCCATAAACATTGGTCAATAATCAACCGAGATATAGAGGAACAAATTTTGACGCTTTATTGACTGCAATGTTAACGAAAATTTTCAATCCATAATCCATGATCTCTTCTGGATCATCCCCAAAATGTAATCGTCTGTTCCTGGTAACATTTCCTGCAAATTTAATCAAGATCCATCCAGATCTTTTTGAGTTATCTTGCTATCAGACGGACGGACGGAAAGACAGAAAAACAAACGCCGGCGATTACATAACCTCCGTCTCAGCGGAGGTAATTATGTGAACTGCTTTTACATATTTTTATGAACTGAATACCTTTGGACCATTTGAAGGGTGCAGTGAGTCCAGCTAGGCCTGCTTTATTCTGGTATAGCGATGTGTCGCCTGTTCTTACCTGATGGTGTGTCTGCATGTTATCAATGAAACTACCGTAATTCTCGGTGTACAAGCCGCTACTTTTTTCCAATATTTTGAACCTTGCGGTTTATGCAACGACGCGGCAAATTTACGTATATTTTCCCACTTTCTTTACGAGCCGTGTTTCGTTAAAGCCTATTTATTTTCGTTACAAAATTAACGCCCGCCCGCCCGGAGGGAAAGCCCCGCTTGCGGTAGCTGGGGAGATCTGCGAGAAGGGCCCGGCGCTCGTCCAGAGTCGCCGCCGCCGGACCGCCGTACCCGGTCCCCGCCGCCTGTCCGCCATCCGCTACGCGGCGTCGGACGCGCCGCGTAGCGGGGAAGGAACCCACCCCCTCGACCTCCCGGGCGTCCCCACCCCTGCCGCACCACGCTCCCGCGGACGGAGGATGAGGGGCACGGGGGACGGGGACACCCCGCCAGGCGGGCGCGCGCGCCGCGCAGCCTCCGACGGGCGGAGAGGGGAGGGCGACGGGGCGACTGCTCCCCCAGCCGCGGCTCGAGCCCAGCCCCGCTTCGCACCCCAGCCCGACCGACCCAGCCCTTAGAGCCAATCCTTATCCCGAAGTTACGGATCTGATTTGCCGACTTCCCTTGATCTAACATGCCAGACGCTGTTCACCTTGGAGACCTGCTGCGGATATCGTTACGAGCCGTGTTCCGTTAAATAGCATTTGTCTTAATGCACTTGCGGCTTACGAATATGTGCGGCTTATTTTAGTACAAAATATATATTTTTTTTAATTCAGTGGGTGCGGCTTTTTCACAGGTGCGCATAATAGTTCAGCAATTACGGTAGATGAGTTCACGCTGGCCAGCAGTTAAATGTCATCAGCTTGATCCGAGTGGAAATAGTTTTTGCACGCAATGAAGCAATCAACAAGTTGTTTTTGTTGTCTGCGTGTGTGACTGGGAATGGAATTTAATTGCAAACGTCCGTGGGATCTGTCATCTTCCTTTCCGTTCCTCCCACAAACTGCTTTCTTACCCCAGACTCGCTGTGTCATTTCTGGCTCTCACGCCACTCCTCCACCGTCTCCTCAGTCACACCTTCAGCCTAGTTTGTTTGCGTAAGAAATACAGAAGCTCATAATGTGGACTCTGTCCTCGAAGGAACGCCGCCGCGCAGTCTACTTTAAGATTGTTTGTGTCTCCATGGAAACGTGTAAAGATACGTTTATTGCTGGTAAACAAGCAGATTGAAAGTTTCCTTGTTCATTGACTGGGAAGAGAAACAGAATCTGCGTCGCTGCATCCTAGCTCTTTGTCAGAGAGGAGGAGTCCTCCATTTTTCAACTCGATGTCGAAGGAGCTGATATCGATCAGCTAATATGTGACATCACTGAAATGCACTTCAGCTCCGAGCGGCGCAGTCGCTCTAAGATTTGATCGCTCTGTGGATTACGGCAGCAGCTGCATCCTTGTGTTGATCTAACATGCACCTTTCACTACAAAGGATGGGGGGGGTAGGAGGAAGTGTGGGGAGTGTGTTGCGGGATACCTCCTCTCATCTCCCTTTGTAAAGTCGCACCTCTGGCTATCTCTTTTACATTTCCTGATTCCGTAAGATGCCGACTTACAACTTGAAATGTTGATCGGCCCATCGGAGCGTCTCTGCTTTCAGATCAGGTCATCTGTCATGTGAATAGAGATGCTTTCCTTTATGCTTGAGAAAAGAACATGCCCGGCTACACACGAGTACACGTGCACTGCGTGGTAAAAGTACAGGAAGTGTGATTGTGGGGCAGGAAGAGAAGCAGGAATGTGTATGCGAGTCCCTGCTGCGAGTCTTAAAATGCTAATAATACAAAGCTAATAGCTACATTAAAGCCCACTGACCTTTTAGGTCTTGGACCTAAATGTTATTTTATGCAGGTTAAATGGGAGCATTCCCTGTCCGATGCCTTTTTGCGCTATGAAACCACTAGAAGCATCTTGAAGTCACAAAGTTAACAAAATTGGTTAAAATGCTGGCGTATGTCCCGTGGCTGTCTTGTGAACACGACCATGATGTGTCTTGTTTTATCTTCACATTACATGAAACATTTGCTGACTGTTTTTTGAACGTCTGTGTCTCCAGTTGACATTCGCGAGATCAAGGAGATTCGTCCAGGACAGAAGTCTCGCGACTTTGAGCGCTACGTGGAGGACTCTGCAACTCGACTGGACCAGGCTCACTGCTTCGTCATCCTGTACGGCACAGAGTTCCGCCTTAAATCTCTCAGCCTGGCAGGTAGGCACAAACACTCAGCTTGACCTCAGTGGCCTTTACAATCTGTAGACAGTTAAAAAAATAACAAATCATTTTATTGTTGTGCAGTTGAGCTTGTATCCTGCGCAGACTTTTTTTGACAGGAAATGCAAAGTATCTAGTGTAATTAAGAGGATGATTGTCAGATTAATCAATAATAAAAACAACTTTATTTGTAGCCCAATAAACTACAAAACATCTCCACAAGCTTCAGAAGGGGGGGGGGGGGGAACCAACTCTCAAAATAAACTTCAATTTGAATGAAGAGGAAATAAAAAATATTTGTAAAATCATTTGCTTTTTCTTTAGCAACTTCGGATGAAGAGATGACCATGTGGGTGAAGGGCTTGAATTGGCTCGTGGCCGACACGTTGAAGTCTCCGACGCCACTCCAGATAGAGAGGTAAGGCTCAGACAGAGCCGTGCCATGCGGGATTGTCCACTATTTGACATTTGTAAATCTCTTATTTCTTTTTTTAGATGGTTACGTAAGCAGTTTTATGCTGTTGATCGCAACAGAGAAGACAGGTAAGTCTGCTCAGCTAAAAGATAGAAACGGCAGATCAGCCTCGCAGGAAGTTTAGCATCTGAGCCAGATCGGCTAGCTGTAGCAGCTTCTCTAATGAGGGAGCTCTTT
Source organism: Brachionichthys hirsutus (assembly GCF_040956055.1). Lineage (NCBI taxonomy): Eukaryota > Metazoa > Chordata > Actinopteri > Lophiiformes > Brachionichthyidae > Brachionichthys > Brachionichthys hirsutus. Next base: position 10,729,904 of record NC_090898.1, read on the forward strand.
TGAGGTGTACCAAAGGAACTAGCACCTCATCCTGCGGCAGGAAACAGACTGCAGAGGCTGTTTGTCTGTTACATCCCTGAAGAAAGCACAAGCTTTTTGTGCCCCCCCCCCCTTCAAATTCAGGCCATTTGGTGAAAGTGAAATCAGACAGACTCAGCAGAATGATGTTGGGGGGGGGCATGTTTGCAAGGTTCCACTAAATATTTAAAGTGATATGTCTGCACAACAACAGGATCCGGAACGTCCTTGGGGTTTACTTTACGTGCGTTTGATTTCTCATCAAAATGTGTGCTTGTGTTTAGGATATCCTGCAAGGATCTGAAGAACATGCTGAGTCAGGTCAACTATCGAGTGCCCAACATGAGGTTCCTCCGAGAAAAACTTCCGGTAGCCCTCTTTCTACTGATCTGAGACCCCGTTTTCCCGCTTCATGTCTGCTTCCCTGTATACATGATGTTGCTGCAGGAGCTTTAAATTGCTTTCTCTTTCATTTCTCAATTGGTTTTGCAGGACTCAGAGTTGAGGAATGGAGAAGTGTCCTTCAGCCAGTTTTCCCAATTATATCGCAGCCTAATGTTTGATGCTCAGAAAAACGTGAGTACAATGGCTTAATGTTGCCCCCCCCCCCCCCCAGATGCACATCCGATGCCCTGCAAATGCACCCTTTCTTCTCTCCATCTGTTTGTTCTCAAATGGCTGCGAGATCAATACGAACCGGTTAAAATCCCACCAATCCTCTCTGCTGGAGGCCATTAGCGCGTGCACACACACACACAGATAAGGAGGTAGAGTGGGCAGAGTCAGATTAAGTGGGTGACCTCAGTGCCTCAGCAGTTTAACACCCAGGCCCAACAGGATATCGGTTTTCAGCTGCATCACTATTATTATATAAACACTGAAAGATTATGAATTCATTGAAATCTTCCCTTTTTTGTCCATGCTTCCTTTTTTTTTTTTAGATGGAAATCCCATTTCTGCAGAGGTAGGTGAAAATGAAACGCGTGCACTTTGAATCTCTGCCGCTTCACAGATGTGTTCCTGATTAAAGCGTCTTTCTCTCAAGCAGGTTTATTGACAGACCAGAGCAGAGGCTCTCCCTCGACGACTTCAAGAGCTTCCTCCTGGATACTCAGAAGGTTATATCCACGGAAAGCTGGGCAATTCGTTTATTTCAGATTTGTATTTCACGTGCACGGCCCAATTACGTCTGTGTTTTGTGTGTCAATCTAGGAAATGTGGGCCACAGACGGCAACAAGGTTCAGGACTTCATGCTCGCCTACCTGAAGGACCCCCTGAGAGAAGTGGAGCAGCCTTATTTCCACCAGGACGAGGTGACACCTCACTTCTGTTCACCCCTTTTGGGTTTCATCTCATTAGTGGGAAAAACGTTTGAGTGTTGTCATATGTGGGGGAAATGCTCAGACGGGATAGCCTTCGCTTTGACATAAAGTGGCTCCTTCTGTGGCGCAGCGAGTTATGTGAAAGCACGGGATGCTTTTTTGCGGTCACCATAAAACTGTGATTGGCAGAAGGGGTAGAAAGAACCCGCAAGAAATGTTGGTGCCTTTCTGAGACGGCAGCGAATAATAATAACAAGTCCCTTCATGTAAACAGTTTCTCTTTCTGAGAGCCTTAGTCACTCACGTCCGGGACTTCTCAGAAATACGTCATTTAAGTCTGCACGTGTGGGGAACACCCGTACATTTGACTTTGTCTTCGTACTCCTCTCTCCTGCATCAGCTGCTCACATACCTGTTCTCCAAAGAAAACACCATCTGGGATTCCTCTCTGGACCAGGTGTGTCCGGACAACATGAACAACCCCCTGTCGCACTACTGGATCTCTTCTTCGCATAACACGTAAGGATGCAAGCATGCCTACTTTTCAGCATGTAGTGATTAGTTTCAACCAGTTGCAATTATGCCTTGCAAAACATCAAAACAGGGCTTTTGAAGGAGCGTCAGGCGTCGAATCGATTCTATTTCTTCAGCGATTCTTTTCCAGAATGAGATCCAAGCTTGTATTTAGCAGGAAAACACTTTTTTTTCCCCCTGTCATTGAAAAGCATTTGAAACGCTAACCCTCTGTGCTCCATGTGAAACGATACTTACTGCTGCGGAATGGAAACTTCCCGTGTCCCACATTTACTCCAGTCAGCAGCAGAACGCTAGCTCTTTTATTACAGCAGTGTTAATGTGTTTGTTTCACCTCCAGAGGAAGCTGCCTGTTTGCCTGCTGGAGTCGCCATCGCGTCAATCATTTCTAAAATACGTTTAACTCGTGTTGGTGTTTAGTCTGCGTACTTTAATGCTTACCACATTGCCTCCAGCTACCTGACGGGCGATCAGTTTTCCAGCGAGTCATCCCTGGAGGCGTACGCTCGCTGTCTGCGGATGGGCTGCCGCTGCATTGAACGTGGGTAAACGCACAGACACATTCTCCTACATTTGAAACCCATGCATGATTAATCGCTTCAAACTTGCTACTCAGTCATAGGCTACATGGTGGCAGCGCATGCAGCAGCCACGCCTTTAGCCACACACGATGTTACACAACAATGCTGCGTACTGTTTGGCCTTCTCAACAAACGCCTGCTAAACAGGTTTCTGTGAACGGGGCTGGCGTGACGCGGGCCAACTCGTGACTTTTGCTACTTACAAAAGTAAACACGGCTGGAATGTTTTTATCCTTAGGTTTAAAGGTCTCTAAGTATTGGCAGGTGGCAGGTATCTTTTCACTGGCTCTTCAGGAATGATGAGATTATTACTGTATGTGCAGTTTGTTCTTCACCTGGGATGATTCGATAGCAACGTGCTGCTTAGATGCTAGTTTGTTTCATAAATCAATTCTCGATTGAATGAGAGGGCAGCACTAGCGTCTTCAGGACATTGATTTACAATATAAAACACAAGTGGCAGATAAGATAAATGTTCTGCAGCATTTTAACCCCCCCCCCCACGTATTTGTGTGTCTATTTCCAGTGGATTGTTGGGACGGTCCCGATGGAATGCCAGTCATCTACCACGGGCACACCCTCACGACAAAAATCAAGTTTTGCGATGTCTTGACGACCATCAAAGAGCACGCCTTTGTCACATCTGAGTGAGTTTGCGTGAGCGCTAGCGACTCCCGTTCCCTTTTTTTTAAAAAACCCACTAGTTGCGATTAGTTGATAAAGGGTAAGAAAAGGCAAAGATAAAGAGAGGAGACATTGTGAGCAGGCAACGGTGACACCGTGTGAGGAGTACAGATAAGGAAATCAAAGCCCAGTTAAGGAAGGAATTTCTATTAAGTTACACATTATAAATTCGGACGTGTCCTCCTACAGCTATCCCATCATCTTATCTATCGAGGACCACTGTAGCATTGTGCAACAGAGGAATATGGCCACTTATTTCAAGAGAGTGTTTGGAGACATGCTGCTGACTAAGGCGGTGGATATTGTGGCGGACGGCCTCCCTTCACCAAACCAACTCAAGAGGAAGATCCTCATCAAGGTCAGGAAGCACCTGGAGAGATCATGTAACCCCCCCCCCCCCCTATCCTTTAAATACAGTATTTGTGATTGTCCTGCCTGTCCTTATTTGCCGCAGCATAAGAAACTGGCAGAAGGCAGTGCCTATGAAGAGGTGTCCACCTCCACCCCCTACTCTGAGAACGACATCAGCAATTCCATCAAAAATGGCATCTTGTACCTGGAAGACCCCATTAATCATGTAAGCCAAACGGGAGCCAGCTTGCTCCACGCCTGATTCTCTGGATACTTAATAGAACTATTTGAGCCATCCATTTCCATCCCTTCACTCACTGCCCCCCCCCCCCCTTTTTTTTTTCCCCCTCCAGGAGTGGTACCCTCATTTCTTTGTCCTGACAAGCAGTAAAATCTACTACTCAGAAGAGACGTCGAATAACCAGGGCAATGATGATGAGGAGGAGCACAGAGAGGTTAGTTGGCCCGATCCCATCCGGCATCTATGCAGCACTTTGTCTGGATGCCGCCGACCTGAACCAGGATCAGATTGGGAATGACTGAAGTGATCGTTACAAGCTTGTGCAACTACACGAATGTTGACACGCCTATAAGACAGGTCGGAGATGACCCGCATCTCTCCCTCTGGTTTTTTTCTAACCCACCCCCAGGTGTCCAATGGTATGGACCAGCATGTGACGGAAAAGTGGTTCCACGGGAAGCTGGGTGCCGGACGGGACGGGCGGCAGATAGCTGAGAGGCTACTGTCCGAGTACTGCCTGGAGACGGGAGCTCCCGATGGCTCTTTCCTGGTCCGAGAGAGCGAGACCTTCGTGGGAGACTACACGCTTTCTTTCTGGTACGAGGCACAGAGTATTGCGTGCCGAATAGCTACAAATATTTACACGTTTTTTAGAGAACCTCAACAACATCTGAATGAGAGGAACGAACTGCGTAGAACTATCAGTAGATGCGCCAGTGTGCAGCTCTCCCGTTTGTGGTAAATAACATTTGCACTTAAGAAAAATCAACCTAATTGTTGTCTTGTCACACCTGTGCGCCAGGCGTTCAGGGCGGGTACAGCACTGTCGCATCCACTCTCGCCAGGAGGCGGGCAGCCCCAAGTTCTACCTGACGGACAACCTGGTGTTTGACACACTCTTTGCCCTGATCACCCACTACCAGCAGGTGGCGCTGCGCTGCAACGAGTTTGAGATGAAGCTGACCGAGCCCGTGCCTCAAACCAACGCTCACGAGAGCAAAGAGTGGGTCTCGCACACACACACCTTTCACAAAGATTTAAACACAAACTTTAAATTCATCCCGACATGTGATGCCAGATTTTGTTCACCGTGTTTTTCTTGTGTTTTCCTCAGCTGGTATCACGCCAACCTCTCCAGGAGCCACGCCGAGAACATGCTGATGAGGGTCCCTCGAGACGGCGCTTTCCTCGTGAGGAAGAGAGCGGAACCCAACTCGTTTGCCATTTCCTTCCGGTAACCGCAGGCGTTTTTGTGTATCTTTCATTTCAATGCGCCGTGCAAGGAGAAGCGATCTGAGCCAGTGTTCAGATGAATGCAGCTTCATTGTTGTCACGTCTGCGGCTGCTTCACAGAGCCGAGGGAAAGATAAAGCACTGCCGCGTGCAGCAGGAGGGTCAGACTGTGGTGCTGGGAACCTCCGAGTTTGACAGCCTGGTAGATCTCATCAGCTACTATGAGAAGCACCCTCTGTATCGCAAGATGAAACTGCGCTATCCAATCAACGAGGACACGCTGGAGAAGATCGGCACTGCCGTAAGTACCATTAAATAGCCAATGCCACACTTGGAACAGATAAATAAACCGCCGTCAGGCTGAGATGATTGAATCTGAAAACTCATGCACGCACATGTCACGGTCTGGAATATCAATTCTGCGGTGGAATCTCCTGCGGCTTGGTGAAAAGACGTAAATAATGCACGACCTGTCATCCAATAGGAGCCAGACTATGGGTCTCTTTATGAAGGCAGGAATCCAGGCTTCTATGTGGAGGCCAATCAGATGCCGACCTTTAAGGTGAGTCTGTGCGTTTCAGCGACGAGGGCTTCGGGTTGTAAAAACAGACCGGTAAGAATGTTTGATGTGGCCTCCAGACAAACAAGTACATTTGAACGGCTGCATTTATGCTGACTGGGCTTTTTTAGAGTGCAGCGCTTTTTGTCTGAGTTGAGTTGTGAACGCTCTGTGCAGTTACGTGCTCGTTTCAGTTTGACCTACGTTTCAGTTGTAAATCCTGGAAGTTCTGTTACTCCTGTTTGTGTGAGTTGGTTTCCCCCCAAAGAATATTCATTCCCATGAATGTCTGCTTGTGCTTTGCACCCCCTTCTCTTCGTTTGGTTGGCACGAACATTGATAGATATAAAAAAAAAAAAAAATTCTGATTACACCAAACTTCTGTATCAATTTCCTGTGGCGAGAGGTGAAGTGTTAGTATTTTACGTGTATTTTTTTACCTTGATGAACTCTCCCTGCGCTGTTATCGACCCACCCTCTTCTGTCTTAACATGCATGACCTCTTGTTTTGTCTTTTCAGTGCACAGTTAGAGCTCTGTACGAATATAAAGCCCAGCGAGACGACGAGCTCTCATTCACCAAAAACGCCATCATTTCTAATGTGGACAAACAGGAAGGAGGATGGTGAGCGACCTGCACAACATTAATTCAGGGAAGTCGCTCTTAAGTTTTCCATTGGGAGGAATGCTATTCACGGCTTGGAGACGGAGCCGATGCCTTTATACAGGATGGGGGGGCAGCATAGTGTTTGCATTAATGTAACACCACCGTGTAATAAATATTGTATCACTCTTCGTACTCCTTTGCTTGTGGACACATCTTCTCCCATCCTCTTTCTCTTAGGTGGAAGGGCGACTGTGGAGGGAAGAAGCAGCTGTGGTTTCCAGCGAACTACGTGGAGGAGATCAGCCCTTCAACAGCAGAGGCCGACAGAACTGTGAGGACCTTACTCGTACATTTGAAGTGACGTTAGTGTACCTTTAAATGGACACCAACTCCTTTCCTTATTACCCTTTCTTCTGTCAAGCAGGAGATGACAGAGAACAGCCCCCTGGGAGATCTGCTGAGAGGAAGTGTAGACGTGTCTTCCTGTCAGATTGGTGAGGGGGTCCCTCTTCTGTCTACTGCTCAGTGACCATCTCCGGCCTCTTGTGCCATTAATTCATCCACATTATTGTCACAGCTCAGCATCTGTTATCTTATCGACATCCCGCAGTCCAGTCAATGCACATCCATTAGAGCTTGGCACATGCTTTCATGCTCTTTTTGTGGCTTCAGCTAAACATGAGCCTGTATTGCTTGCTGCCTTTGACTTGCTCCAGGCCTCCATCTGGTGGTTATAAACGGTACTTCGGATCACAGAGGGTTTAAAAAAATAATATTTTCATGAAATTTGGTATCATTTGGATAGTATGAATAGAAAGAAAATCATTTTGTATCCTGGAATTGGACACATTTTTTGTCAGTGTCTAAATAAAAACAGATTTAAAGTAGGAAAGAATCCTCCTTTTTTCCATCCCATTTTTCTTTTCGCTGCAGTTGTGCGTCCTGAAGGGAAGGGGAGCAGGCCTCACGTCTTCTCCTTGTGCTCAAATGCCTCCATGCGGACGGGCCCTTTGCTGGATGTCGCAGCCAACAGCCAGGAGGAACTCAAAGAATGGATGTTCAAGATCCGTGAGGTCACGATGACATCAGAGGCCAAAGTATGTATCTCATAGCCTGACATGATATTAGCTTTGCTGTGGTGTGGGCTCAAAAGGCCGGTCACAGCTTCCATGTAAAGCTCATAACCTGTGTTTCACAAATTATAATCGTGCACACGTTTGCTAGGACTGCAGTTAAATGTGTGTCCCTGTGTCCAGCTGGAGGAGGGGAAGATGATGGAGAGGAGGAAGAAGATCGCGCTGGAATTATCTGACCTGGTCATCTACTGTAGGCCTGTGCCATTTGATGAAGACAGTAAGGATATGATGCACCCACACACACACACACACACACACACGCATGCATGTGTGTATTACATGTTGTAACACAGATAAAAGCTTTGTCAAACAGGCAGCCAGTATAACGCCGATAAGTCCGACCCGCTGTGCTTCTGAATCCCTCAGAGATCGGCACAGAGCGCGCCTGCTTTCGAGACATGTCGTCTTTCCCTGAAACCAAAGCGGAGAAGTATGTCAATAAGATCAAAGGGAAGAAGTTCCTGCAGTACAACCGACTGCAGCTGTCCAGGATCTATCCCAGAGGCCAGAGGCTAGACTCCTCAAACTACGACCCCCTCCCCATGTGGCTCTGTGGCTCCCAGCTGGTAGCGCTCAACTTCCAGACAGCAGGTAACTTTGTTGGGTTTTTTTTGGGGGGGGGGGGGGGGGGGTAATTGTTGCTTCCCTGTTTTTCTCACCTCTGCTTTTCCTCCCTGCGTGCAGACAAACCCATGCAGATGAACCAGGCTCTGTTCATGCTGAACGGAAGGAGCGGCTACGCCCTCCAGCCGCCCATCATGAGGGACGACAGCTTTGATCCGTTTGACAGACACACGCTGCGAGGCCTCGAACAAGTCACCGTGGTGATAGAGGTACAGCACGGTGGGGGGAAGGGAACGTGCACGACTGGATGGGAAAAGGCCGTCGATGAAGGGGGCATGTTCAAGTTTAGAAACCAAGAAGGCAGTTTGGTGTCGTTTGACACGCATTTCTAAGTGTTTTCTTGTTTGATCGTTTAGTCTTTAGTCAGCTGAGGACAGAATCAATCAGACCTGTAATAGAAGGACGTTTCCATCTGTGTCCCTCCTCCTGAAGGTCCTGGGTGCCCGGCATCTCCCCAAGCATGGACGTGGCATAGTTTGCCCTCTGATTGAGATCGAGGTGTGCGGGGCAGAATACGACAGCGCCAAGCAAAAAACCGATTCGGAGGGTGAGTGCCGCTCTCTGGAACAGCCGCCGGGTGAGCGATGGAGGTTTCAGCTCATGCTGCTTACTGGGACGCGTTGCCATGGTGACATGTGTTGTACTACAAGAGAAAGCACTGGACACCGGACACCAAAGCCCATTCTGGTCCTGCCTTCCGCTGCTGTCCACTTTCTTTAGATTATAAATAAAGCAGCATTGAGTCGTTTCCGCTGTTCAGTAAATATTGAGGTTTACAGGTTTACCTTCCGTCTTGTGTCCTTTGCAGCTGACAACGGTTTGAATCCCACCTGGCCCCGGAAGGCATTCCAATTCACCGTGGGCAACTCAGCCTTCGCCTTTCTCCGCTTCGTGGTCTACGAGATCGACATGTTCAACGACCAGAACTTCCTGGCTCAGGCCACGTTCCCCATTCACAGTCTCAAGACAGGTACGCGCAGTGGCCACGCCCTCGTTAGCAGCCACTGTGGAACGGCCTAAACGCGGCCGTGCTAGCAACGCTTCTTGTCTCTGTGTTGACACCAGGCTACCGCTCGGTACCCCTGAAGAACAGCTACAACGAGGATCAGGAGCTGGCTTCTCTCTTAGTCCACGTGGACATCGTCCGGGGCCGGGTAAGCTCGGCCGGCGCCCCTTTGACAACCTAAAATGAGCTGCAGTTACGAGTCAGTCGTGGAGTCGTTGCCGTTTGAAACAACCGTAAACGTATATTTGGTTTAAGATTATCGTTTGACCCGTCGCTCCTCTCGTTCCGTCAGGATGAAAACGGAGAGGCTCTGAGCGAGTTCCTCGCCATAGGGGCCACGCCGATGTCTGCGTCTCCCCAGGCAGGGGGCGAACGCCTGGGGGACTCGAGCTCAGTGTCTTCGACCTCCTCCGTCATGTCTCCCGTGCCTCAGTCTCCGAGCCAAGCCATGGCCTACAGGGGGAGGGAGGGCTCCTTTGAGGCCCGCTACCAGTTGCCTCTGGATGACTTGAGGGTGTCCCAGGAGTCACTGTTGGACCACATGGACCCTCAGAACCGAAGGTAAAGACGCGGCGTGTTGGTGTAGTGACTTGTGCAGCCAAAGACGGTTCCAGACGCCCCCCACCCCCCCCATGTCTTTGTTTTACCCCAGGATGTTGCGGCGGACCAGAGTGGGCGGAGAGAACCGTGTCTAAGTCCAAGCCAATCAGGATGCATTTCTATTGCACCGCCCCCCCCCCTCCCATCCATGCTCTCCCCCTTCTCACCCAGTCGCCTCTGCCGTACTGATGATGTCACTGATTGCTGTGAACACTGTTTCCATGGAAACACCCACCACTGCTTTGGCCTACATTTCAGGCAGCGCTCCCTCCCTCCATCGATTCTGTAGCCCCCCCCCCCCCTCCCTGTTGCCCACCCTCCTCAAAACTCGCCTGAATAGGAGGAGGAGGCATTGAGAGGAAGCTGACTGCTGCATACAGGAAGAAGAACCCAGTCATTCTCAGAGGAACTAAATGATCGGGAACAGGTTCCAGCTCTGGACTGGTGGATTTCTCAGACGTTCTGCAGCAGGTGTTTATTCTGGAGAAGAAGACGAGAAGAAGAAGAAGAGAACGTTCTAGAAGATCAGTTTGAAACTGTTTCCTGGTCGATTTGCTTTTCTCTATTTACCGTTTATGAATATTCTGTTTGTATTTATTCCTGCTGTGCTGTCGGTCAGAGAACAGCAGCAGCCGACCCGCTCTCAAAGAGCTCCCGTCTCCATGTTTTTAATTATTATAATTATTTAAGCCTTTTAGACATTCATCATGTGACTTTTCAAAGCTTCTTTATTTTATGTATCTGTGTAAAACACGAGGGCTCCCGAGCTATTTTAACGTTTTGTCTTCGCTCTCTTCCGTGGAGGAGACGCTCCTCCAGTCTGGCTCGCTCCTTCAACCCGGAGGGAATATTTCATGCTTTGTTTTTTGTTTTTGTTTTTCCTGACACTGTAGGGAAAAAGTCATAGGCCGTTGCCGTCGGAGACAGTACGAGAGCAGGCAGCATCACGATACGTCTGAATTACTCGACGGCTTTTTGTTTACAACTGACATTCCTAAAAACAAGCTGCACATCATTCCATTCCAGGCGCCTTTGAGCCAGTTCGATGCGTTCGATGCGTGCGTCCCATGTCGGTGGGGGGTCGAGACGTCCAGGGATCCACGGTAACCCAGAAGACGCAATCTGTGTACGACAACACTGATAACTGATGGATATTGTAAATTATAATCCGGTGTTTGGCCCCTTCATTGTGCGGTTATTGATTTAGTCGAGCCTAACTCCTCCCATAATGACAAACGACTCCCTGTCTGATCAGTTTGATTCATTTCCAACGAATGTCTCCTATGAAAGCTTTTAAAATGAGATGTGTTACCTCAGCCACCGTTTCATTTTGACATTGAATGGTTTCCCATGTTTGAAAAGAGCGTCCTCAGTATTATTCACCAACAAGCGACCAAGTCGTTGCCGTTATGAAGCATCGATAAACACGACCGGCGAGACGCCGACCTTTCTGACAAACTAGTGTAAACTTTTTACACTGCCATGATGTACTGTGTGTTTTTTTTTTTGCTACCGCCCATAAATGTATTTTGTGATGAATTGTGCAAAATTGTTCGATTTTGCGTAAGAAGACTTGAAGTTAAGTGTCAGATTCCCACATTTTGTCCATGTTTCGGACTTCCTTTCATTCCTGTCCGTCTGACCTGGTAATTAACCCGGCTCTTGAGGTGAATGTTGAAACACGGTTCTCATTTCCTGTGTTTTTGGAATGAGAAACCTCGAGTGAGCCTGCGCGGAGCTCGTATTCTGGGATGGTTCTCCTCTTGATTGTATGTGATGACGAAATGATGCAAACTCGGCGTTTGACCACGGAGATGCACCTAAAGCCATACGGTGAGACTTAGGGACAGGAGAGTACCCTTTTGACATCTCGACAAATTTGTCTGCTTGCCAATGTAATCCCAAAGCTGCTCCGCTTCTCGTTGTTTTCCTCCTGCGGGTGATTCATGGTCTTTGTGGACAACATTATTGCTGAACTTCCCGTTTGTGCGCCGTCATCATATCAAGACATCGTTCGCCTCTCCTGTTGGGCTTCATCATTTACTCTGCCAAGATACACCTTCGCTTTGATCGACAGGGCTTCATTCAGAAATGTACCCCCCGCCCACCCAACTCTCACAATTCAGTTCAGAACAATGTAACAGCATCTGTTAGTGTCCTTTCGTTTTGCCAATCTTGTCTATTACAAATGTCTTTACAATTGCCTTTCTGTAAATGTGCCTAAACAATGGAGGAAAAGTATTCATTTTAATTTTGCTTTTCATATGAAACATATTCAAGGCTGAAAAGGAAATAAATTACTTACTACTTTATACTGACGCGTATTCCTCATGTTAATGTAATGTGTTGCATAGCAGTTGTTGTTAAACCTGGTTTCATTATCCTCAGAGGTTGAACCGCGAGATGAGATTGCAGCCGTTTCAGTGTCGGATGTAATAAAAGAAGAGATTGGCCGTCAGAAAATTAATCTGCAGTTATTATTCAGATGTTTCAGGAAAATGTTATGTTCCTTATTCACACGTTTTTCAGTTTGAATTGACAAATTTGTGGTCATGAAAATAATCGATTAGTTGTTGTCCTGAACAAACAGACACAAGTTTGTCTTCTTTTTTTTTTATTCTGCAAATACCTTCTGTAAAAATGATACATCAAGCCTAAGAACGGACCTCGATTCACAGTTCGTTGACAGTCGCATGGTAGGAAAGTCGATAAAAACAAACGTATGTACACGTCAGTGATGTAAAGAAGCACTTAATGCTACAACGCAAACCAGATTCCACACAGTCCCAACATTATCGGGATGCAAAGGTGCTTTCCCTCTTTGGGATGACACAAACAAATATTTAGCGATGATGAAAATTTTAAACAAATAAAACAGCATATTTAAAGTTTCCTGCAAGCATGAAGCTGAAGTGTCAGTGGAAAATGAGAATGAAGATCATTTGTATGTATTTCTTTAAAAAAAAAAAAAAAAAGGTTCATTCATTTGCTTTAAGGCCTTGGGGAGGCGTGCGGCTCCCCAGCACAAACGCCGGTCATCCGATCCTTGCCGCACTTTCCTTTTTGCTCTTTCTCCAAATCTATCCACTTTTTTTTCCTCCGTTCCCCTTCACCAATCCTAGCAGGCAGGCGGAACAAACGTGGCAGAATGTCAGCCCCCTCCCCTCTCTTCCCCTCTACCACATCCACTCTTGCCGTTCGGCCTCTCCTGGAACTTCTTTCTGTAGGGAAAATGGCTGACGCGGGGGGGGTTGCTGGAGAAGGTCTGTGTAGTGAAGGGGTAGACGGCAACGATCGGAGGAGTGCAGACAGCAAGAGGATGGATGACAAGGGGAAGGGGTTAGTGTAGCGTCCAGCTCCTGTGGGGGGGGCAAGGAAAGGAAAGGGATGGCTGAGGATGGTTTCAAGGTCCGCTTGCATCCAGTGATCCTGTTACAGCTGCATCTGCTGCCTTTTCCTCAGATTGCCGACACGAAGGCCGTTTTGTGTCGCGAGCTCCATCCATCCTCAGACAAAAAGCCTCTTCAGTCAGTTTCTGTGGTAATAAAAAAATAAGAAATGAAAAGCCATCACTGACGACGGGCTCCACGAGTTTGGACACGCATTCGCGTTTGGATCCTTGTGTGTGTGTGTGCGTGTGTGTGTGTGTGTGTGTGTGAACGTTATGTAATCTATAAGCGTGTATATTTATGCCAAGTGTGGTTTGGACTCATTTTTGGTGCAAATGTCTTTATTTTATTCCAATTTCTCAGGTGTAAGAATATGAAATATACTTTCTTTGCCGCGTGACAACACATTAATATTGTAATCTGCTAATAAACATGTCGTTTGATAATCACTGAGGGATTTCTAAATAATGAAAACGGTAGGCGGTTCAAGCTGTTGTCTGGTTAAACCACATTTCTCGCGGCAGACAACTCCAGACATGAAGACTACCTTCCGTTGGATTCACAGCTTTGTCGCCGTCGGCCTCCTCCACGCCCGCCGACACGCCGCACACCGACTCTTCCATTTTCTCCTCCGTCCCTCCTCCGGGCTGCGGCTCCAGAGGGGAGGGTCCTGCTGCTCGTGGCTCAGCTGGTGCGTCTGGTGAAACCCGTCTCGCTCCTCCCACATTAGCCGCAGCACTTTGTTCCATCCGGCTCAACGACGCCTGATTGGAGAACCAGTGTCGCACCAAGTCCGTTGTTAAACCGCTGGCCTCGGCCAAGTCCTGCAACTGTGCACAAAGAACACGCGCCATGTTGAAGGGTGGCCAAAGTGACGCTCAAAGAGTCATCGAGGTGAGTCCTGACGCAACGCGACTCCTTTTCACGTGGGAATGCATGTTCCCATTTCCCTAGGATGAAATGAGTTCAAATAGAAATTGATGAAACTGTTCATGGTAAAGTTTTTTTTTACTGTTGAAATGTCTCATCATGAAAACAGTATTTTATTGCTGTACTATAAAACATTATGTAGACAAAAGTACACAATACGGCTTGTTTTATTTTGAAAGCTTCAATAAAGCGCTGTCAGTGAATGTGTGCATCGGTCCGCCGTGAAAACGAAGGAGGTCGAGAAAAGAAGAGGGGATGAAGTGAAGATGAAGAAAAATGCATTTACATTTTAAGGTGATAATCCTCTTAGACAGGGTGTTTGACTGTACTTGTACTGTAATACATACTATTCATCATCATCAGAAGGAAGTTATGTAGATAGATTTTAACGCCCGTCTCTCAAAATAAAATGCTAAAAGTACAAAGAAATGAATCGCTCAACTTGATGGCTTCTTTGCAGTCTGGTAATATTCTAATGAACAAACCAGGCTGCCAGAGAAACAGCTGGCTCTATTAGACGGCTGTATTTTTACATGCTAATGAGATCAAACACGGGAAGATGATATTTCTCAGCCATTTCCAGGGCGTCAACGTTTCTCTGATCTACATGAGAAAAACTGGCAGAATACTTGGGCGACAACAAATAATGAAGGAACAGCTGAAACCTCTTCACGCTTCGCGTCGTACATGCTCATCCGACATGCATTCGTTTACGTCACGCTCTTTTGTGTCGTCTTTTCGTTGTTACGCAGCGATTCTTGAGTTACGCAGCGAGGGATCATCACCACTCAGGCGCCGGTCCGAGCCAACGAACACAAAACGATGTTTAAAACGCCGTTGGCGAACACACATACCTGCGCCTCCTCCAGTTTGCCGTGGAGGTGGAAGTGGGCCTGGAGGACCTGGGCGCCCCCCGCCTTCTGGAGGTCCTCCTCCAGAGCCATGTTCTGATAAGCCTCCAGCCATTTCAGCTGACCGTTTTTCTGCATGTAGCGACAGTCCCCGAACCAGCGCACCACCTCGGGCCGGGCCAGTCCGGTACCTGAGAGCAGTTGGTCATACTGGGTGGCGCTGGGCCACTGGGTGTGGACGTAGACGTTCTTGAGCAGTTCCAGCTGCTCCACCGTCTTCTTCCCTCGGATGGCCGTGGGTTTGGGCGAGTGGGACGGTTTATGATGTGCGGGGGTCGTGGACTGGGACGGTTTGGCGCCTTGCGTCGCGTTGCTGGACGGCGGCGGTACAGTGGAGCTGATCGACCCGTCGCCCTCCGCTTTGCTATTGGCCTCCGTCACTTTCAGCATCTTCAGATTGATTTTAATTGGGTTGACTTTCAGTTCTCCCGGGCCGTCGTCCCTCTGTCTCTCCTCTCCGTCGACTCCCATCCCGTCCATCGCATCCTGCAGCGCTTCCTCTTTCTTCCTCTCAGCTGCCAGTCTCTTCCTCTTGTCTCCGAACCACCAATGGATCTCTCGTCTGGTCATCTTGGTCTCGGATCGCAGTCTGTCGACTTCGTCTCCCGACGGCTCGGGGTCCTGGGAAAAACTCATTTCTAGAGCTTTAATCTAAACATTAAACAGGAAAAGGAAAAACTGTCAGGATATTCCAATAGATTACTTGATTCAATAAACAGGTAAATATAATAATAATTATTATTCTCTTTTCCATCTGAACTGGCACTGGAAGCTACAAATCTTTTGTATTGTAACACATTTGTCACCTGATGGGGTTCCCTTTCCTTGTAGCGCACCGCTGTAAAATCGGAAGCCGTGGGCCTGGGTGGCCGGCGGGAGGGTGTGGTGGGAGAGGTGGGCGTCTGCGATGCCGTCGGGCTCACGGGCGCAGAACTGTGCTGGGGTGTTTTCGCACCAGCGTTGGTGCCAAGTTCAGGCATATCAGCGGGGACGGCGCTGCCAGCGGCGGGACCCGGCTTGCTCTGCCCGCCCCCGCCGCCTCGCGCGCTTTTAAGATTGCGAAAGTGGTAGCGGCGGTCGCTGAACCACTTGCGAACTTCCCGTACCGTCAGTCCGGTTAAAGAAATGAGCCGGTCCACCTCCTCCTGGTCGGGGAACTGGCCGACCAGGTAACTATCCTTCAGCGCGTTGAGCTGCTCTTGTGACTTCTTGCCCTTGTAATAGCCGGAGTCCAGGAATGCGTTAACGGGTGTCCGGGAGCCAGACGTGCTGCGCGACGTACCTACAGGGGACGGGGAGGACGACTTGGAGGACGGGGGGGACACCTCCTCCATTCTGGTAGTTGGAGAGTCGCTGTCGATGGGCTCCGAATCGTCTGTGCTCGTGTTGTTTCTGTTGCTGCTGCTGTCGCTCTCTTTGCTTTGCTGTCCGCCGCCGCCCGTTTGGCTGTCTGTGCTATCAGGCTTGCCGCCTGTGCTGATTTTGCCGTCTGTGGTTTTTTTGCTGTCTCTCTGCACAATGCTGGCGGCGCCAACTTTCCGACCAGGAGTGCTCTTACCATTTATATGGCTGCCATCATTAGCATCGCTTTTGCGATCCGCGTCAGCACTGCTGCGCTTACCGCCGACACGGCTCGCCTTCGTGCTGCTGCGATCACCGCTTGCTAGGCTAAGGTTGATTGCACTTGCCTCGCCGCTAGTGCCCTCCCCCCGGCTCTGGCGGCTAGTGACGTTGGTTCCAGTGATGCTACTGCCCACCGTCTCCACCACCAGGCCGATCCCTTTGTCTGCCACCAAAGCGGCAGCGGGTCGGGCCTGCATCGTGGGGCGGGCTGCTGCCTGGGCTTTAGGTGTGACAGCCAGGGCCATAGGAGCGCTGCTAACCTGGATGCCATTTGCCATTACGGGCTGCGTGACAATTACCCCTCCTTGGCTTACGAGAGAGCCCTGCAGGATGTGAGGGATCCCGGTCGAGCCCAGCGAGGCAGGCAGGACTGTGATGGTGTGCTGGGCTTGGGCGCGGTGACTCTGGGACTGTTTCTGCGTGCTAGAAGGCGTCGTCTGGATGATGGTATTGAACATCTTCCTCCTGGCCTCCTCAATCTCCTCGGGAGACCAGCTGATTCCTTGTTTAAGTCTCTGAGCTGTGAACCAGATCTTGATCTGCTCTTCGGGGAACTTTGTGACCACGGTCAGGTAGCAAAGCTCGGCCTTCGTGGGATACGGGAATTTACTAAAGGAGGTCTTCAAGAAGGAAGACAAATCCATGGAGGCTTTGTAGGTAGGGATGCTGCTCAAAGGAATCATCACCTGGAGGGAGATGATCATAATTATATTATCATTAGCAATATGATATATGAGCATATATCCAAATAAGTTAAACAAGAAAGCTCAGCAATTACCTTCGGGAGATTTTTGGAAGAAATATCCGAGGAGGTTGTGATCGGCGCAGACTGGCGAAGGTTTCGGCTTTGAACCACCGAGACCACCTTTAGAAAGGAATTGAAAAATGAACTAATCTCATTTAAATCAACCACAGAAAGACAGAAAGACCTCCCACCCACCTGCGTGATCGGAGTCTTGAGCACTGGAAACGCCCCGGAGCCATTGACTATCTGAATTGCTGAGGGAAGAGTGACTTTGGCTGCTCCATTGTGAACAATCGTGGGAACACGGGCGACGACTGCCACGGCGGCAGCGTCTTTTCTCTCAGCCTCAGAGGCGTAGCTGAGGTCTGGATCCGAGGAGGGATCCTCAGACCCTGGATGAGACACAACAATCCGTTTAGGCTCCGATTTACCCTTCAGCATCCTCATAATTGGGGTTTTGGTGATATGAATCTCGCTCTCCTTGCTGGTCTCGGCCCCAGGCACCACATTTTGCTCTACCACCATCCTCCTTTCTTTCCTCCTCAGATGCAGAGTCGTAGTCGATGTGCTGGGGTGTGTCCTGGCGTTATGCAGGGCCAACCCCTCAAACTTGGGTGCAGAGACCCCGCAGTTCACGCAGAAGAAGCTGGGATCGGCACGGAAGTCTGGGTGCCCCGAGTACACGTGGTCCAAGAATAAGTTAAGGTCGTGGGTTTCAAAGTCACAAGGCTTGCAGGTGTAGATGTCGACGCCATCTTTGACAGTGTCCCCAACTTCTGGTTTGGAAGACTCTCTTGGATCAAAGGGACTTTGCCTGTCCCCTCCAGAATTCCTGAAGCGATTCAGAAGGATAGGATAGTCCTGTCCAACGTCCTCCGGTGGGCGTACGATCTTGCTGGGGATCATACAAGGGGTCGTAGACTTCCTCTTGCTGGCCATGGTTTGACCGCGGGCCGAGGAGGGTAGATTAAATGCTTAATGCGAGTCGTTTTCTGGCAGACTACAGACAAGGCATGGGGGAGGGACAGCAAGGGCCGCTGTCCATCAAGTCCTCTTGTAGTTCTCACTCCGATTGAAGGGAACGCCTGGAAATGAAAGCGGAGAGCATGTTTCAATGCAGTTCAGTACAGATGTGTGCAGTATCACACATCTGTACTGTGCGGGTGTGTTTAATGTAGACGCGAGGGAAGAGATGGGGACGTGACAACAGAGGACGTGACGAGACGACTCGCTCTACGCAGTGCAAAGCCGTTTCCTGTCAGCTGTACGGAAGCCGTACATGACGAGACGCCACCCGGGAACATCAAACCAAATACATAATTGGGTCTTCGGGTTGAGCTCAAATACGCCGCTGCTTGTACATCCATCTTAAAGTCTCGACTCCCCGGCCTCGTGAAATTCAGGGGGACCTCCTTCATTGGGAGCATCCGATCAAGCATGGGAATCCTGTTCTACATCCTTCTTTCACCCTCCCCCATAAACTCTCTCACTTCGCCTCTTCAGTCCCCCCCCCCCCCCCCCCCCCACACCACACACACAGCGAACACAGTCTGTATTTTCACTGAACACCTTCAGGAAGATGGACACAAACATTCATTTAGTAGTATACTTGACGATTGTGAAAAGCGCTCGGTTGGTCAGATGTTCCTCAGAAAACCGGCGTTCCCATTTTACCTTCACCCCTTGGTCTCCGGTCTCCATTTTCAAACGGGGAAGCTTCCTGTGGCGTTTTGCCCCCCTCCCTCCCTCCCTCCCTCCCTCCCTCCCTCCTTACTCCCTCCTTACTCTCTCCCTTCAACAGACTGATGCAGTATTGGGAGGATAGCTCGAGGGCAATCGCTCTCCCGGTCACTCTGCAGCAGAGCTCGCCAGCTCCAAGTCTGAAAACCTTCAAGAATTTTTAGTTCACCTACAGAAATGACCCGTCTGGCACTCAATCCAAGAACATGTCATTGAAATGAAAACTGCTCTCGGGTGTCGAACCCACTAAACACACAAAACACAAACTCAGTAACTCAAAAGCGCTTTTAAAGGCCATTTCAATCTTCAGAATTCACGAGGGTTTAACAGGGAAAGGAAGTTTGCTACTGTGGAGGGAATGTGATGCCCTTTGCCCCCCCCCCCAGCCAGAGAGAGTGACTGCCTTTCACTTTGGCTGTTCCGCACCAGGGCGGCATTGCTCTGCCAAGGCAGGCTGGTCACATGACCAACACAAAGCCTTATGGGTGGGCAGCCTTAGCCATCCATCACGTGGTTCTGTTGGGTGTGGGAGGGCAGGCGAGGGGAGAGGGAGACCGAACAGGAGATGGCGGCAGGGGGGGATGGGCAGCCGGCTCGAGGTTGAGGACGCAAGGGAAGGAGGGGTGTTACCAGTCACGGAGGAAGTTGTGAGGTGTTTCAGTGAGGAATGTCCCTTCAGCCCCTCCAACCCCCCGCTGTTCAACGCCGCCTCGCTGCTCCAAACTACAATCGCAAACCTCCTCCCCTCCCTCCTCGCCGTACTGCAAAGACTGGAATGTTCTAACCGAGTCAGTGGACAGAACCTGAAGTTCAGTTCCAGAGTCTCCACGTACCCACATGTGAAGTTCGGCTCCTCACGCCAGCCGAATCACAGCGTGCACGCAGGCGATCCGCCGCCATGTGAACCCACAGGCCTCACTCAGGTAACGAATGAAACAATGCAAGTTAAAGTCAGCGCTCATGCCAGAGGAATGCCAGGCTCAAACCAACCCCGCCGACTCACTGGCACGAGGACGCCAACCGATAACGTCAGTTTGAACTGCACGTTCCCTCGACTGGTGTTGACGGCGGTTTGTGTCTCTTAAATACGCCAGCATTTGCATGTGTGGGTTTCCTTTGACAGGGGAGTAAGGCTACGCGGGGGGGGGGGGGGGGGGGGGGTACATGGGTGCTTGTGTATGTGTGTGTATGCAGCGTGCGGGGGTGGCTTGTTTACCCAAGTAGCAAGGCTGCAATTTTTTCCCGGGAGACTCAGATCTCCTGCAGACACACCGACTATGCTTTTGTCCACTCGGTCCACAGCCTACGTTCTCTACCGTGTGTGTGTGTGCGTGTGTGTGTGTGTGTGTGTGTGTCTCGACACAGCGTGACCTCCTTTCATCCCGCGCCCGACTCTGGGCTGGGCCTGGGCGATATCCTCTGAGCACAGGCCATTAATAGCACCCGACACGCTGGAGAAATGCTCCAGCCTGGCAGCCTAGCGTAGCTGCATGCTAACTACTCCTAGCACAGGTGGCAGTTTCCTTGCTCTCCCCACCTCCCCTCCCTCCATTCTTTCTTCTCCTCCCTCTACGAGGCAAGTTTGGCCCAGGGAGACAAGTCGGCAGCGCCACTGGTGTGTACTGTCCCCATAGCAACCACCTCCAACCACCCCCCCCCCCTCTCTCTCTCTCTCTCTCTTCCCACCAGCTCATTTCTCTCAAGCACATGCGTGCGGGTAAACACACACACACACACACACTCTGCCATGGCTCTACTGGTGTGTGTGTTTGTTCCACTGAGCGGTATTTGGAGAGTCCCTGCCCTTCTCCCTGTTTCAGCGCCTCACTCGAGCGGTGTTGATGTCTCCGAGATTGGTGCGGTGGACGAGCCACGCTATTGGCTGGAGCTGAAGCCATGTCTTCCTGTTAGCTCAGTCCCTGTCCTTATGTCTGTCCCATCTGGGGCTCCCTGTGGCTCCTGTGTTCGGCCTGCGGCGCCCTAAGGCACGTGGGGGCTCCTGTACCTCGCTGCGGACGACACAACCACGGATACCCGGCAGGGTAACTCTAATTCTAAATTTGTCCAACAACAGATATATCTTTTTTCTTTTGTTCTAATATAAAAATGAGAATGACAGTGTTCCATTCCATGTCCGTCCCGAGTCCCCATCTGGGCTGATCTCAGGTCAGGGTGGCCGATGTCTGTGGCTTTCAAAACGACTGCATTGCCGTGGCCCCTGCCGGTGCGTGCATCAAAGACTGGGCCGCTGAGGAAGGAGGGAGAGACAAATGGCGGAGCACCATGCTCTGTGCAGTCCAACCTAAAATGGCTGACATCATAAGCTGTTAACCAGCCAAGCAGAGCACGAGGCTGCCGCCGCCGCTGCTGCTGACCCAAACCTGATCGCTCTGGACTCGTGAACCGATCGAAGCGAATCTCCCCACCGAGACTATGAACAGTCTCTCGCGCTGCTGGCTCTGCTGCTGCGTTCGCATTTGGCAGAGACCTGGAAGTAAATTGTCATTACACATTACTAATAGAAAGGAATTACTAAAGGGACCGATTCACACGAGGTCAGCCGATGGTTGCCGCGGCTCCAGGAAAGTGAGCCGCTGAGCGAGACAAAAGGATTCCCCGACACGTGAAATGTACAAAAAACGTGAGCTGCAAATTCGATGTCGGCGTCAGAGTGATAATACAAAGCAACTCGACCTGTGCAAAACTAGGGGGGGGGGGGGGGCAGCAGGAGAAAGAGGGGGGGGGGGGGGGGGGTGAGAGTATTCCTGAGACGTGCAGCCGTTGAGCTCTACAGCATCGCCACAGCAACACGAGAGGAACTAGCAAATGGAAGCGCAGCTACAATATTTTTTCTGGTGTTGCTGCCGAGGCAAATATTTTTAGTTTCATCTTTGCAAATAAAAACCCATCAATAAGCAAACGGTTTATTGTGGTGATAAAAAGGTGCACCTGGTGAGCCGTAAGCTGCTTGCGTCTACCTGGAACTCACATCGAGCTTTGGTTCTAATCCCCGGAGTGGACGACAGATACGATGACACCATGTGAAACATGAACTCTGCTTATAGCTGGAGGAAAGTGGAACAGCCTGGATTTTTTAAACTCAAGTCTGGGAACAGAATTTCATTTAGATATTGTAAAAAAAAAAAAAAAAGTAAATAAATAATAATAGACACCCAAAACTGCATTGATAACGTAAACAACTGATAGCAATAATGAAACCTGCAACTCTGATGAATTTTATGACTCAATAATACTGAAGATGTCAAAGTGGGCTCTAACTTATTCAGGCGCATCAGGGGAGGGTGTAGAAGTGGGGGGTAATTCTTCCTTTAAAATAGTAAGGGGGGGGGGATGGAATCGAAAAAGAGATGGAATCGAACAGGTCAGCATTCAAAAAGGAAAAGTCAACATCTAATCGCCGCTAATATGAAATCGATGTTTCGAACGACGCGTTTTTCTGTGAAGTCGCACGGAACGCACACAAAGCGCCTCCCGGAATAAATGATGCGTGTTCATCTTCCGCGCAAGTTCGGCGGAGTGAGCCCAACTTGGCGGCTCCGCGCTCAACGCGGGGGGGGGGCTCAACGCAGCCCGAAGTGGAGCCGCCGACGGGCCCCTCGGTTCGAACGACTCCCCCCTCTCTCTCTCTCTTCCCTTTGGCCCGTCGGCTGTCGCCATTTTAAGCAGGCGACATGTAAGCCGGCCAATCCGGCTTTGAGCCTCTGCGCGCAGCCCGCA